>NC_064922.1:132655195-132964469 GCF_023897955.1 Schistocerca gregaria
AGATTGGACATGCTGAGTTGATGTTAGTCAATTATGCCTTTAGGCGACAAGGATGTTATTATCAACACCTCCCTGAGTTTGAACTGGGATGTGAAACAGGGCCACGAGAAGCTGGATGTTCCTTCTGCTATGTTGCAGAAAGACTTGACAGGAATGTAGCCACTGTACATTTATGCTAGCAGCGGTGTTCACGGAAATGATTGGTAGCAAGAAGACAGAGATCGGCACTGCCACGTGGCTCTACGGAAAGGAAACAACATCATATTCGGAGTATGACTGACGGATCGTACTCCATCTGCAGCAGCAATGTGAGCAACATTTTGGCCCCACAGTGACACAACGAACTGTACAAATCGCTTACTTCGACGGCTCCGAGCCAGATGCCCTGTAGCGTGCATTCCACTGGCCCCAAAACCACCGCCATCTGCGACTTGAGAGGTGTCAAGCGAGAGGACACTGGAGAGTAGGGCGAAGGTCTGCTGTGTTTTCTGATAAAACCCGGTTCTACCTTGGTGCCGGTGATGGCCGTATTTTAGTTAGAAGGAGCTCAATTGAAGTCGTACAACGAATTTGTCTTGCGTCCTAGACACACCGGAGTTACGGTCTGGGGTGCGATTTCATATGACAGCAGGAACACTGTTGTGGTTTCCCCCTCCCCCATTTTCAGCAAATTTGCGTGTCTGATGATCCGACCTATTGTTTTCCATTCACCAACAGTATTCCAGGGGGTGTTTTCTACAGATTGTCGACACGTTTTCTTGGCCTGCTAAATCACCAGATCTGTCTCCATTCGAGCGCGTATGAGACATCATCGGACGACAACTCCACCGATATCCTGAGACAGTAGTAAACCGTTCGTTTAATGCCCGAGCAAGTGCAACAATCGTCAAACCCCATCCCAGAAATTGACATCGGTCACCTTGTACATACCAGTGTCTTCACATTCACATGTTTGCATTCAATATTCTGGCGGCTACATCGATTATTAATATACGAGCATTTCACACTTCCATTGCCCTGCCTCGAGCTATCATCTTGCAGTGTTTATCACTTAAGTACACTCCTGGAAATGGAAAAAAGAACACATTGACACCGGTGTGTCAGACCCACCATACTTGCTCCGGACACTGCGGGAGGGCTGTACAAGCAATGATCACACGCACGGCACAGCGGACACACCAGGAACCGCGGTGTTGGCCGTCGAATGGCGCTAGCTGCGCAGCATTTTTGCACCGCCACCGTCAGTGTCAGCCAGTTTGCCGTGGCATACGGAGCTCCATCGCAGTCTTTAACACTGGTAGCATGCCGCGACAGCGTGGACGTGAACCGTATGTGCAGTTGACGGACTTTGAGCGAGGGCGTATAGTGGGCATGCGGGAGGCCGGGTGGACGTACCGCCGAATTGCTCAACACGTGGGGCGTGAGGTCTCTACAGTACATCGATGTTGTCGCTAGTGGTCGGCGGAAGGTGCACGTGCCCGTCGACCTGGGACCGGACCACAGCGACGCACGGATGCACGCCAAGAACGTAGGATCCTACGCAGTGCCGTAGGGGACCGCACCGCCACTTCCCAGCAAATTAGGGACACTGTTGCTCCTGGGGTATCGGCGAGGACCATTCGCAACGGTCTCCATGAAGCTGGGCTACGGTCCCGCACACCGTTAGGCCGTCTTCCGCTCACGCCCCAACATCGTGCAGCCCGCCTCCAGTGGTGTCGCGACAGGCGTGAATGGAGGGACGAATGGAGACGTGACGTCTTCAGCGATGAGAGTCGCTTCTGCCTTGGTGTCAATGATGGTCGTATGCGTGTTTGGTGCCGTGCAGGTGAGCGCCACAATCAGGACTGCATACGACCGAGGCACACAGGGCCAACACCCGGCATCATGGTGTGGGGAGCGATCTCCTACACTGGCCGTACACCTCTGGTGATCGTCGAGGGGACACTGAATAGTGCACGGTACATCCAAACCGTCATCGAACCCATCGTTCTACCATTCCTAGACCGGCAAGGGAACTTGCTGTTCCAACAGAACAATGCACGTCCGCATGTATTACGTGCCACCCAACGTGCTCTAGAAGGTGTAAGTCAACTACCCTGGCCAGCAAGATCTCCGGATCTGTCCACCATTGAGCATGTTTGGGACTGGATGAAGCGTCGTCTCACGCGATCTGCACGTCCAGCATGAACGCTGGTCCAACTGAGGCGCCAAGTGGAAATGGCATGGCAAGCCGTTCCACAGGACTACATCCAGCATCCCTACGATCGTCTCCATGGGAGAATAGCAGCATGCATTGCTGCGAAAGGTGGATATACACTGTACTAGTGCCGACATTGTGCATGCTGTGTTGCCTGTGTCTATGTGCCTTTGGTTCTGTCAGTGTGATCATGTGATGTATCTGATCCCAGGAATGTGTCAATAAAGTTTCCCCTTCCTGGGACAATGAATTCACGGTGTTCTTATTTCAATTTCCAGGAGTGTATTTTCCCTAGACAAATATTTCCCCGAAATTTTATTACTCCACAGTAATTAGTTTTGGTGTTGCGATTTTGTTCCGTCACTGTATTACGACAAATATAGCGTTCATGGAAACACGAATCATCGAGAAGAACTTAAATACGAGGGCTACTTTTTCTTCAACATGTCGTCGGTCAGGAAATGGAAAGCATAATGAAAATTAAAAAATGTTTTGTTTGTAACATTTAGCTGCACCTACCAGCTGCTTCTCTATATAGCTTAGACATTGAGTTGTACAGTACCAACTTTTCAATATTCTCGTCATAGAAGGCAGCCGCCTGTGCTTTCCACTAATTTCCTACGCTGGTCTGCAGCTCTTTGTGTGTACAAAATGCTATCCTCGTGGCGAGCGGTTCATGTGAGCGAAGAGATGAAAACCAGAGGGAGGCCAGTCCGGGTAGTATCATTGCTGATCAAATATTTCCCAAATCAAACGCTGCAGGAGCGTCTTTGCTGCACTTACAGTTTGCAGCCGAGCATTCGCATGAGTAAGGAAACTCTTGACTGTTACATTATGTGGGCAGCATAGCATTAGGCGGTACCCCTCATAAGGCATTTGGTATTTGGTTGGAGACACAACTGTTCTCGAGACACATTCTTTGTTGTAAGCCTGTAAAGTGCTACTAGTGACTTCGGAACTGAAAAGTGCGCCGTGGCGGGATGGATGAGCATACCAGCCACAAAGATTCACCGCCTTTTCACTGTGGTTTTAATTTCATAACTTATAGGAGGTTAAAAACTAAATAACCCTCGTACAAACCCAGCTGGATATAATTTTTCTTTCGTTCTAATACTTTTTTGTGTTTTTAATCCATCGTTTGCAGTATAAAAGTTACTGGCCAAATAGCCTAGACTATGAGGCGCTCACCCTTTTCGAACTTACGAAATGCAGGAAACCAATGAGATCTCGGGGGGGTGCAGCACCTTACCCTCATATTTTCCTTAAAAAGGGAAAAAGCATTCAGTAAGATAGCTGTCTATAACAGAATGAACGTCTGTGGTCGGAGTCCATTCCAGTAAAACTCTTCCCGGGTGAGTGACCGCGTGATGTGTAATAATACTACGTATGTACCCTGAAGAATGCTGTCTGCAGTAGCAGCCGAAACCCCAGCAGAGTTATTAGATACTGAAGGACCATACCATTTTCCACCCTAGCTTTTTACAGCATCGCCTACCTCTGCAGCTAAGTGTTCAGTGAGTCCGGCCGTTTATGCAAAGAAGCAGGCTTCGATTTCTGGTACAGCCACGGATTTGTTCTTGGTGGGAGGGTTGGTACGGGATGCCTTCACCCTCGGAAGGCCAACTGAGGAGCTACTTTGAGTGAGAAGTTGTAGTTCCAATGTGAAGAAAGCGGGCAACGGCCAGGAGAACATTATACTTACCAAACATCCAATGATACAGCAAGGAACCACGCAATTGCTAAGAGTGACGGCGATCGTTGGGTTCCGATTGGCCCGTCTAGGGCAGAACGCGGAGCTTCACTTTGTTTGCCTTTACAGAATCACTGTTACTTACATCACTATCAGATGATTTCGGTTCTTGTAAATAATAGTCAGTTTGCCGGCCGGTGTGGCCGTGCGGTTCTAAGCGCTTCAGTTTGGAACCGCGTGGCCGCTACGGTCGCGGGTTCGAGTCGTGCCTCGGCCATGGACGTGTGTGATGTCCTTACGTTAGTTATGTTTAAGTAGTTCTAAGTTTAGGGGACTGATGACCTCAGAAGTTAAGTCGCATAGTGCTCAGAGCCATTTGAACCCAATAGTCAGTTTGTAGGAGGGTTTTATCAGGCAGAGAGTAAATCGTAGTTGTCCTTCAATAAAACTGTACTTGTGGCACCGCGAATGAGAAAATAAAAACTTATTCTAATCATATATGACATGACCATACTCAAAGAAGTACTTTATTCAAAAGAGAGAGGTCCTATTTAGCAATCCTCCGGTACGTTTTATCACGTAATAATCAACTATCCCAACCCCACTGTATTTATCTGCTACGTAATAAACAACGATCCCAACCCCACTGTATTTATCTGCTAACCATGTGGTGTGGTTATTAAAATCACCTGTAATGTCATAAATGGAACGTCTTGTGACTCCACATACGAGAGGTTGTGCCCTTAAATTTTTTTCTCTTACTGCTCTTTGTGTCCCCAAATGCGGGAATAATGAAGTGTTCCGTCGGTGTTCCCATAACAATACTAGGTTAATAAAGGTATTTCTGGTGACTGATGTATCAACCTAGCCTGAACATGAGCAGTTCAGTTGTTCAATTTTCAGGAACAACAAATAGTGAATATTTCAATTAATAGTTTATATTCTCTATGCATTACAGTCCCACACCTTATCAGCAGGTGACTTCAACGTTACCAGTACCGGTACTAGAAATGGATAACATCTAACTCATTTCACATAATTCAGATTTCTAAATTGCTATTACAACTGGCAAAAAGACTCCAGCATTGTTTCTCTCTTTCTTATGCATAGCTTCCATATAAGTAGAAGAATTATAGCATCACTGTGAATATTTTTATAAACCCTGCTCTTTATGTGTTGTGCTGATGACATTTTACATACAGATTACATAGCAATCTGCATTTATTGCGCGTGCTCCTACCAGTCATGACAGGACACATCACATATGATTCCTCTCATATATACATATTTACTGATTAGTTATATACACAAAAAATTTCCTAATTCGTGCACAGACGGTTCTGGCATTATATTTGGACTGAAATTATATTTACCAAGAAAGGATAAACGTAAAGCTAGAAACAGCAGTTTGTTCTAAGGAGTAAAATTGTACGTTAAATAGGTTTAGCATATTTAAAGCATTTTTAACGCATACGCGAAGGAAGTTAAAAAGTGTATTCTATACTATTCAGTCCATACGGTTAATGGTTACTTAGGTGACATGGAGTAGGACTTTGTAGAAAAAATAATATAAATAAGTAATGATAAACGACCTCTGTCACTTTGCAGCACACTTTCTTACTACAGTGTATCCCTTTTCTGTGAATCGTTGCAGTGAAGCATTGCAATAGGTAATACTAGCGCATTATCTTCCTCCTGAGCACATTTTATCATTAATTACGGAGGCTGATTCAATTTGCTGGCAAGCAAAAGGGATGTTACACTACAAAAGTATAAGAAAATATCGTCGCTCTGGTTCTAGTGTCAGCTGATAATGTCTTGCAGACAGCATTGTTTGGAAGTGAATGAACAGTAAAGCATTCTCTTTTTAGATTATGAAATTATATGTATGTAACATGTATAGCGTTCGCAGTAATTGTTGTTGGGAAATATCATCAAATCCTTCAAAAATGCCTCGGAGCACTATGAGACTTAACATATATGGTAATCAGTCCCATAGAACTTAGAACTACTTGAACCTAACTAACCTAAGGACAGCACACAACACCCGGCCATCACGAGGCAGAGAAAATCCCTGACCCCGCCGGGAATCGAACCCGGGAACCCGGGCGTCAGAAGCGAGAACGCTACCGCACGACCACGAGATGCGGGCATTAAACGCTTCAAATGGCTCTGAGTACTATTGAACTTAACTTCTGAGGTCATCAGTCCCATAGAACGTAGAACTAACCTAACTAACTAACCTAATGACATCACACACATCCATGCCCGAGGCACGATTCGAACCGGCGACCGTAGCGATCGCGCGGTTCCAGACTGTAGCGCCTAGAACTGCTCGGCCACCCAGGCCGGCAAAATATCATCCAAAAGTGTCGCATACCAGCGATAAATACACTCTAAAAAGGACGAAACATCACACATTGACATCATACAGTTAACGAAACTGCTGAATTGTAAACTTTTGCCGTCGATGGACGAATGTGTGACGCTGCAGCGCTATTTCACTGGGCAGCTGGCAAGGGTAGTAAACAAGGTGACATGTCGACAACAGGGCATAAAGTCTTAGCAAATTTCATTCCGGCCACTCAAATAGTAACTACGCCTCGCAGAAAGACGCGTGAACATTATAAGCATGTGTCAGTATCTGTGAGACGACGCTCAGCTGGGCTGAAAGAAGTCGGTTGGAGAACTGGCGGACTGCTCGTCATTTCGATAGGAGCGACGCGACTCTTCGACGATGATGACTGGAGTGGGTGGATCACGGCACCTCAAGAAGGAAACGGACGACCTAAAGAGAAAGCACACAGAGTAATCCTCAGAGAGGTTTCAGGTCCCCGGACTCATCCCCCACCCCCCTCCCACAGCTCCCACCTACGTACAACTGGTGCTACAATTACCACAAGTATCATTAATAGGCGGCTCACAGAAAGACGCCTGAGCTCAAGGCGCCGCCTGTGCCCACTTCCGCTGGCCTCTGTGCAACAATTCCGTTTGCGGTGGTTTCGGCTTCATTCGGCCTGGGATCTCTGTCTGGGGCAGAATTGTCATCCATGATAAATCCGGTTTCGAATTTAGCCCCGATGACCAGCGAATTAATAACTTCCACAACGAAACTCTGTCTTGGAATCTGGCAGAAAACCTAATGAGATTCTGGTCATACATAAAGTACCACAGTGGCAAGACGCAATCAGTGCCTTCACGGCGCTGTAACAACAGTGAAGTCACTGATGACAGTGCTACTAAATCAGAGTTATTAAACACGGTTTTCCGAAACTCCTACACCAAACAAGACGAGGTAAATATTCCTGAATTCCAATCAGGAACAACTACCAACATGAGGAATATAGAAGTAGGTATCCTCGGTGTAGCAAAGCAGTCTAAATTACTTAATTAATGTAACGGCTAAGGGCTCAGTCTGTATACAAGTCAGGTTCCTTTCAGACTATGCTCACACAATAGCTCCCTGCTTAGTAATTATATACAGTCGCTCGCTCATAGAAAGATCCGTACCTACGGACTAGAAAATTGCTCAAGTCACACCATTACTCAAAAAGGGAAATAGGAGTAATTCGCTGAATTACAGGCAAATATCACTGACGTCGATTTGCAGTATGGTTTTAGAACATATAATGTGTTAGAACATTATGAATTAACTAAAAGAAAACGATTTATTGACATACGGTCAGCACGGTTTCAGAAAATATAGTTCTTGTGAAACACAACTAGCTCTTTATACTCAAGAAGTAATGAGTGCTATCGACAGGGGATGTCAAATTGATTCAATATTTTAAGATTTCCAGAAGGCTGTCGACATCGTACCTCAGAACCATCTGGTAAACAAACTGCGTGCCCATGGAATTCGTGACTTCCTGTTAAAAAGGTTCGCAGTAATAGACGGAAAGTCGTCGAGTAAAGCAGAAGTAATATCCCGCGTTCCCCAGGGAAATGCTATTGGCCCTCTATTGTTCCTGATCTATATAAGTGACACAGGAGACAATTTGAGTAACCCTATTAGATTGATTGCAGGTGACGCTGTCATTTAGCATCTTTTAAGGTGACCAGATGACCAAAACGAATTGTAAAATCATTTAGATAAGATATCTGTATGGTGCAAAAAGTGGCAATTGACCATGAGTAGAGAAAAGTGTGATGTTATTCACATTAATACTAAAAGAAAGCGCTACAGTCGGAAACCGCGCGACCAGTACGGTCGCAGGTTCGACTCCTGCCTCGGGCATGGATGTGTGTGATGTCCTTAGGTTAGTTAGGTTTAAGTAGTTCTAAGTTCTAGGGGAGTGATGGCCTCAGATGTTAAGTCCCATAGTGCTCAGAGACATTTGAACCATTTTGAACTACAAGAAATCCGCTAAATTTCGATTACGCGTCAAGCACAGAAATCTCAAGGCTGTAAATTTAACTAAATCCTTAGCGATCACAATTATAAATAACCTATATTGAAATGATCACGTAGATAATGGTACACTGACGGATGGGATCGAAAATGTTTAAAGAAGGGCAGCTAGTTTCATATTATCGTGAAATAGAGGAGATAGTGCCACAGACATGGTATGTGAATTGGAGTGGCAGTCTTTAAAACAGAGGCGTTTTTCTTTGCGACGGGATCATCTCAGGAAACTTCGATCACCAGTTTTCTCCTCCGATTGCGAAAACATTCTGTTGACACACATCTACATAGGAAGAAAGGATCATCACGATAAAATAAGAGAAATCAGGGCTCGCACACAAAAAATTATCGTCATTTCCCGCGCGCCGTTCGAGAGTGGAACGGTAGAGAGACAGTTTGAAGGTGGTCCACTGAACCCTCTGACAGACCCTTTATTGTGAATAGCAGAGTAATCACGTAGATGTGGATGTAGATGTAGACGAAGTATCTGGAGACGCCCCCGATAGCGGTGACGTAGCTATCTGACTGTCGCCTGCCATACGGCCCGACAACAAGTAGCGGTGATCAGGTGTGCCGTTACTTTACACAGGACCCCTTTGGTTGTCATCTGCTGCACCCTCACAGCGCAGCCCTGCAAGAATTACATCATATGGCCCGTTTTGTTGCCCTTGATGGCAAGTCATCCGAGGCTCCCACTTCAGCAAGATGATGCCCGCCCGTACACAGCAATGGTCCCTACAGCTTGTCTTAGTGCTTGACATATCCTACTTTGGTCAGAGAGGTTGCCGTGTCTCTACCCAACTGAGAAAGTTTGGAGCATTATAGACAGAGCCATCCAACCAGCTCAGTATTTGACTGTCTGAAGCACCAATTGAGCATAATTTGGAAAGAAATCCCTCAGGAGGATACCCAGTAACTCAGTCAAGCTGAATAACTGCCTCCATAATGGCCAGAGGTAGACCAAGCATTACTGATTTGCTAAATTTGTGAAGCTCTTTCGCTTGAATAAACCATACAATCTTTCTGAAATCGTAATCATATATTCATCTGTACATCTACGTATGTCTACCGATTTCCTTCTCACTAGGATAACTGCTTTGAGGTGCGTCTTTTCTCTTTTTTTTTTCTTACAAACATGCATGCTCGAGGCAGGATTCGAACCTACGACCGTAACGCCTATAACTGCTCGGGCACACCGGTCGGCGATTGCTGAATTAAGTTAGTGTGTAAGAACTAGACGGAAAGCCCCTAGTGCGCACTATGTGATTTGGAACAATAGAGTTACGAGCTACTCATCGACTGGCTACACAATAGCTTATTCCTAAATATGATTTGCACGCAGCAGAATATTTATCAGACTTTGGGAATGTTGACTCTCTCACCAAAGGAAGGTGACTCACAATAATACCTGACAAAGTGAATCTTGTTGACGTCGATATACATCACTATTCATAAATTTTTTACTATGTTGGTGTGATGTAGACCATAACTAAATATATACATCACACAAATAACATACATCACGGCACTATAGGCGAGGAATTTGTAAGCGGATTTAAACCTTAAAAGTCTGCCAGTTGACGGCAAAATAATGACAACATTGTCTAACTTTTTCCAGAAAAATAAAGACTTGTAGTAGCTTTTAGGTCAAAAATAAATGTCTTTATGTCAAGCCATAATTTAAGGACTATCTTAGAGATATTTCTTATAGCACAGTGATGAGTAACGACAGGAGAAGACTCTCAGCTTCCAAAGATAAGTAATTGTAAACTCCACTAGCTTCGTGCGACAAGTAACGGATTAGATCAGTAGTTGTAGATGAGTTCAGCTGTTAAGAGGACAGGATCTAGACTGAGAACCTTTGCAACAAGGCGATCACGGAAACGCTGCCATTGTCACGGGAAATCCCGCCCGCTTCAGCTGTAAACAAAGGTTGTGTTGGAAGGAGGGAAGAGTGGGGGGGGGGGGGGGGGCTGCCTTGTCTCAGTCCGACGTCTCTCTTTCGTTCTAATTCCTCGAATCACGGTTCCTGTTTTCACAAACTGCTCCTCAAGCCAACGAGAGACTCCCATTACTTTTGATATTATTCAACGGGCATTGTTTCTACACCATGACTGTTCTTGATCAGAAAAATATATGAACATATAGTTACAATTCTCAGGAGCGGAAATTTTAAGTTTAAAAATGCTGTTTCGTACCACTGTTAACGAAATATACCGTCAGAAGAGTGGAGTATCTTAATGTCACTAAGGAATGTGCTGTTATTCACTACCATAGGAATGACGCTGGGGAGGGGGGAAGGGGAAGGTCGAGCAACATACCATGGTAAATTCTTTGAAAAATCTTTTCTCATTGCATGTAGACCATCTACGAACTGTAGACAGCCACAGACAGCAGCACTTAGTGCACACAAATCTATACTTCAGACGCCGAAACTATAACTGTGATGTTTATTAGACTTTCTTGCGTATAATTATAGATTAATTTTTGATATTAAATATAAAGACGATCAGCATAAATATCGAAGACGTTCCAATGGAAAACATGACACGTTCCTGCTGGCATAAACACACAAAACAATAGTAGTCTCATTCCTTTTGTAAATTACAGTTTTCTAACTGCTCTCATTATTTGCAGTTTCTAGATGAAGTTCGCTTTTTATTTTAAGAGTCTTCAGTGTGTTTTGCAGTAGGGTTTTTCTTGTTCTGACAATTCCTTCCTTTCCTTTCGTGCGTCATAGCTTATGAGACGTACTTAGTAAAGTTCGACAGATATTCTCCTTGAAAGTTTCAGTTTCCTCTTTTTTCCACGACGTTATCTGTGTGAACCATGTCATGTGACACACTTCGCTGGTGTTCTCACATACATAGATGAATTACTTAAAGCTTGAACCGGAAATATTGCGGATGTGAGGTTTCCACAGATTAAATTAGTAATCAGGTTCTAGTACTGTTATCCAACAAAAAGATTGTAATAATACTTAGAAACTGTATTTTTTGTGGATACACACTATTTTTAGATGGAATAATGCCTATTGACATTAACAAACTAAAAGTAAGGTAGATTAGCATGTCAGTGATGTTTGTTGGAGGATTCTATGGCGAGTCGTTTTAGTGATACTGCATTTTGAAAAGTTTCCACACTGACACTTGTTTGAGCCATTCAACCTGCGTAATAGCTAAGTACGACGCTTGTACAACACCTATGACAGCATACACCAAAGAGTACCTCAAGTACATACACTATTTATGTGGATTCTCACCAACAACGCTGCAGTCATGGACTGTGCGGCTGGTCCCGGTGGAGGTTCGAGTCCTCCCTCGGGCATGGGTGGGTGTGTTTGTCCTTAGGATAATTTAGGTTCAGTAGTGTGTAAGCTCAGGGACTAATGACCATAGCAGTTAAGTCCTATAAGATTTCACACACATTTGAACATTTGAACCAACAACGAGACAACTGAACATCTCACATTATGTTCAAAATGACCACCAGAAGCGGCAATACACGCTTCCAGTTTAGCATTTCAGCGGAAATTTTCGAACAGGCTGCAGTAATACATTGTTGCATATCATAGGTTGTAGTTGGCATATTCTTCTAGACAGCGCCTTTCAGCTTTCCCCACAGAAAAATGTCAGTTCCGTTAATGAAAAACGGAACTATGGGCTGATGGTTTACTATCTCAGACCATACATTTGCACTCCACGGAAACGGAAATTGCACCTGATAAAGGCAACACTAGTGCATGTTTCGGCGGGTTTACCTGGCCATGATTGGTAAATGTGACCTCAGCATTAAACAAGATACATTATACATCTGATGTATCCTGTCTTAATGCCCACAGACAAAAGTTAACACAATTCTCACAATCTTTTGCACAGCGGTCTTGACGTAAAGAGGGGGGGGGGGGGGGGGGGGGGGGGAAGCTATGTCGAGCGCGGAAGCTAAAGTGCGGATCAACTGCAACAGCGGCAAGAACATTAATTTCGCTCTCTTCTGTCATCACTTGTTTCTTTGCTGATAGCCTTCTCTAAGAGTTGCAGTTCCACTTCCACGTAACTGGTTGAAGAGGCTGGTAAATAACTGCCGAAGAGCTTGATGGCTGTTGGGATATCATGGCGCATACACCATGCAAGAACGAACTGCATTCATTGTACGCTCTTCTTACAGAATGAGCATATCGGTAGTTTCTGCATCGATAGATCCCATCACCGACTCATTACCTACAGCTTTGACTGTCACACCCTCACCGATTAAGAAGTCACTCAGCGCACATAAGCACACTGTAAGCAATACTGACAACTTCGTACTTAGAAGATGCCTTCTCCATGATCCCATCTGTCAGACGTGGTCGACTGATACTTTTCTGTTAACAGAGACCACGAGTGTTCCTAAAATGTCGATACCAGCACGAAGTGCTCTGTTTGCGTGGTGGTTCTTTTCCATAACTCATTCCGCATGAAAGCTGCATTGTTGTAACAGACAAACATCGCGCATGTTTTAACACACAAATCTCTTTCCTTGCTCTGTTGCCATTTTGTCAAGGCACTGCACACGTAACGCCAACTGGTGGGCACAATTCAAACACGGTGAGTATATGGTTCTGATCGTGCATCAGTCATACTTTTATACGTCAATTCACTATCGTGCTCCTAAAATCACTGTAGCCCGATTCTGGTCCTGTGACACGAACAGCTATTCCGCTGGAAGGTGCCATAGCTATCGCATCAAGGATGGGACGATGCAGGTTGCCAGGTACACTGTTCACAGACACCTTGCCACGGTGCCTTCGGTTACTACCCTATGTTCCACGGAAGTCGAGGTGAATGATACCCGTGGCACGATACTGCTCTCAAAGTTCTGCGTCCTACCGTTCGCCTTGATGATGGCGATAATCGAGCTGGTGTAATAAGAAACGTGTTTGAACCGAGCAGGCAGGACGCTTCTGTACTTAAACTGTCCAATCCTGATGACATCGGGCCCACTGCAATCATAGATGGCGATGCCGCTAGGTCAAGAAACGTGTGGTGTCTTCTGAAGGACGATGTGCCAAGATAAGGTTCGCATGTCACAACGAAAGTGTAAAAACCGATAGTAGCTGCACGCCGTATCGACGAATGAGCAAGCCGGCTTAGCCACGCCTCCTAGAGCTTACTTGTGCCATTACAATCAGTGGTCTACTTACGACTCAGCGAAGGAACACTGGACCCCGTCAGCAGTCACCAATCAAGTTCACCCTCTCCAGGAGGTCCTCCTCGGATGCGACAGCGATCTCGCAAATCAAGGATGTCACGTTACCACACGGTTAGTGATCAGAGGGTTCAAATTGGGAGAGCGTGTAGGCCAAGCAATCGAGCCACCACGACTTATCCAATGTGTGGAAATTATTTGCCCAGATCACACTTGAAAAACGAGGTGATGCGCCATATTGATGGAACCATACGTTCTGACGTAACTGCTATCCAGTGACACATTTTCTAACACACCATGTAGAATGCTATCAGGTAGTCCGAAGGATGTGGCACCCCTGAGATGTGATGGAAGAAGGTATGGCGGAATCACACATCGTTCAAGGAACCCTGCCCAAATGTTGAGACCGTATAGTTCTCGAATACCAAAGGCAAGTTGTTGGATGTTGGGGTGTGGTGAGTAGGTGGGAGGCGGGGGGGGGGGGGGGGGGGGAGGGGGGGCGGATGTGCAGCATGTTGAATGTTGTGGGAATTGAAAATACCTTTCCTAGTGAACTGGTCTTCATCTGTGAAAAGGATCCGAAGTGGCTAGTGGAGCTCAACCACCAAAAGTTCCAAGAACCAACTGTAGAAGTGGGCCTGTGACGTAATATCCTGTTTATTTATGAAGATCGTATCTGTTCTTTCGGACATGTCCGAAAGGACAGATACCATTAGTGACCATGCAGCTCGTTAGAATGAAATTACAATGACATGAATACCCCTAGCTACATACAGCCTTTGATATACGTCAATGGGGACAGTTGTAAATGTTTGCCCCGACCGGGACTCAGACGCGGAATCTTCTGCTTACACGACAGACACTCTATCCATCTGAGCCACCGAGGACACAGAGGATAGTGCGACTGCAGGGAATTATCTCTGGCACGCCTCCCGTGAGACCCACATTACCAAATTATTATCCGGCACTACATTCATAGTGCCCCTGCCCTGCAGGAGATCCCGGTTTCGATTCCCGATCGGGGCACTCATTTTCCACTGACCCCGTTGACGTATATCAACGCCTGTATGAAGCTAAGGGGATTCATTTCATTGTAATAACATCCTCTTGCAGCACTGCCAGCAGCTTCTGAGTATGGTACAGGTTAGCTGGTGCTCATGCAGAACACGCTAGACAGTTTTGCGATACAAGTTCAGTCTGGTTGTGTCCTCTTTCACTGTATGAAGTAGAGCATCTTCAAACTCGGGTGTGTGGCTCTGCCGTGTAGTACCACAGTCGGCGCTGCTGGTGGCGGCGAATGTACCTGTCTCCGACGAAGACCGATGATGCATCGTAGCAAACAGTGAGTGCAAAGGTTTCTGGCGGTGCGTCAAACGCTCCACGTAATGCTGACGAACGAGCAGCTCCCCCACTGCACCGAGCTTCGCTGTACAATAACATCATGTCTGCGTATTAAGCAAACTTGTAGTTCACAAAATTCAGCAGCAGCGCCCTGAAACTGAAATGTAAGTACAGTTTGCACTCTGCACTGTGGTGAATGATTGGAACTGTACAGTAGTTCAATGTGAACAAGCACTGTAAAAGACAACGTGTGAGGTATTATTTTGTTTCTAGCGAGGAAACGGTAAGTTTCCAGATATAAATCCTATGCTAAACAGTCTTCTTCTTCACTAAAGTATTCAGCGTCTATACAGGGGATTTAGTTACACACTGTACCAATTTAACGTTTCTAATTGTTGTTACTGGATTCAGGTGGCAACACAGCTCACATAAATCAAAAGCGTAACGGAACGTAACCAAACGATCATACGAACTTTCACTTCCTGCCTCCTGGCCCATTCACTGCTTCCCCTCCACGCTCACATCACCAAAAGATACTGCTTTGAGCTCTGAACTTTATGGGCATGAGCCGTATTAATAATTCTTACAGACTCGTTCCCTGGTAAGTGCTGTAGCCTGTTACAAAGTGGTGACAAAAGTCATGGGATAGCGATATGCAGACATACAGTCTAGCGTAGACAAGGTATACAAGGGCAGTGGATTGGCGGAGCTATAGTTTGTACTCGCATGATTCTTGTGAAAAATTTTTTGACGTGATTATGGCCGCACGACGGGGATTAAAAGACTTTCAACTCTGAATAGTAGTAGGAGCTCGACCCAAGGGACATTCCATTCGTGCAGAGTGTCAAGAATGTGCCAATAATAACATTACCTCTCACCATAGAAAACGCAATCGCCTGCCCTGGTGGCCGAGCGGTTCTAGGCGCTGCAGTCTGGAACTGCGCGACCGCTACGGTCGCAGTTTCTAATCCTGCCTCGGGTATGGATGTGTGTGATGTCCTTAGGTTAGTTATGTTTAAGTAGTTCTAAGTTCTAGGGGACTGATGACCTCAGAAGTTAAGTCCCATAGTGCTCAGAGCCATTTGAACTATTGGAACAACGCAATCACCGACGACCTTCACTTACCGATCAAGAGCACCAGCGTTTGCCTAGAGTTGTCAATTCTAAGAGACAACGAATACTGCTAAAAATACCATCAGAATATCATTTTGGTATGTAGGAAGTATATCTGTGTTAGGACAGTGCAGCGAAAAGTTTTGTTAATGGGCTTTGGCAGACGACAACCGAAGTGTGCTAATGGGACGACCTCGCCTTCAGCGCCTCTAGAGGTCTCGTGACGATGTCGGTCGGACCATAGGCGACTGAAAACTTAGACCTGGTCTGGTGAGTCATAGTTTCAATTTATACGAGCTGACGGTAGAGCTGGAGTATGGTGCGGGCCCCACGATGCCATGGATCCAAGTTGTCAACAAGACACTGTGCAAACCTACAGTTGGCTCCATAATGGTGTTGCCTTTATTTACATGGAGTGGACTGGGTCCTCTGGTCCATCCGAACCGATCTTTGATTAGAAATTATTGTGTTCAGCTACGTGGAGACCATCTGCGGCCATTCATGGAAACCATGTTCTCAGACAACGATGTAATTTTATGAATGACAGTGCCCCATATCACCAGGCCACAGCTCTGTTTGACTCAATGACCAGGCGTATCAAGGACGTTATTAGGGCCAGAGGTGGTTGTTCTGGGTAGTGATTTCTCAGGATCTATGCACCCAAATTGCGTGAAAATGTAATTACATGTCAGTTCTAGTGTAATATATTTGTCCAATGAATACCCGTTTATCGTCTGCATTTCTTCTTGGTGTGCCAATTATAATGGCCAGTATTGTGTCCGGAAAACATGGCAGTAACGGAGAAAACCTGTAACTAACTTTCATAATGTAAGAATATGTAACAGGAAAAGAGATTAAAACTATTAATCGTCGGTATGTTACTGACAGTGATAATTACGCATTCTTTTAAGCCTTAATAACAGTTGTGGATTATAGAATTTCATGTATCCTATTTCAGTTAAAGGAATGGGAATGCGGCCGAACCCGATGCTACGGTATGAACATAAAAGACGAGGGCCGGTATTTACTAGCGGAGCAGCTACCGCGCTACGCCTTGTGCCGCGTATCCGATGTTGGCTAACTTGATGGATCGCGTAGTTTAGGTGACAGCGCTGTTGTTCTTCACGACTGCCCGTAAAACGCCCCGTTTTATTTTTATTAGTTTTCATGTAGGAGACGCGAAAATGTAGACATAAAACAGGTACTGCGACATAGCTCATCCATGCGGGAACGTCCCGCGGTTTGCACTGACCCGGTAAACGGTTCATCTCGTTTACTGTTTTTCATTCGTTTACCTCAGAGACAAGGGCGAGTAAATTCTTCCTTCGTCTGAGAGGGATGGGGAAGCTGTGTTGAGAATCGTTTTTGGGTTTTATTTGCCTGTTTGGAATTGGTACGAGGCAGTAGTGAATCATCAATTATTTTTTTAAGATGTTTGTTGGTGTGTCCATTTTCCGAAGCAAGCACACAATTTTTAATTTTATCAATCAAATGACTTTCCCTTCCCGCAATACACACTGATAAACGAATATATTATGACCACGGTCCATCCAAAATTTCAAACGCCGCCTGGCAGTTTGCGGGGATGTGACGCGGGAAAGGAAATTATGATTGTAAAATGTAAACTTTCACGGCCGAAAACGCCACAATTAATAAAAGATCCGAAGTGTTTTGTGGTGATCGAATGGACTTCACATTTAAACCCAACGTTTCTTTCCCCATCTACGGAAGATATTTTCAGGGGGAATATTAGTCTTCTTGACTGTCCGATTCACACCCTGGCTCGCTACAGCAAATTTCCATTTTCACGCGTTTCCGCGCAGTGGCGTGATGAACACCTGAGAGCCGTCTCGTGGGTGCAAAGCATGTTCCACAACAGCTTATCTCTGTCAGTGTCAGCTGTTGCCGAACATGCTTTGCAGCCAGGAAACCACCACATTCATTTTGATAGGACTAAAGAAATGGCAATCACAATTGGGTACCATGAAGGGCCATAGAGAGAGGCCACAGAGATTGTAGAACACTCAGGAATTTCAGTAGGAAAGAGGAGAATGTGAAATTGGATGACATATGGATTCCGGTGCTGAAGAAGATGTGTACCAGTCCGCGACAGCGAACGACAGCAGTCGACAACTGCCAACTGCGCTCAGGTATTCAAAACATGTGTCGTCACGCCTGTGGACGTAAAACCCGAAAACGGTTTTCTCCTGCAGCCAGAATCGAGGCAGGATGTGAATCAGAAGCTCAAAGAAGCTACCAAACGACTGACACCATCAGGGTCACCAAACGACTGATGAAACTAGTAAAATAACTCAGGTTTTTAGCACGTTGCACGCATACAGTATCTTTGCGGAATATCATTCAGGGAAAAGTGTAAAACTTTCATTCTGGATTTCTTGTAAAAGTGGTGTTGTAGCCTTATGTTTCTAGCAAGTTTGATGCGAATTTTATGAAAGTTGGAGAAATACACAATAACATTTCTTAGAGAGGGAATAGTAGTTAGTGTATGCTGCTATAATGAACAAAGTGAACAAATATTCAGAAGGAAAGGACATTGGGTTTAATGTCCCGTTGACATCGAGGTCATTAGAGAAGGTGCACAAGCTCGGATTGTGTCAGAGAACTATCTTGGCATTTGCCTGGGACGACAAAGATTCATTCTGGCTTTCTGAACCCTCGGGCATTATCTGCGGACTCGAAGCGGTGTTAATTTTTAGAAGTAGGTGTGGCTGTGGGTCGCAGTACCTACTATGCAGCAGTATCCGAAAATAAGACTGAGTAGATTGGTAATGAATTACAGGACTCCTATCTTGACAAGAAAAGTATATATTCATAACGACTACTTTCTTAAAACTTATTGCAGTACTTACTTTTTTTTTTTTTTTGGTCATCAGTCTACTGACTGGTTTGATGCGGCCCGCCACGAATGCCTTTCCTGTGCTAACCTCTTCACCTCAGAGTAGCACTTGCAACCTACGTCCTCAATTATTTGCTTGACGTATTCCAATCTCCGTCTTCCTCTACAGTTTTTGTCCTCTACAGCTCCCTCTAGTACCATGGAAGTCATTCCCTCGTGTCTTAGCAGATGTCCTATCATCCAGTCCCTTCTCCTTGTCAGTGTTTTCCACATATTCCTTTCCTCTCCGATTCTGCGTAGAACCTCCTCATTCCTTACCTTATCAGTCCACCAAATTTTCAACATTCGTCTATAGCACCACAACTCAAATGCTTCGATTCTCTTCTGTTCCGGTTTTCCCACAGTCCATGTTTCACTACCATACAATGCTGTACTCCAGACGTACATCCTCAGAAATTTCGTCCTCAAATTAAGGCCGGTATTTGATATTAGTAGACTTCTCTTGGCCAGAAATGCCTTTTTTGCCATAGCGAGTGTGCTTTTGATTTCCTCCTTGCTCCGTCCGTCATTGGTTATTTTACTGCCTAGGTAGCAGTATTCCTTAACTTCATTGACTTCGTGACCATCAATCCTGATGTTAAGTTTCACGCTGTTCTCATTTGTACTACTTCTCATTACCTTCGTCTTTCTCCGATTTACTCTCAAACCATACTGTGCACTCATTAGACTGTTCATTCCGTTCAGCAGATCATTTAATTCTTCTTCGCTTTCACTCAGGATGGCAATGTCATCAACGAATCGTATCATTGATATCCTTTCACCTTGTATTTTAATTCCACTCCTGATCCTTTCTTTTATTTCCATCATTGCCTCCTCGATGTACAGATTGAATAGTAGGGGCGAAAGGCTACAGCCTTGTCTTACTCCCTTCTTAATACGAGCACTTCGTTCTTGATCGTCCACTCTTATTATTCCCTCTTGGTTGTTGTACATATTGTATATGACCCGTCTCTCCCTATAGCTTACCCCTACTTTTTTCAGAATCTTGAGCAGTTTTGCAACATTTTATATTGTCGAACGCTTTTTCCAGGTCGACAAATCCTATGAACGTGTCCTGATTTTTCTTTCGCCTTGCTTTCATTATTAGCCGTAACGTCAGAATTGCCTCTCTCGTGCCTTTACTTTTCCTAAAGCCAAACTGATCGTCACCTAGCGCATTCTCGATTTTCTTTTTCATTCTTCTGTATATTATTCTGGTAAGCAGCTTTGATGCATGAGCTGTTATGCTGATTGTGCGATAATGCTCGCACTTGTCAGCTCTTGCCGTCTTCGGAATTGTGTGGATTATGCTTTTCCGAAAGTCAGATGGTATGTCGCCAGACTCATATATTCTACACACCAACGTGAATAGTCGTTTTGTTGCTACCTCCCCTAATGATTTTAGAAATTCTGATGGAATGTTATCTATCCCTTCTGCCTTATTTGACCGTAAGTCCTCCAAAGCTCTTTTAAAGAACAGGAGGCCTTCTCTTGTGAATCTTGAACAGGGTATTCGCTATTACTAGCTGAAACTTGTTACAGAACTCAATTAGTCTTTCTCCTCTTTCATTCCTTGTCCCAAGCCCATATTCTCCTGTAACCTTTTCTTCTACTCCTTCCCCTACAACTTCATTCCAGTCGCCCATGACTATTAGATTTTCGTCCCCCTTGACATACTGCATTACCCTTTCAATATCCTCATACACTTTCTCCATCTGTTCATCTTCAGCTTGCGACGTCGGCATGTATACCTGAACTATCGTTGTCGGTGTTGGTCTGCTGTCGATTCTGATTAGAAAAACCCGGTCACTGAACTGTTCACAGTAACACACCCTCTGCCCTACCTTCCTATTCATAACGAATCCTACACCTGTTATACCATTTTCTGCTGCTGTTGATATTACCCGATACTCATCTGACCAGAAATCCTTATCTCCCTTCCACTTCACTTCACTGACCCCTACTATATCTAGATTGAGCCTTTGCATTTCCCTTTTCAGATTTTCTAGTTTCCCTACCACGTTCAAGCTTCTGACATTCCACGCCCCGATTCGTAGAACATTATCCTTTCGTTGATTATTCAATCTTTTTCTCATGGTAACCTCCCCCTTGGCAGTCCCCTCTCGGAGATCCGAATGGGGGACTATTCCGGAACCTTTTGCGAATGGAGAGATCATCATGACACTTCTTCAACTACAGGCCACATGTCCTGTGGATACACGTTACGTGTCTTTAATGCAGTGGTTTCCATTGCCTTCTGCATCCTCATGTCGTCGATCATTGCTGATTTTTCCGGCTTAAGGGGCTATTTCCCATCCCTAGGACAAGAGAGTGCCCTGAACCTCTATTCGCTCCTCCGCCCTCTTTCACAAGGCCGTTGGCAGAATGTGGCTGACTTCTTATGCCGGAAGTCTTCGGCCGCCAATGCTGATTATTCATCAATATTTAGGCAGTGGCGGGGATCGAACACGGGACCGAACACGTTTTTGATTATGAATCAAACACGCTACCCCTAGACGACGGGTGCTGGCCCGTACTTATACTTGTGAGCAAAAACGTTATCAGTAAATGCTTAATAGCACGTTGAAGATGACGAGCCGGCCGGAGTGGCCGAGCGGTTCTAGGCGCTACAGTCTGGAATCACGCGACCGCTACGGTCGCAGGTTCGAATCTTGTCTCGGACATGGATGTGTGTGATGTACTTAGGTTTGTTAGGTTTAAGTAGTTCTAGGATATTGATGACCTCAGCAGTTAAGTCCCATAGTGCTCAGAGCCATTTGAACCATCTGAAGATGACGAGCTCCATGAGTCCTCAATCATCAATCGTTACCTGATGAAATCGTGGACAGAGTGTACGAAATGTTTATGAATGATAGCTCAAACACACTTAGATAAGCCGCTGGGATTCCAGCAAATAGGTTTATTCATGTTACGAAACCAAAATCTTTTCGGATGCACTGCGTATGAAAGGTCTGACAGTAAATTTTTTTTCAAAAATGGTTGAATTTCGAACAAGAACAGCAGCGAACACGTGTTTGTCAGGAGATGCTAGACGGTGTCAAAAACTATGAAGTCAAGAAACATTTATAACAGGTAATTAAGCATGAAATTACTAACGTAACACTGAAATATGTCTCAGTCGCTCCAGCAGAGGCATCTTTGATATCCAAGATCGAAAGAAATTAAAATGTCAAAGATATGCTAACTGTGTTCTCCGATTTTAACGGCAGAAATGACTATGAATTTTTGACACAACGTCTAGCGATGCATAAGAAATACTGCTGAAAAACTGAACGTCGTTTTTGTAATCACCCGAAAAAAAATCTGTGTTTGTGGCAAAGCAATTCGTGCGTTTTGCACCACTATAGTGTACCCGCTCAAACTTCGTTCCTTCTTCGTGAATTTTTGACGAAAAAACAATGCTGTAATGATGCTTCAGCCTTCACATTCATGACACATAGGCTCATTTATCTTTGGCCCATTCACATAAACAAATTTACTTTTGAAGGACGTCATTTTACAGGCATACATGTCATTAAAAATGCAATTCTAGCTGTGTTTCGAGGATTGGTCAACGCACTGGTGTAAGTGAGGACTATTTTGGGGGGCATCATGCTGATGATGTAGAGTAATACGTAAAAATATTTTCCAAAAACAAAAACTGCCGATATATATTCAGTTCACCTCGTACGTTATCTGCTATGAACCTATTTCTTGATTTCAATCACAGCTCATCTCCTAGTAGATTTACTTAGCACAGTGACTGTAGCAACCTTCGACCACAAAGGGGGAAATCCTTGAGAAGCGGCCTCAGCCACAAGATTTTCTCACACGATATGACGCTGCATGCTGAGTCATTACTTATAAAGGTCCACCTGGACGAAACCCGGAACTTTCTGGTTAATGAAATACTTACAGCAATCGCTTTCATGCTATATTATTCTGCGTGTTTATATTGCAAGTTCAATAAATGTTTACAACGTTAGGGAATTAGTAATGCAATGAAACAAGTCTTCTTGCCAATAGGGACAGTTTTCCAAAAACTAACTTAATTTGTAGTTCCACCTAGAAATGTAACCGCGATTTACGTGTACAACCTTGTATATGCGATTGCTAACCTATACCCTTTCTATTGATAACCGTTACGAAAAAGTGAGATTTTAAGCCAGTCTAATGAGATGTGCTGACTACTGCAAAAAGAAGTCGTTGGCTTCCGGTACGAAACGAGCCTTAGCCTAAGTTGACTGACGTAATCAAGGACATCTTCAGGAGCCGACTGTACTAAGTTGAACCATGCATCTCTAATGTGGAAGACTGACTTTCGCCGTAAAGTTTCAGGCGGGTCGGAGGTTTCGAGATAAATCAGATATGCACTGATTTGGCTTCATGTAGTGCAATATCTATGATAAAACGCACGGTCTTACAGTTGCACTAGTAGTCCAATTGAGTTTGGAAAACGGCTCGTTGTAGTCATACTTTTTTATTAGATATCGAATTAATGACACCATTACTTTTATAAGTTAATAGGCGTAATAATAAAGCATCTGAGTTGAATTAAATTCTTCTTCTATTTCTCGACGTCCTTCGTCATAGTCGGTTCGCTGACAAACTTCCGGGAAGTTAACGGTCTCGGTCTAGGGCGCTGCAGTCAGTCATGGACTGTGCGGCTGGTCCCGGTGGAGGTTAGAGTCCTCCCTCGGTCATGGGTGTGTGTGTTTGTCCTTAGGTTAATGTAGGTTAAGTGGTGTGTAAGCTTAGGGACTGATGACCTTCGCAGTTAAGTCACATAAGAGTTCACACTAATTTGAACATTTTTTAATGGTCTCACTTCTGTTGCTCGAATAACTTTTCATTGCCTAAATTTTGTAGGCTGCGAAAAGAAAGATATTGGCATTACGTTTCTGATCACTAGACCATTCACCAGTCTCATCTCAGATAGTGTCTCGTGAATATGGCGGAGACGTGCCTATCTGTTGATAGCGTTAAACACGTTAATACCCACGAAGCTGTTGGAAGGTACTTGAAATATATTGGCAGCTGCGAATACGAGAAACCCTCAGCTGTATAAGGGAACGATGACAGTGAAAATTTCTGCCGGACTCGCCCTAGAACCTGGATTTCCGC
This sequence comes from Schistocerca gregaria, assembly GCF_023897955.1. Classification (NCBI taxonomy): domain Eukaryota; kingdom Metazoa; phylum Arthropoda; class Insecta; order Orthoptera; family Acrididae; genus Schistocerca; species Schistocerca gregaria. The sequence goes on from NC_064922.1 coordinate 132,679,149, forward strand.
CTAATGCGTGTTTTCGCCTTCACCGCTACGGCTGGATATCCGTGCACGACTCACGAATAGATCCAGACGTCCACATGTCGTCATCACAACCTGTACTCCTACAAACATTATGTAATTCCCGTTCAGGGGAAGAAATTTCAATCTAAATTCGCTGCCTGGTATCGGCGGATAAATACAATAGGATACAGAAAAGCAATAGGAACACTGCATCGTTCGTCATAACTACACAGTCACTGCAATATTGCTATTCGAACGGACAAAGATTGTAGTAAAGACGTACGTAGACGACCTCAGTGGGATTTTAAATGATGAGCAAGACGAGATCAACGCTGCTGAAACACTCAACGAATATCAAAGATCCAGTGGAGCCGGAATCGAAATGGGTAAATCAGTCCGTATTGACCTGGAACCAAATTGTCAATTACAGAGGCGCCCATGTTTGCACAGAGTTGCCGAGAAACACCGTTTGGGCATGATCATCAGGGGGAATTCCACGCACATGTTGCAATTCAACTTGCAGGAGAAAGTGTAGACAGTTAAAACGTCATTCAGGGGCCAAAACATTCCAAGTCTAAGATAGAATACAAATGACTTATTACATTATTATTTTGTATCATCCAAGCTCTTTCATGAAGCTGTAGTCTTGCATATACCTGAAAAATATGCGAGACAAGTACTTTCCACAGCCTCGTTACATATTTGGAGATTCAATTTGTTCTAACGTTTCTTTTGAACACAGCAACCTCTTGTATCATTGACAGATTTGGGTAGACAAATGTGTAACAACACTGCGTGAGAGTATTCGAAAACATACTATCAGGCTATTCAGGGAAGGCACAAGAAAGATCGTTCAAATATTACCATCCTTGGATTTGAGGCTGCCGATCTACACTCCTGGAAATTGAAATAAGAACACCGTGAATTCATTGTCCCAGGAAGGAGAAACTTTATTGACACATTCCTGGGGTCAGATACATCACATGATCACACTGACAGAACCACAGGCACATAGACACAGGCAACAGAGCATGCACAATATCGGCACTAGTACAGTGTATATCCACCTTTCGCAGCAATGCAGGCTGCTATTCTCCCATGGAGACGATCGTAGAGATGCTGGATGTAGTCCTGTGGAACGGCTTGCCATGCCATTTTCACCTGGCGCCTCAGTTGGACCAGCGTTTGTGCTGGACGTGCAGACCGCGTGAGACAATGCTTCATCCAGTCCCAAATATGCTCAATGGGGGACAGATCCGGAGATCTTGCTGGCCAGGGTAGTTGACTTACACCTTCTAGAGCACGTTGGGTGGCACGGGATACATGTGGACGTGCATTGTCCTGTTGGAACAGCAAGTTCCTTTGCCGGTCTAGGAATGGTAGAACGATGAGTTCGATGACGGTTTGGATGAACCGTGCACTATTCAGTGTCCCCTCGACGATCACCATTGGTGTACGGCCAGTGTAGGAGATCGCTCCCCACACCATGATGCCGGGTGTTGGCCCTGTGTGCCTCGGTCGTATGCAGTCCTGATTGTGGTGCTCACCTGCACGGCGCCAAACACGCATACGACCATCATTGACACCAAGGCAGAAGCGACTCTCATCGCTGAAGACGACACGTCTCCATTCGTCCCTCCATTCACGCCTGTCGCGACACCACCGGAGGCGGGCTGCACGATGTTGGGGCGTGAGCGGAAGACGGCCTAACGGTGTGCGGGACCGTAGCCCAGCCTCATGCAGACGGTTGCGAATGGTCCTCGCCGATACCCCAGGAGCAACAGTGTCCCTAATTTGCTGGGAAGTACGGTGCGGTCCCCTACGGCACTGCGTAGGATCCTACGGTCTTGGCGTGCATCCGTGCGTCGCTGCGGTCCGGTCCCAGGTCGACGGGCACGTGCAACTTCCGCCGACCACGGGCGACAACATCGATGTACTGTGGGGACCTCACGCCCCACGTGTTGAGCAATTCGGCCTCCCGCATGCCCACTATACACCCTCGTTAAAAGTACGTCAACTGCACATACGGTTCACGTCCACGCTGTCGCGGCATGCTACCAGTGTTAAAGACTGCGATGGAGCTCCGTATGCCACGGCAAACTGGCTGACACTGACGGCGGCGGTGCACAAATGCTGCGCAGCTAGCGCCATTCGACGGCCAACACCGCGGTTCCTGGTGTGTCCGCTGTGCCGTGCGTGTGTTCATTGCTTGTACAGCCCTCTCGCAGTGTCCGGAGCAAATATGGTGGGTCTGACACACCGGTGTCAATGTGTTCTTTTTTCCATTTCCAGGAGTGTATATCTCCTCAGAACGCAAAACCTGCAGATATTTCTACGTCTGTAACATATAAACACATTCGTTCACAGAGGACAGTCTGAAGCAATCCTCAACAACATTCTACCAACAACCAAACAACGCCCTGCTAAGCATGCTGCTGCAATGGAATCTCCTCACCCCAATTCATCACTAATTTGGAGAAATGGCCAGGCAGAGATTCGTATCACAAATATAAGAAATATGTGTCTGGTTGTCATCACTGAAACCTATCCACCTCCATCTAAGAATTATGAAATCAGTTTCATCCCCCCTGACCTATACGAAATGTAGTGTTTAAGCGAATACGGAACACATGCGTCTACGCAAGAAACCAATTAGTATCTGGAAATGAATAAAATAAACGTCTACCTAGTTTTGCAACCAGATTGAAAGTTTTCCATGAAGCTAAACGCAGTGCATTTGCCTGGCTTGTTGGACATTTGACAGTTTTCGTACTAAATGCAAGGACACTGATAATAGGGGTTTATCGACTGTTTATCATTGGAACACTGAGGCCTCAACTCATTTAAGAATCAGTTATGGGCTGACAGTGCACCTTTATGTACGTGAAATTTTCAAGAAGTTTCAGAAAAGAAATTGACTATAACGTGTATGCATTGGTCAGAAACTGTGGATAAGACCTTTGAGAAATTCATTTTAAGTTACAAAGAAAAAAATGAAAGTATAGACTTTCTTGGGACCTCAGTGAGAATGCAGACTGTTTTGCGACCGCTCTGAGGACGCATTGGAAGCAAATTTTTGTTTGCTGTACGTATTTGTTAATTCTCTTTTTAAAGTATTTTGTTGTTATTTTTCCTATTATTATTATTATTATCATTATTATTATTACTGTAATTGTAAGAGAGGGAAATAATACATTTGGCACGTGCATAAACATTTGTGCTGACCAGGATACTGTAATCATTCACGATTAACAATGGCAATACTACTCAATACGAGCAGTCGTCATAGACAGAAGTGAAATATAGCTATAATTTTGAAAATTTTTAAGAGTTAGGAGGAAGGCAGTGACATCCACCAGAGCAGCACAGGACTGTTTGATTTTTTGCTCTGAATTCTCGCTATGCAAGTACGAGCGTGCGAGAACTAACACGAAAACAAGTCCAACAATTGCGATTTGGAAAATGTGTGAAAAATAATGCATGTTTTTCATAGTACTTTCGGAGCATTCGTTATTCACTGAAGCACTTTTGTTCCACCGGGGAAATTGACGAGAAAATCTTCATCTGAATCTACGTTCTGCAACAGACTGGGAAGCTGGAAGATTCCAATTTCGCTGATTCCTTGGGTCGCGGAAGGTGTCGGAATGCACGAAGGCGATGTTTCCAAATGCCTACAATCATTACATTTGGGTCACTTACACCACTGTCTTATCCGAAAACGATGATCTCCTTTGAGAGCACCATCTCAATCAAAAGATATCCGATGTCGCCTAAAATGACGATTTAATATTACTACATACCAGTATTCGGAGAACAACATGGCATCAACGGAACACCATGTAAAGTGTATTCCATCGTAGTTTAACAATGGGAAGTATTTGGTAAACAAGTAAGATTATTTGACATTAAACCTTTGATTTACTATTCATTCAATTACGGGAATCATTCTTGACATACCGTCACATTCTAAGGAGAATATTGCACCTAGAATAATTTGCTGTAAAACTGCTTGCCATTACAGTAAGCGAGAGGAAAAAGTTAGTGAGCTGCGTACTTAAAGTTAATCAAATACGACATAAACGTGACTACATGACAGTGATTCACAGATCTGTAACTTCTTTCTTGCGTCGGTTCTATCCTGCATTATAAAAAAACTATCACTTCCTTCTAAAATCTTATCATTGTCTATAGTTCCAAGATCGCAATAGCTTTCTATTTCAAACTTTTTTGGGCCAAAGTTATATTCGCTAGACGGTAGTTCATAACATTTGTCCGTCCAGTGATGTGCTTGTGTGTATTTTCATTCCCCTAAAAAATTGATTATTGGGAACCGGTGTCATCAGTGTATAAACGTGATGTGAAACATTGATTAACATTCACCACTGATCAAACAGACGCCTACAAGAAGTGTCTATCCTTCCACAATTCTAGGTTCTGTGTTATGTACAATAATTACTTTCAGCGTAAATAAGGAAGGCTTCAAAATATTACTTTGTGACATCAGTGGTTAAAAATGTGTAAGTCTATTTTCGCAGTTGTATTTCACAGCCTTCAGCAAGCAACATTTACTATTTTAACCACTGCAAAAATTTACGTAACGTCATTGGGGAAAATCCCAAATTACTGGTTGTACAACAGTTTTTTACTGCCGGTTGAGGTTGTATTAATTTTTTTGAAAGGTTCAACATGAACCATCTTCAGACCTGATTATATCGCTACAAGAGCAACCAGTTCAAATATCAGCAAAATTTACATCCTATGACACAGAATAAAATACTGAGTTTATTTACTGATGTACGGTTGTTTGGTTTGACAATAATACTTGCATCGCCTGCAAAAGGAACGCAATGTGGCTGTTGGTTCATATAAAACTGTAACTGATAAACGTAGAGCAACATCGAACTATCAGGGAGTTCCATTTTAACATTCTCATCGCAGATGAAATGGTGTCGATGTGTGAACTTCTTGAACAGCCTAATGTAATTTTTTGGAGTGTGCTTCTCAAATAGGAGTGAAACCAGACATGTACTTCACCACAACCTCTTCTTTTAGCACTTCGACAGAACACAGGTGTAGCAAGCGGAGCGTTGCTCATTTGTTTCACCCCCAAGAGCGCTGGTTTTCGGTGACAGGGCTAACGTTGGTGCAATTTATTCGCAGTGTCACTTAACAGGACTTGTGGCATTGCCAGCTGTTGTTAGGGCGAAAGCGGGTCAGACGGTGAATGAGGTAGCAAATGCGAGTGAAGTGTCCGAAAGCGTTATTTTACGACTGAGCTTTTTGGCAACAGGAAGCATTCAAAGCAAACCAGGACAAGGTTCCCTGCTAGCAACTACAGTCAGAGATGATCATTATCAGTCGCTCTGACACGTAGGAACATTAGGCGGTATGCAAGTCAGGCAGAATGAGACGTGGATACTGAAACTACAAGGAGTGTGCCGTTCTAACCTGTCGTATTCGGGAATGAGGCTACCACCCACGTAGGTGCACAGTGTGAGCCTGTTGACAAAGAAGACATGATAATAACTGCGTTGAAGGACACACGTGTTATCAATGGGAAAACACAGCTGATGTTACTATCATTTTACTTTTCTAGCTATTTTTCTTTTTCTTTTTTCAAAGAAGACAAACTTGAGTTTTAAGGAAATAAATAAGTGTTAGGAACAGATAATTCCAAAATATCATGAAAAGCTAACAAAGTTTGAAACTTATAGAAAAATTATTAATTAGACATACACCAAAAAATTTGCAGCAGTTTTGTTTTGCATATTTGTATGCTCTATTCTATGATGTGATCGAGGTGAATAAAAGTTTCCTCGTTTTCTATTGACTGAGTCGTCACCACCATCTTTGTTATTTCTTATGACCTTATACAGCTCTGCTTTCTCTAGCAATAGAATGCATCTCTTTAGAAATTCTAAAACTTTTTGAAAAACCTCTCATGTAGACGCTCTTGTATTCACCATTTTAGTATTATCATCTCCTTTCTGAAGAATCATTACCAACAAACTGAAATCGAATTTGAAATTATTACAAATCAAAGTGAATTCTGAAAATCGTTGTTCTTGTGTCGACAAACTATGCATAATATATTTCACATGCAACCTTGGCCTTGATTGCTACTATTAACTTCTTTTTCTATTTTACTTTTATGACTCTCTTGCCTTGGATCAAGCATTTCATCCAGTATTTTGTTAAATTTCTTTTTTCGTCCCCATAGCATATTCAGCCTTCCTCTTGACTGCTACCATGAGTTTTCTTTTTTTACTCTTTACAAGCATTTTGTACACTCCTGGAAATTGAAATAAGAACACCGTGAATTCATTGTCCCACGAAGGGGAAACTTTATTGACACATTCCTGGTGTCAGATACATCACATGATCACACTGACAGAACCACAGGCACATAGACACAGGCAACAGAGCATGCATAATGTCGGCACTAGTACAGTGTATATCCACCTTTCGCAGCAATGCAGGCTGCTATTCTCCCATGGAGACGATCGTAGAGATGCTGGATGTAGTCCTGTGGAACGGCTTGCCATGCCATTTCCACCTGGCGCCTCAGTTGAACCAGCGTTCATGCTGGATGTGCTGACCGCGTGAGACGATGCTTCATCCAGTCCCAAACATGCTCAATGGGGGACAGGGTAGTTGACTTACACCTTCTAGAGCACGTTGGGTGGCACGGGATACATGCGGACGTGCATTGTCCTGTTGGAACAGCAAGTTCCCTTGCCGGTCTAGGAATGGTAGAACGATGGGATCGATGACGGTTTGGATGTACCGTGCACTTTTCAGTGTCCCCTCGACGATCACCAGAGGTGTACGGCCAGTGTAGGAGATCGCTCCCCACACCATGATGCCGGGTGTTGTCTCTGTGTGCCTCGGTCGTATGCAGTCCTGATTGTGGCGCTCACCTGCACGGCGCCAAACACGCATACGACCATCATTGACACCAAGGCAGAAGCGACTCTCATCGGTGAAGACGACACGTCTCCATTCGTCCCTCAATTCACGCCTGTCGCGTCACCACTGGAGGCGGGCTGCCCGATGTTGGGGCGTGAGCGGAAGACGGCCTACCGGTGTGCGGGACCGTAGCCCAGCTTCATGGAGACGGTTGCGAATGGTCCTCGCCGATACCCCAATAGCAACAGTGTCCCTAATTTGCTGGGAAGTGGCGGTGCGGTCCCCTACGGCACTGCGTAGGATCCTACGGTCTTTGCGTGCATCCGTGCGTCTCTGCGGTCCGGTCGCAGGTCGACGGGCACCTTCCGCCGACCACTGGCGACAACATCGATGTACTGTGGAGACCTCACGCCCCAAGTGTTGAGCAATTCGGCGGTACGTCCACTCGGCCTCCCGCATGCCCACTATACGCCCTCGCTCAAAGTCCGTCAGCTGCACATACGGTTCACGTCCACGCTGTCGCGGCATGCTACCAGTGTTAAAGACTGCGATGGAGCTCCGTATGCCACGGCAAACTGGCTGACACTGACGGCGGCGGTGCACAAATGCTGCGCAGCTAGCGCCATTCGACGGCCAACACCGCGGTTCCTGGTGTGTCCGCTGTGCCGTGCGTGTGATCATTGCTTGTACAGCCCTCTCGCAGTGTACGGAGCAAGTATGGTGGGTCTGACACACCGGTGTCAATGTGTTCTTTTTTCCATTTCCAGGAGTGTATTTGACTAAGCACTTTATCCAATATTTGTATGTAGTTTTCTTTTCTGTACCAAAAGGAGTTCTAACGTTTCCTTCGCTTTAGATTTTACATAATGTCCGATTTCTCTTTCAGTAACGTATGATTACAGTTCCATAAATGGTCCGATTAATTATCAAAAGTATTAATGAATTTCAAATACATTTGTTATAGCTATGGCAATAGCTACATCTACATCCAGATGGATACTTTGCAAATCACAGTTAAGTGCCTGACATAGAGTTCATCGAACCATCTTCACAATAATTCCCTGTTATTGCATTCTCAAACAACCTGCGCGGAAGAAACGAACAACTATCTCTATCCGATGGAGCTCCGATTTCTCTTATTTTATTATGACGAATGTTTCTCCCTATGTAGGTCAGCGTCAACAAAATATTTTCACATTCGTAGGAGAAAGTAGGTGATTGAAATTTCGTGAGAAGATTCTACTGCAACGAAAAACGATTTCCATCCCAAATCCTGTATCATGTCAGTGACACCCTCTCCCCTATTTCACAATGACACAAAACGTGATGCTCTTCTTGCAACTTTCTCAATGCATTCCGTAAGTCCTATATGGTAAGAATCCCAGACCGCGCAGCCGTACACCAAAAGAGAACGGACAAGTGTGGTGTAGGCAGTATATTTAATAGATCTGTTACATTTCCAAGGTGTCCTGCCAATAAAACGCTTTCCCCACACATTTTCTATGTGTTCTTTCCAATTTAAGCTGTTGTAATTGTAATTCCTAGATATTTAGTTTAATTTACTGACTTTGGGTTTGACTGATTTATCCCGTAACCGAAGTTCAACGGATTTGTTTCAGAACTGATGTGGGTAACCTCACATTTTCCATTATTCACGGTCAACTGCCAATTTTCGCACCATACACACATTTTCTCTGAATCGTTTTGCAATTTTTTGATCTTCTGATGACTTTACTAGGCGATAAACGGCAGCATCATCTGTAAACAACATAAGACGTCTGCTCAGATTGTCTTCCAAATCGTTTTTATAAATAAGGTACAGCAGAGGGCCTGGAAAACTACCTTGGAGAATGCTAGAAATCACTTTTATTTAATTCGATAACTTTCCGTTAATTATTACGAACTCTCTGACACGAAATCATGAATCCAGTCACATACCTGAGACGATATTACATAAGCGTGCAATTTCAGTACAAGCCGCATGTGTGGTATAGTGTCAAAAACTTTTCTGGAAACCTATAAATACGAAATCAATTTGAAATCCCTTGTTAACAGCAATCAACACTTTGTATCAGTAAAGAGCTAGTTGGCCGGCCGATGTGGCCGAGCGGATCTAGCGCTTCAGTCTGGAACCGCGTTCCTGTCACGGTCGCAGATTCGAATCCTGCCTCGGGCATGGGTGTGTGTGATGTTCTTAGGTTAGTTAGGTTTAAGTAGTTCTAAGTCTATGGGTCTGAAGGCCTCGGATGATAAGTCCCATAGTGCTTAGAGCCATTTGAACCATTTTTTAAAGAGCTAGTTGTGTTTCACAAGAACAACGTTTACTAAATCCCTGCCGTTTGGGGTAGCCGCACGTTGAAAGTTCGAGTCCTCCCTCGGACATGGGTGTGTGTGTTGTCCATAGCGTGTCCGTTTAAGTTAGATTAAGTAGTGTGTAGGCTTAGATGCCGATGACGTCTGCAGTTGCCACAAATTTCCATTTTTTTTGTTTTGTTTACTGAATCGGTGTTAACTGTGTCTCAACACACCGTTGGCTTCGAAGTAATTTATAATGGTCAAACACAATATATGTTCCAATATCCTGCTGCATATCGACGTTAATGATATGGTCCTGTAATTTGGTGGACTACTCCTACTACCTTTCTTGAATATTGGTATGACCTGTGAAACTTTCCAGTCTTTGGGTACGGATCTTTTGTCGAGCGAGTGTCTGTACGAGATTGTTAAGTATGGAGATATTACATCAGCATACTCTGAAAGGAACCTAGCCGGTACACAGCCTGCACCAGAAGATTTGCTTTTATTATGTGATTGAAGTTGCTTCACTACTCCGAGATATTTACTTCTACGGTACTCATGTTGGCAGCTGTTCTTAATTAGAATTCTGCAATATTTACTTCGTCTTCTTTGTTGAAGGAATTTCAGAAGGCTGTGTTTAGTAACTTTCATTTGGCAGCCCTCTCGTCGATAATATATCCGTTGCTATCGCTCAGAGAAGGCAAAGATTGTGTCTTGCCGTTAGCAAAGTTCACATATGACCAGAATGTCTTTGGATTTTCTGCCATGTTTCGAGAGGAGGTTTCGTTGTGGAAACTGTTATAAGCATCTATTATTGAAGTCCGCGCTAAATTTCAAGCTTCTGTAAAAGATCACCAGTCTTCGAAATTTAGCGTTCGGTTAAATTTGGCATGCGTTTTTTTTTTTTTTTCTTTCTGCAACAGTCCTCTGACCTGTTTTGTTTACCAATTGGGATGTGCTCAGTCGTTTGTTAATTAATTTGGTATAAATCTCTCAATTGCTCTCGATACTATTTCTTCCAATACATGTAACGTCTAGTCTATACTTACGCGTTCAATTTAAAGTCGTGGAGTTTGTCTCTCAAAGCCATCAAGTGAATTTTTATCTGCTTTTTTAAATAGGTCTATTTCCCTTTATCTTCGGAGTATTTGGGAGATACAGTAGCTCCGACAAATCTATGTTCAAGTATTGCCTGTATCCGTTTTGATGCTCCTTATTAGCTCGGGATTGTTGTTGCTAAGAGTACAGGTGTGTTTTCACAACCGGTTACTATTCGCGTTGGCACATGAATTAATTGCTGGAAATAATTTTTAAAGAATGCGTTTAGCACAATGTCGGGTGATGTATCTGCATACTTTCGGATTTAAACACGTATTTTCGTGAACATATCGAGAGTAAATTAATCCTACCACCAGTTACCATTGTATGAGTCGGGCGAGTGTTTGAAATTAAACTCAAGTTTTCTTTTAACCGTACAGCAGTTTTATCATCTGAGTTAGAAGGTCGGTAAAAAGATCGCATTATCATTTTATTCCGCTTTGCCAAGACCGACCACTGCCCATACTGACTCACAGGAACTATCTACTTCAGTTTCGCTACAAGATAAACTACTTCTTACAGCAACAAACACGCCTTCGCCAACTGTGTGTATACTATGCTTTCGGAACAAAGTAAGATTCTTCGTAGAAATTTCGGCTGAACTTATCTCCGGCTTTAGCCAGGTTTCAGGGCTTTCTTTTAGCGCTTGGAGCTCTGGTACTTTCCCAATGGAGCTACGACAGTTTACAGCTGTTATACCGATGGTTCCTGTATCTACGTTCTTCCAGTGTTCGACCTGTAACCTTCAAGACTGAAGTCCTCTTTGTGTTTCCCCTAGGACCTCTAACCTAAAAAGGCGCCAATTCCACGCTACACAGCCTCTGCTACCCCTATTTCCGTTTCTTGCGTGTAGAGGACTCCTGAGCTTCTCAGCGGAACCAGAAACCCCAACACCCGATGCTACAAGTCGAGGAGTTGCAGCCTAAACGGTCGCAATAGTTGATACTGAAGTCAGCATGGTTCGAAACCACACATTCGCAGTTAGTTCACATTGGCTCGTGGCGGACCTGTGTCTATTGAAACGTTTTTGCTTACATCATCGTACACCTTTATACGTACCAGTTTTCACTATTAATGATGATATACTCTATGTGTATAGTACTGACAATAGATGCATAGATCGTACTGAGATCTATAAGTAACGTTGCAAAGCGGAGTTTGTTCACAGATTTCACTGTATTGGTCAAGTTGCGTTATGCAGCATGTTTCAGATATGAAGTGAACCTACTTACCAGGAGGAAACGAGTTATCAGTATTTAAAAAGAAGTTAGAGTGTGTGACCCACACGATAATTTCTCGTTGAACATATTTGGATAGTATATAGATTTTCAGAATCGTTTAAGACATTCTCCTTCCTCATGTCTTTTGGTGACTGACATCGTACACATATACCGTTGGTGCGCAAAATGCATGTTCGTTTTAACTTACAATCAATTTCCACGAAGAAACACTCCGCAGTCCAAGTACATTTATGCGAAAGCGGTCGCATCCTGTCATACCACACTATGCCCACTTAGGTAGCCGAGGGCGATATGATACGACCGTGTGATGGCATTTGGTTCAGAAGTAGCCGGTTCGAATCCTTATGGTGCCTGTTGGGGAGGGCAGAATTAGCCCAACGTCTAGGATTAAATTGCAAACCTCTTCGCAGTCTCTCATGAATTGAGAGCAAGTACCTCTGTTTATGGTGATCTGTTCGTCAGATAGAGCCACCTTGCTATTCGAGACGTGTATTCTGTGTGTCTTCACATGTCACATTCTCTTTTCTCTCACAATCGTAGAACACAAATATGACACTACTTTATAGACTTACCTATTGATCGATTTGGACACAAGTCCTGTAAGCTGCGAAGGAAGGGGCCATTGTGCGTGTAGGAAGAAGGCAAAAAGCGCAGGTCATTCCCGTTTTAAAGGAAGGCCATCAGACTGATCCACACAATTATATACCTCTATCATTGACGTGGAACGTGTTTTATGCTGAGGAATTATGACGTTTCTGGAAAAGGAACAGCTCCTCTATAAAAATCAACATTGATACCGCAAACAGAGGTCCTGTGAAACTCACTTCGCTCTCTTCCTCCATGAGATCCTCAATGCAGTGGACAACGGCGCTCAGGCTGATGGCGTGTTGCTTGCCTTCAGTAAGGCATTTGACAGCGTCCCGCTTTGCCGTTTAATGAAAAAAAAAGCAAGCTTCCGGAGTATCGGAGCAGACTTCTAATTGGATTCAAGACTTTCTTGCAGAAAGAACTCAACACGTCGCTCTTAACGGAACTAAATCGACAGAGGTAAAGGTAATATCCGGAGTACCACAGGGAAGTGTGATTGGACCGTTGCTGTTCACAATATACATATATGACCTAGTACAAAGCGTCGGATGCTCTTTAAGGCTATTCGCAGTTGTTTATACCAAAGTAGCAAAACCAGAATGTAGTAAGAATTTGCAGAACGACCTGTAGAGAACTGATGAATGGTGCAGACTCTGGCAGTTGACCCTGAACGTAAATACATGTAACATATTGCGAATACATAGAAAAAAAATTCACTACTGTACAGCTACACTATTGATGACAAACAGCTGGAGACAGCGTCTGCCGTAAAATATCTAGGCGTAAGTATCCAGAGCGACCTCAAGTGGAATGACTATACAAAAAAAGATAGTGGGGAAACCAGACACAAAACTCAGATTCATCGGAAGAATCTTAAGGAAATGTAACTCATCCACGGATGAAGTGGCTTATAAGCAGCTTGTTCTCTCGATTCTTGAGTATTGTTCATCTATCTGGGATCCCTGTCAGTTAAGACTGATAGAGGAGATAGAGAAGATCCAACGAAGGGCGGGCGTGTTTCGTCACCGGGGAGTGACAAAGCGTTATAGAGATGCTAAACATACTCCACTGGCAGGCGTTACAAGAGAGACGTTGTGCGTCACGGAGACATTTACTATTGAATTTCGGAACAGCAATTTTCAGGAGGATTCAGACAACATATTAGTTCCCCCCACATACATCTCGCGTGTTGACCACGAGGAGAAAATTCGAGAAATTAGAGCCAATACAGAGGCTTACCGACAATCATTCTTCCCACGCAATATTCGCGAGTGGAACAGGGTTGGATGGATCAGGTAGTGGCACCGAAAGTACCCTTCGCCAAACACCATTAGGTGTTTGCGGAGTATGATGTAGATGTAGATGAAATGGAGGCATTATTTATCAGAAAGCATTCACTCGAACTTTCCACTTTAACATAAAGCTGCGATTAACGAACCGCCAAATGTGTACATGTCAGGCGTAGAAAGCTTGACACCTGGAGGCCGAACAGATGAATTAGCAAGTTTACCAGACAGTTCATCTGCCGGAGAGAAATAGGAGCGGTTCTACCCGCTGACTCCGCGCGTAGGGAGAACAACAGGTATATACACGCAATCGCACAACGCAGCACTTCGAGCAGGCTTTCTGTTTTCACTTGTAGCCAGCGGACTATAGGTATGTGAGCTCTTGAGGACTTGTGAGTCATTCTACACATTTTTCAGTGAGAAATTTTTTTTATAAATACAGTAATAAAATAATCCAAAATGTTCTTTTTTATTGCCGTTGAGATAAACTGAATATGTATTGACAGTATTTTATTGAAGAAATACAATGAAACAAAGGAAGTAAAACGTGCTTATTGAGGCATACAGGAAGGAAAGGTATCCGTATGACCCTCTAGATACGCTAAACCATAATAAAATAGGTTCACAAATGTTTAATTCTGACTTCATTTGATTTATATAAATTTGAGTATAGGTTTACTTTGGAGATGTGTTAAAATCACCATAAGCCCCATGTTTGGTGAAAGTGCCACACATGTTAGATTTCGTTGCATCTTTCATATTATTTAGTGTGTCAGGAAAAACAGTGTTGCAAGAAAAGCCGCAAGGGTCAGAACAGTTTTACCAGCTGTGACCAGGGGCACTGAAAGTCGTTTTCTTGTTCTCCGACGCGTTTTTGTGAAACGGCTTCGTGCCACTTGTGCTAATCCCAGATGGACGAAGGGCAGCAGGTTCTCAAAACATGGCACATCCATTCTCTGCTTCACAGCAAGAGTCGAAATCAATTCCCACTGCTGGTATTAGGTCGTTATTGTGGCATTCTCCTAAAGAATGAGACAGACACTGTCACACGGCAAATTCTGCATAGATAAATGTGTCCTGTATGTCTAAAATGCTGTGAAACGAAAATATAGGTGATCATTTGCTTGTACCAGCATGACATAAGACGAACACTTCACTCCATATTTCTGTATAATTATAAAGTAATTTGATTCTAGCTGTACGTATAACCATAACTGGTCAGAAGTTTCAGTATGAGTAAACAGTAGCTTTACAAAAGAAGCAACTCTTGCGCTCAAAGACGTAAAGAAGCCTGCAGTTCCGAATACGTACCCTTGGGGCGCTAGTACAGTGTCATAGGGCTAGCGAAAAAGTCGGCAGTTCCAAACCTACACGCTTGGAGCGCTGGTACAGACTTGTATACTGCAAATGTGTCGTGTAATAACACCTTTAGATTGGTTCACAAGTTCGTAGTGCTTTTTTAGTCCATGTTGGTATTCCAGTTGCTATGAGTTTGTTTCTCGATAGTCTGTTTTCATTTGTAGTTCACTGTTGCTATTTGAGTTTACATATTGTGTAGTCATTTGGAAATAATGAATTTAGGTATGGACGCTAGAAAACGGAATACTTGCGACATACATTTCTGTTTGAGTTCAGTAGAGGGGTGACACCTTCGATGTTGCTCATGGTCGTTTAAACACGTTAATCCACGATGATACACGTGAGTGTACTCGAGAACTGGTGAAGTGTGATGGTTCCACCATCGTGCGGCATCTGCATGCAGTGAGGAAGGTTTAAAAATCGAGTGTATGGGTACAGCATGCGAACTATCTGCGCTAGCAGAATAGAAATGCGGAGAATACACGTCCGAAAACAAGTTATTGGACTACCAAAAGCAAACAATATTACAATATCCGAAAGAACAACCGACTCGATCGCAACTGCGTACCGACACAAATACAAAATAACAAATAATCATAATAATAATAATAATAATAATAATAATAATAAAGACTCGACTCTCCACGGGGAGCGAAAACAGGCAGTTCTACGTCAAGAGGTTCGTCGACTATGCCAAGAGATAATTCAGATAGAAGAATGTCTGGCCGTGGCTGCCGGGACGGCAGCTCTGTACACTTCCGAGCAGTCCGTCGAACTACCTTTGCCGGCAGTGCGCTACCTTAAAAATCCCGTTGGCGCATGTATCTGCCAGAACTATGTCCTTTCACGTGCCTGGCGTAGCAAAGAAGTTCCCATGCTAGCTGCGACGTCTGGTGAAGCTGTTCTGCAGGCTCCGCGAACGGGTAGCGGTCCCTGGCGGCCGTTGGTGGAGACTCGATGGTGTGATGTGTTGTGGCCGTCGAAAAGTCTTTGTTTTGTCAACACAGACGAGATAGGTTTTCCTGGAGAATATACACCCTGTGATTCAGGCATCCCGTGATGGTTGGAAGAAAAGTGGGATGCATATTCAGTAGGCGCAACGATGTCAAAAGTGTGCAGGCACGGCAGCATGCTCTATCCCCAAATTCCAAAAATCAGAGTGTGGCCATGTGTGCATCTTTGCTCACTCTTCAACAACTGTCTTGCGAATAACACCAACTATTCCTACCCCATATTGTTTCTGGTGACAAGAAATGGTGTTTTTATGCTAACATAAAGAAAAGAAAGGGATGGTTGAGTGCCAAAGTAGCAACACCCTGTACAGACTGTCGCATACCCACGAAAGATAATGTTCAGCTTCTGGTGATACAGAAACGGTGTGGCGTACTACGAAATGCTTCCCCGAGGTGTATCTGTTACTGCTGACATCTACTGTCAACAAGTGAGGTGAATTTCAGTCGGAGTCAGAGGTCAACGACCAGGAAGACAACATGATCTGATGCTTCTCCACGATAACGCCCACCCGAATTCTCCTTGACTGACGAAAACCACTATACATGAGCCATTCTGCTACCACATTATTCATGTGATCTTCCCTCCTCAAATTTTCGTCTTTTCTGGTCTCTATCGAACACTCTTTAAGGAACTTCCTGTTCTGGACAAAATGCTCCCCGAATGTGGCTTGACGAGTACTTCGCCTCTAAACCTAGTGTTTGCTAAAGTCGTGCAAACTGCAAGTTACCCGTGCATTGTCAGACAGTTGAAAATAGTTGCAGACGACTGTATTATTGATTACTAAGATCTCTGTTATGGGTATTTGTTGAGTTTATTCAACGAATGGAAAAAGGGTGCGAACTTACGCACCAACCTAATACAGGTTTTCAGTTATGGAACAACACTCCTGGAAATTGAAATAAGAACACCGTGAATTCATTGTCCCAGGAAGGGGAAACATCATTGACACATTCCTGGGGTCAGATACATCACATGATCACACTGACAGAACCACAGGCACATAGACGCAGGCAACAGAGCATGCACAATGTCGGCACTAATACAGTGTATATCCACCTTTCGCAGCAATGCAGGCTGCTATTCTCCCATGGAGACGATCGTAGAGATGCTGGATGTAGTCCTGTGGAACGGCTTGACATGCCATTTCCACCTGGCGCCTCAGTTGGACCAGCGTTCGTGCTGGACGTGCAGACCGCATGAGACGACGCTTCATCCAGTCCCAAACATGCACAATGGGGGACAGATCCGGAGATCTTGCTGGCCAGGGTAGTTGACTTACACCTTCTAGAGCACGTTAGGTGGCACAGGATACATGCGGACGTGCATTGTCCTGTTGGAACAGCAAGTTCCCTTGCCGGTCTAGGAATGGTAGAACGATGGGTTCGATGACGGTTTGGATGTACCGTGCACTATTCAGTGTCCCCTCGACGATCACCAGAGGTGTACGGCCAGTGTAGGAGATCGCTCCCCACACTATGATGCCGGGTGTTGGCCGGGTGTGCCTCGGTCGTATGCAGTCCTGATTGTGGTGCTCACCTGCACGGCGCCAAACACGAATACGACCATCATTGGCACCAAGGCAGATGCGACTCTCATCGCTGAAGACGACACGTCTTCATTCGTCCCTCCATTCACGTCTGTCGCGACACCACTGGAGGCGGGCTGTACGATGTTGGGGCGTGAGCGGAAGACGGCCTTACGGTGTGCGAGACCGTAGCCCAGCTTCATGGAGACCGTTGCGAATGGTCCTCGCTGATACCCCAGGAGCAACAGTGTCCCTAATTCGCTGGGAAGTGGCGGTGCGGTTCCCTACGGCACTGCGTAGGATCCTACGGTCTTGGCGTGCATCCGTGCGTCGCTGCGGTCCGGTCCCAGGTCGACGGGCACGTGCACCTTCCGCCGACCACTGGCGACAACATCGATGTACTGTGGAGACCTCACGCCTCACGTGTTGAGCAATTCGGCGGTACGTCCACCCGGCCTCCCGCATGCCCACTATACGCCATCGCTCAAAGTCCGTCAACTGCACATACGGTTCACGTCCACGCTGTCGCGGCATGCTACCAGTGTTAAAGACTGCGATGGAGCTCCGTATGCCACGTCAAACTGGCTGACACTGACGGCGGCGGTGCACAAATGCTGCGCAGCTAGCGCCATTCGACGGCCAACACCGCGGTTTCTGGTGTGTCCGCTGTGCCGTGCGTGTGATCATTGCTTGTACAGCCCTCTCGCAGTGTCCGGAGCAAGTATGGTGGGTCTGACACACCGGTGTCAATGTGTTCTTTTTCTCCATTTCCAGGAGTGTATTATCTCTACAATTCTACGTCCGAGGTGCGACGCGCGTTTGGAACAGACGCTCGCCTGAGCGATAGTAGGTCTGGACACGACAATCGACCGGGTATAACAAGAAACGTTACACATCCGAGCGGGTGACGCATTTCTGTCGACACACGGTCCGATATCGATCATTCCATGCCCACTGCACTCGCAACTGACAATGTCTTTGGGTCAATATGCGAACACATAGGGGTCATGTACTGCATAGCTCCGTATTCAACAAAGTGCGCCTAAGCAGTTTCCTCCGAAACAATTCTGCCTTCACCAGCATATTGCATACCTGCAATGATCACTGTCTGTCTTACTTTACTTATAGGGAATTATCCAACCTCCACGTTCTACAACGAAATATGGTCTAAATCCTTGTCACATGTTCGTCGTTTCAACATGCTTTAGACATTTCCTTAGGAGCTCAAGGTATTGGCATACAGTAAACTGACTTGGAGTTTCGCAGATTCTCGATCCCACCCTCGGGTTATAACAATCTGTCCTATGGCAAATCACTTGTGTCAGCGTACTCCTCCATTTTCGTCCCTAGAACTATTCCCCATTCGCTTGCACTGCGCTTATATATGGTAATCGAAAACAATCTGCAAATCTTGTAAGGGTATTACAGCGTAGGTTGTGCTGAGAATTAACTGTTGATAAAGGAATTCGGTACGTTGCATCGTTTACCAGATAAATGGCACCTACGTTGGTCAATCAGGCCATTGCACGTTCAAATTCAAGAGGCCCTCAAGAGACGGTGTCGCCAAACATAATCTTCGTTTGGTTTCCTAAAGCCGAACGAGAGAACGGTACAGAGAATGGACGTGAGATGTTAGTAAGGATCGAACCAGATCCAAAGACAGCGGTTCTTGGGCTACCATCTAGGCTAGCAACTGACACCATTTGTATCTGGCGGGCCGTTCGGATTTGCGCACGCGTAGGCGTGATTGGCTAACTTCAGTGCTGATCAATTTGGAAACGGTGTAATGGATCTGAATTTCTTGTTAACAATTATTTCTCAGCACAAGCTAATCCTGCTACACCATTAAACGTTTCAGACTCTTTCTCGCGGTCCTTTCTTTCCTTAACCCATTATGTGCCCACAACCAGTCTGGCAGTGTGCACTGGCCATGATTTTCTGCCTCATCATTTGCGGTTCGCAGCTCGTGAGCTGTGGGGTATTAATATATAATTTGCTCGGCCTGTTCGGTCAGAGAGCCGGTTGGCCTCTGTAATAAAAAACTGAGTGAAAGGATCAACAAATGAACTTCAACAGCTGTCATGTGACGTCCGCAATGACTAAACACAACGATAACAAAAAAGTGGCTAGCGTTGCTGCCTCTGGACCACAGGGTCCCTAGTTCGATTCCCGCCAGGGTTGGCGATTTCATCATTCGTGACAGTGTCTACATTGGACCTAGTAAAGATTGAAACTTTCTGCAGGAGCTGATGAGAGCGCAGTTGAGCGCCCCACAAGCCAAGCATGATAATCACTTTCTGCATAATACACGACATGAACTTTATTTGTTTCGGATGTGTTGCTTGAGGCTTTCCCGACGGACATGTTGTATATATGGTTCTCTGACGAGACGGATGCCGTAGTGAAAACTCCACAATATTTCGTCAGCGCAACTAGCCAACATCTTCAAGATCGACGAACACACTGCTAAGGCAGACTTTTTTATTCCTTTATTGAGTTTCTATTCCCCCTGAAGGGGGCGGGCTGGCAGCAGCTTATTACGCCGCTCTTCAGCCTACAGAATTTGTTTTAAAAACATGAAGATAATAAAAAAATACCTGTATATGAGTTGGCGATAAAATCGGTGATTTAAAGGTAGAATGGCAGAAAATTCTGGAACTTAAAACATAAAACATAGGGTTGACCATGCGAATGAAATACACAGGAAGAAGAAAAATAATAGGCAGAAAATTAAAGAAAGGAAACATGGCGACAGTCTTGTTCCTGTTCGCAAGAGATATAAAATGCACACCCAGCGATAGCATGATTTCTGTTCGCAACACTGTGGAAAGACGCACAACACTGAACACTCACTTAAACACCGCACTAAAAAGTTGGCACAAATATGACATATCACAGCCGAGAGCTGGTGGGGGGGGGGGGGGATGGACAGATGACGGGAAAAAAAAGGGGAGAAGGAGAGGAAAAGTGAAGGGGGTGCTAAGGCAGGACCAGGGCCCCCTATTTACGCCAGTTTTAGGCATGAAGTTGCATGCGTGGAGGCGTCAAATTCGATGGCCAATAGCGACGATGTCAACTGATAGCTGGAAGGACAGCAACGCCACCTACAGGCTGAAGAACCAAAGACTTCGGATGCCGCTGTTACTCTGCGCTGCCATCGGCAGCCCCAGCGACCTCTGTCAGAAGCCGCAAGCAAAAGTGTGCGTCCGCGTAGGCGCGTGACCATTCTCCCGTTGTCAACAGAATATTTATGTTGCTGGCGAATCGTCGTCCGTCTTATGACCAATAGTATTCCTCTCTGCTCGAAGAGACTTCAATATGGCCAGTGCTGTATCCCAAGCCGTACTAAGCTGAAAGCTTACAAGATTCGTGGAGCTACGTATTTCCACCGCTTCCTTAATAACACTGTCCCAGTACGAACTTGCCGATGCGAGAATTTTTGTATGTTGATAATTCATAGAATGGCCTGTACTGAGACAATGCTTGGCCACTGCAGACTTTTCTGGTTGCTCCAGACGAATGTAACGTCGGTGTTCAGTGCATCTCTCTTCTACTGTTGTGGTTGGCAGGAGAGCCAACACAGGGTTTCTAAAGGAGGCCGAAATGCACGCGTTTTAGCTCACGCTGGCTGGCTTGAGGTCTGGAACATGACAAGGGAATTAGAATTGAGAAAAACGGACGTAGCTGGTGGAATACTTAACTTTAATCCATTAATGACGAAGGTCGCTCTTGACGGTACATGATAGAACTGATAATGGCGCCTTGCTAGGTCGTAGCAAATAACGTAGCTGAAGGCTATGCTAACTATCGTCTTGCGAAATGAGAGCGTAGAAGTCAGTGAACCATTGCTAGCAAAGTCGGCTGTACAACTGGGCGAGTGCTAGGATGTCTCTCCAGGCCTGCCGTGTGGCGGCGCTCGGTCTGCAACCACTGATAGTGGCGACACGCGGGTCCGACGTATACTACCGGACCGCGGCCGATTTAAAGGCTACCACCTAGCAAATGTGATGTCGGGCGGTGACACCACATCTACAGTGCGACAAGTTTGTCCGATGTACGACATGCCACAGCTACAAGGAATCTGGTAAACACCGGGTCTTCTTAGGCCAAGGCTGTCCTTAGATGAGCCCAAGAGAGCTCTGAGTTTTGCCGGCGGACGAAAGACACATTTAACCTTATGCCTCTTCAATAATCTTCCTATTTTTGAAGAGACGCCGCCGATGTATGGCAAGATAACCATTTCCCTTTGTTCTTCGCCTTCTTCCACTTCCTCACGTTGGGTAGCCCGCTTCGGTTGTAAGGCACGGCGAATCTCCCGTTCGCAGTATCGATTTTGTTGGTGAATGGTACGCAGATGGAGTAGCTCATTGGATAAGCTGTCTGAGTCTGATATGGCTCGTGCTCTGTGGACCAACGTCCTCAATACGCCACTTCGTTACGGTGTGTGCGTTGGTTTACGGTACACTGCGTGACCCAATCTTGCCGTACATCGGCGATGTCTCTTCTACAATAGGAAGATTATTGAAGAGGCATAAAGTAAAATGTGTTTTTCGCCTGCCGGCAAAACTCAAAGCTCTCTTGGGCTCACCTAAGGACAGCCTTGGCCTAAGAAGACCCGGTGTTTACGAGATTCCTTGTAGCTGTGCCATGTCGTACATCGGACAAACTTGTCGCAGTGTAGAAGAGAGATGCTACAACTTTATTTGTTTCCTACAGTTATTCGTAACCTCATTGTGAATGTTTCGCTTCTCGTATAAACTGTGATGTACCCTCACAGAAATTGATTTTATCTTCTCTCTGTTTTAGGTATAGTATCCCTGTAGACGGCTTCTTTTTCTTTTTTAGTGTCATCAATCTTCTGACTGGTTTGATGCGCCTCGCCACGAATTCCTTTCCTGTGCTAGCCTCTTCATCTCAGAGTAGCACTTTCAACCTACGTCGTCAATTATTTGCTTGACGTATTCCAATCTCTGTCTTCGTCTACAGCTTTTGCCCTCTGCAGCTCCCTCTAATGCCATGAAAGTCTTTCCCTGACGTCTAAACAGATGTCCTATCATCCTGTCCCTTTTCCTTGTCATTGTTTTCCACATATTCCTTTCTTCTGCGCAGAACCACCTCATTCCTTAACTTATCAGTCCAGAAAATTTTCAAAATTCGTCTGTAGCACTACATCTCAAATGTTTCGATTTTCTTCTGCTCCGGTTTTCCCACAGTCCATATTCCACTGTCATACAATGCTGTGCACCAAACCTACATTCTCAGAAATTTCTTCCTCAAAGTAAGGCCTATGTTTGATACTAGTATACTTCTCTTGGCCAGGAACGCTCTCTTTGCCAGCGCCTGTGTGCTTTTGATGTCCTCCTTGCTCCGTACGTCACTGGTTATTTGGCTTTCTCGGCAGCAGAAGTCCTTAACTTCATGTACTTTGTGACCATCACTCCTGATATTAAAGTTCTCGCTGTTCTCATTTCTGTTACTTCTCATTGCTTTCTTCAATTTACTCAGTCCATATTCTATACTCATTAGACCGTTCCATTCAGCAGATCATGCAGTTCCTCTCCACTTTTATTCAGGATAGTATTGTGCGAGTTCCAATAAACGTTCGCTTGATTTTTTTTATTTTTTTATTTTTATTTTTTATTTTTTGTAGCCTGCCATGAATTCGTCTCCTGTGCCAACCTCTTCATCTCAGAGTAGCATTTGTAACCCATGTCCTCAGTTATGTGCTGGATGTATTCCAGTCTCCGTCTTCCTTTACAGTTGTTGCAGTTGTTGCCCTCTACAGCTCCGTCTAGTACCATAGAAGTCATTGCCTGACGTCTTAAGGCCCGTCCTATCACCCTATGTCATCTTCTCGTTAGTGTTTTCTTTACATTCCATCCCTCCCCAATTCTGCAGAAACCCTTCTCATTCCCTACCTTCTCATTCCCTTTCTAATTTTCAACATTGTTCTCTAGCACCACATCTCAAATACTACGATTATCTTCCTTTCCGGCTTCCCCGAAGTCTGTGTTTGACTCGTCCCATGTAGGCTTTCACTGCCGGCGTCTGTGTTCGACTATCATACAATGCTGTTCTACAATGGTACGTTCTCAGAAATGTATTCCTCAAATTGAGTTGTATGTCTGATAGAACTAGACTTCTTTTAACAAGGGAATGTCCTTTTTGCCGGTCCTAGTGAGTTTTTTATATCCTCGTTCGTCCGTCCATCAAGAGACATTTTGCTGCCTTATATAGGCAACAGAGTTCCTTACCTTTATTTCCTTCGTCGTCACGAAGTTAAGTTGCATGATGTTCCCGTTTTTGGTACTTCTCATTACTTTCGTCTTTCTGTAATTCTTCTTCACTTTCACTGAGGATAACAGGGTCGTCAGCAAATATCCCTTCACATTGAATTTTAATACCACACTTGAAACCTTATTTCATTTCCGTAATTGCCTCTTCATGTGCAGATTGAACAGTGGGGCAGAAAGTATACTTCTTTGTTTCACACCCTCTTTAATGCGAGCACTTTGTTCTTGATCTTCCCTTTGCGTTGTTGCACAGATTCTATATCGCCCGTCTTTTCCTATAGCATATCAAAATTTTTTTCAGAATGTCGAACTACTTGCACCATTTTGCATTGTCGAGCGATTTTTTCAGCTGTTGCTTTCATTATGAACCTAACCCTAGAACTGCCTCTCTGACACCTTTACCTTTCCTAAAGCCGGGTTAATCGTCATCTAACCAATCAACAATATTCTTTTCCTTTCTCCTGCCTATCATTCTTGTCAGCAGCTTGGATACGTGAAATGTTAAACTGACTGTGTGATAAATTCGCGCTCTTTTCGGCTCTCGGAATCTTCAGAACAGTGTGGATGATGTTTTTCTCAAAGTCAGATGGTCTATCGCCAGACTCATATATTCTGCACACCAACATGAATAGTGGTTTCGTTACGGTTTCCCCCAACTATGTCAGAAATTCCGACGGAGTGTTTTCTACCTTTTCTGTCTTATTTGATCTTAAATCTTCCGAAGCTCTCTCAAATTGTGATTCTTCTACTGGGTCTTCTGTCTGTTCCCTGTTGACTCCTGTTTATTCTTCTTTCACGACATCAGACAAGCCCCCCCTAATAGTGCCTTCAATGCACTCCTTCCACCAACTTGCTCTCTCCTCTGCAGTTAACAGCGTAATTCGCGCTGCCCTCTTAATGGTACCGCCCTCACTTTTAACTTGATCGAACGCTGTTTTGACTTTTCTGTGTCGTATTCCTGATTATTTTTGTACTTTCTTCATTCGTCGATCAACTGAACTTCTCCTTCTGCTGTGCATGGGTTCTTCGCAGCTGTCTTTCTCATACCTATGATTTTCTTTACAATTTCTGTGGTTTTCCGTTTTAGAGATATTATAGTGGTGGCGACAGGAAGGGCATCCGGCCACTTCTTCAACTAACCCTGCCAAATCAGACCGTAACCATGCCGACCCTGCGAAAATGCTGGACAAAGGAAGAAGAAAAAGAAGAAGCTTTCCTCTACAAGTGAACTGCCTGCTGGGCTGTTCATTAACGCAGAGACCTTCAAACCTTCGTCTCTTCATTCCTTAGTGTTTACGGGTGCCATTTGTTTGTTCATTTACGTATTTACCATTTGGGTAATGATATCTGTTTTTAGTTAAGACTGTACCTCGCTTCTTACTGTCTATGAGCCCTGTTAGGACACAGCAAATGTGTTTCAACAACAGAAGTATTAAACAATGACAGATTTTGGATGGGCATTTGTTATCTACCTTTCGAAGCGACCGATGTAAATTCCTACAGTATATGAGGCTTCAGTTTAATTCCTCCCAAAGAAAAGATTTTAGCCTCAATTGGTGTACCGATATGGTCCACTCACCACTCTGGGGATACTAAAAATCTACGTCAGAGATAAGTACTGAGATTGCAAAAGACTACATTAACGGTTGTAAAAGCATTGTCCCGAAAAAGAATTCATCCAGTATCGCTGAACAGTGATTAATTGACATGGATAGAGGATAAAGGTACAAAAAACTAACTGTGTAGTAAAAAGCAGCTACTTCTCTTAAATCTACCTGCGTGGAACACTGTAATATCAGTTGGAGTGCGTAGCTGTATTAATGAAAGGCCACTACATAAAGAAAAAAGAGAAAAAGTAAGAGCAAAATAACAGTGACGATGGAAAACGTGTAACAAGCAATATATGTCATTACCACTGGTTTGGCCAAAAAGTGGAACTAATTGCTCCTGCAACGGTTAATACGTTGAACGTAGTTCGCAATAAGACACAAAGAATAAAAATCACAGGAACATTTATCACGAATTATCCTTAGTCAAGGTAACAGTAGGATGAAGCTGAGGAGAACGAGTCGAAGACGTCGTTCTCCTGTCTCATCTCACGTTGCATAAATGCAACCTTAGGATGCATGACGTTAAGTAGAAACCTAAGTACAGCTCAGTTCTGCAACACTGTCAGTGCCTGGATGTCGATACGACCATAATTCTCTTCTTTTTCACATGTATTACGTAAACGATAAATTAAGACGTAAAGTAATTATATTTAGCTACAAATTAGAAACTTGGTAGTCAGTAAATAGTGCTCAATATATTGTTTCGGAGACTTATAAATCATTGTAAATGTTGTGTAGACACGAAATGAAAAGTTAGATAGCTCACTCGACTTTGTTGCAAAAACAGTGATTCTTTTATTTAACTAGTAACAACAGTACTGGGTCAGTAAAAGTGGAGAATGTATTACAGGAAGCAACGTATGTGTTCATGATTGGCGAATCAAAAGCTCGAAAGAGTGACGAACACCTATTCTATTGCAAAGGCAAGTGCATGTAATTCGAAGATATCGTGAGAAGACAAATGAGATTATATCTATAGAAGTAGAGTGATATAGGAAGTACTGAAAAGTACAAAGTATTGGAAGTACAACATTTTGTACTTTGTTAGCTACCAGCAGTGTTAGACAGTTCCAAGCTGAAACAAAGTGAAGCAGAATACTCGCATTAGTAAGGAACTACAGGTTGTAACATACGAAGTGGGTCCGACAACATAGATCCAAGGTACAAAGAAACAAGGTAGAGGAAAGGAAATGCAGTATCAACCTGACTATATATACCAGGCATTGAAACTGATCACTATTCATCTCTTGGCACTTTTGGGTCATGGTCAACAAGTTGCTGAAGGCGGATCGAGGCTGCACTACTGGCTTTGCTGCAGTCTCATCCGAAATGTTCTGCTGCAGTTCTTGAAGTAGGATTGTTGAGGTACACCCTAGACCTGAGGGCTCCCAACACAAAGGTGACCTGGGTTGCCAACTAGACTCATCTCTGCTGCCGGCCGTTGTGGCCTTGCGGCTCTAGGCGCTTCAGTCTGGATCGCTACGGTCGCAGGTTCGAATCCTGCCTCGGGCATGGATGTGTGTGATGTTCTTAGGATAGTTAGGTTTAAGTAGTTCTAAGCTCTAGGTGACTGATGACCTCAGATGTTGTCCCATAGTGCTCAGAGCCATTTTAACCATCATCTCTACTAACAGCTCTGTGAGGTATGAAGATTATGTAAATGTACTCCAAGGCTGAACCGGTTGTCTGGGCAGTCACTCCATCCTTTTTGGAAGCAACTGTCGGTCTTTTCCTCCTCCGTCAATGTTGCCACAAACCGTATCCACACGTCCAGGTCACTTTAATTTGATCCACCGTGTATTTGTCGCGGGGTGTCTGTGTCCTACTGCTTCTTAACTTTCAGCTTAATATTACCCCGCCATAAATTTCATTCAAATTTGTCAGCTCCGTCGCAGTAGGCGATGCATTTATGGGCGGCAAAAAACGGCAAAGATTTGTGGAGACGCGAGGTAAACAGAACGCAAGAATAGTTCAAAAAGATTTCGGGCTTGCAGCCGGTCGTCGTAAACTTCATTGCACAATATTTCGGCTGGACAACTGCCAGCCATCTTCAGGTGAGCCGAACGAGGACTGACGAAGACGCTCTCCGCTCCTTCTTACATAGTGCGCTGATAGAAATGCCGCGCATGCATTGCAGTCGCGGAGACAGAAGGGCCACACCGCCCGACGACAGCGCCCTCGCTGGTGGAACTGCTGTACTCAGCTGCCGTCGGTATTGTCGCTGGCCGCAGCTATCGAAGTCTTCTGGTGCCTTTGTCTAGAGCAAATTTCGGAGATGACGGGATTCAATGCGTTATCAATTGGTAACCACTGCCATGGTTCATTAGATTTCCCGCAATGCGTATTTCAACGGATTCTTTGATAATGGAGTCCCAAAAACTTCTTGCTGTGGCCGAAATCGAAGTTTAGTCGTACTCCATTGAATGTCCGTCAGAAATACAATGTTCCGCAACTGCAGACTTACTGGGTTGCAGTAGGCGAGTGTAACACTGATGTTCTGCACAACGCTCTTCCACTGTACGCGATGTCCGTCCTATATAGGCCATACCACATTGACACGGTATATTGTAAATTCCCGCTTCCGCAGTAACAAATCATCCTCCACCGATCCCAGCAAATCCGAAAACTTAGGCGGGCGAAAAACCATTTTCACATGAAAATTATTAAGAATCCCCGCTATCTTAAAGAAGATATTTCCAACGAAGGGAAGAAAAGCTAGGGACTTGGCTGGCACGTTCTCCTCTTTATCCACTTCCCGGTTTCCGGCTCTAGTTGAGAGGGCCCTGTTAATTTGCCGGGTCGAGTACCAATTGTCTCTGAACACCGTCCTCAGATGTTCAAGATCCTTAAGCAAATTCTCTGCATCCGACAGCGTGTGCGCCCTTTGTACAAATGTTTTAAGTACAGTCATGGTCTGGGGTGGGTGATCGCAACTTTAAGAATGCAAATACAAATCAGTGTGAGTGGGCTTGCGATAGACAGAATGTCCCACTGTGTCGTCACTCTTCCGTTTAACCAAAACACCCAGGAATGGAAGGCAGCCATCTTTCTCTAGTTCCATAGTAAATCGGTATTCTCATGAATGGAGTTAAGATGATGAAAAAGCTCCATTAACTATTCTTCTCCGTGGGGCCACACTATGAAAGTATCATCGATGTATCTCCAAAAAACTGTTGGTTTACAAACCACTGATTCAAGTGCTCTCTCCTCAAAATCCTCCATAAAGATGTTAGCCACCAGAGGAGACAGAGGGCTGCCCATGGCGACACCGTCAGACTGTTCAAAATATTCTTAGTTAAACATAAAATGAGTTGAGGAAAGCGTACGTCGAACCAAAGCAGTGATGTCCGATTCAAACTGTTGACCAATTAGAATCAAAGAATCCGCTAGAGATACTTTTGTGAAAAGGGAAACTATATCAAAACTCACTAGAATATCCGAACTACTGAAGTGGAGAGCCCCCAGTCTGTTGACAAAATCAGCAGAGTTCCATGTACGATGTGAACATTAGCCAATAAATGGTCTAAGCAGAGAAGCTATATGTTTGGCTCTATCATATGTGGGTGCGTCAATATTACTCACTATAGGCCGTATGGGCAGACCTTCTTTATGCACTTTAAGAAGACCATACAGTCTCGGTGGTACCCTGCCTTGATGGTCTCTGGAGCTAACGAGGAAGAGTTCAAAAGTGCACACGTCTTCCGTTGCACACGTGCTCTTGGGTCTTGATCAATCCTCTGATACATAGTATCGCTAGGTTGACTATACATCTACTCCAAATAAAACCCACGAATTAAGAAAACTGTAGAATTACCTTTATCAGCCTTCAGCACCTCTATTTCCGGATCTTCTCGAAGGTTCCGCAGTGCAGCCCTTCCTTCAGAGGTTTTATTACTGCGTTGAGGAGGAGCTTTCAGTAGAACCCGATCAGTTTCCCTTCTTGTTTCTTCAGAGCGTCCATAGGAAGGCGGCGTACAGCTTGTTCAACACCACTTACGAAACTTATAAGAGGTACTGCACTTGGTGTAGGTGCAAAATTAAACCTTTGCCCAAAACTGACAGCGTCACATCGTCTAAAATCTTCTCCGTGAAATTAACCACGGAAGGTGGTGTAGTTATTTCCTGTGGCGTCGGCTGTTGTGGCACCAAGCTATCATATTTCGACATCTACCGGGGACTAGCAGCCTTATATAACCAATGGAACTTGGCTGGAGGTACTCTATCCACCCAGTCCCATGATATAGGAGAAAGAAGTGCTGCAATCTTCAAGTGTAGATGGAACAGTTCTTCTGAGATGTCATCAAACCTTCGTCTCGTATAACAAATTCTCTCCTTCACAATATCACGGCTCGCCTTCTCAATTATTTTCCGTGCAGTGGTCGTCTTAATAAAATGTGTCACTGTGGCGGTTGTCCAGCCGAAATATCGTCCAATTAAAATTACGACGACCGACAGTAAGCCCGAAATGTTTTTGAACAATTGATTCGCCGGGATAGTTTCAAATTTTACAGCACCCAGGAATAATATGAGCGATAGGAGAGGCAATCATACACGTGCGTGGATTCAAATTGATGCTCGTTAGAGGTAACTGCTACATACCGTACGTATTTGGAAAATACCGACATTTGCAGGATCAAACTGCATGTGTTTATGCAGCCGCTTTTGTCTGTAGGTTAATGAGGCCTTCCGTGCTGCCACAAAAATGAAATGGGTATCAGTAAGAGAACTCCGTTGTTGATGTTAATGAGGGAATCCTCATAGTGGTCCCCATTTAATATTGCCTGTTTTGATGGAGGATGTGGCACGTAAGCAAAGACTGCAGATGTGGTTCACGCAAAATGACTCACCAGAAAATATTCGCAGTAATGTACAAGAATATCCGATGGTAGTATTTCAGGATTCGACGACACTTGATGTCGTTGGTTATCGCCATTCAATTGAGCGATGTGCAATCAGTAAAAGCTATATATTCAATATTATATGAACAGGTGGGTTGAATGGATGTCATACTGAACTACTCCTATGAAGACGAATTCACATCTATGAAAATCATGTGCTACTCGATCTCACTAGCGTATTGGTAGTGAGCCTTTCCTATTCTACTTCCTTTCTTGTTTCTTTAAGTATTGCCACTTCTCAAGATGGTGCACAGTTATTTTTCGCGATGCTCTCGTTTGCTTTGCTCCAGTTCCCCGGTATTTTCGGTAAAGAGCAAGAAGTCGGCGAGATTACTCTGTTAACGACCTGATCGATTTTGATTAAGAGTGTCACAGTCTAAGGACATAGTTCTCAGTCGAGTACCATCAGCGCACTATCACATCACGACAAGTAGTTTCGTAAGTTGTGTGTAGAGGTAGTACTATTTACTAAAACATTCCGGTTTATTATGCCGTGATGGTATGAATTTCTTGAAATCAAACGTCTCATCCTCGTCTGTGGTGCACATCAACTGTTGTGCCTACTTTTTTCTTCGTATCATTACAAGCGACGATACGTGGTTATCCTGCACCAAAGCAGAATCAAAACAACTGACAGTCACCGCACTTCTAAGTACGTGCCTTCTAAAAACACGAAAACTTCGAGCTACCTCCTCACTTAAGAACAAAAATTATGTTACTTGAAGAAATAAATCAAGCAGCCATATTTGTTTGGCGCCGGTATGGGTTTCAGACTTTCACCCATGTTCAGATTCCGCGTAATTATAAGGTGCGTTCCAGAAGTGCCGTTCAAAGGCCACATTAACCACTTGTCTACACGTCGGTACTTATATATCCACATCAGAGTCTCGATGGGTTGCATATACGCTGCAGCCACGCCTTCAAGCGGAAACTTTTTCATGGTACCGTATACATATCGGGTGGGTATCATTAAAGTGCAGATACTCAAGGAGGTCCAATGTGGGCTGTAATTATCGCATGACAGTCAAACTTGTTAGTTATGCTAATGCGTTAATATGGAACCGATTTACGCTGCGAAACAAATTAGCTCAGATTGTGGCCACTACATACAAACTCGGCACTGTACACAGTTTGTGTGACAGTACGACATCCAAGCTGTCATTTGACAAGCCATAACGTGAGTGACCAGTACGTCTATCGAGAAGGGAGAAAGTGCGCTGTTAGTGAAACTGTTTTACGTACACGGCAGCAATTACTGTGATGTATAGAGAGAGTATCACCGACTGAAAGATTTGGGCTGAGGCCCGACGTCATTAAATGGCTTAAAGAATATGATAAGCAGGTTCGAAAATACAGTTGAACAAGATGTGGCACCTCGAAGAGGAAGAGGGCCTATTCCAGCGGAAGTTACTTACGAGGTCGCTGTTGCTGTAACTGACCTTACAGCACGTGCCCCGGGTATTGCGAGTGCTCGTGCAGGGTCACGAGAACTGACCATTCCACGGTCAACAGTACGGGAAGTTTTGCGGTCTGTTTGACACTGGTACCCGTACAAAATCCGGACGGTGCAGCAAATGAAACCCCATCATCCTCAGAAACGTTCTAAATTTGCTCTTCGTTTTCTGGCACAGATCGCAGTTGGTCGGGCATTATTTTTTAGAGTATGGCGCTAAATTTTACACAACAGGGTACAGTGAAGACACAGAACATTTGTTTTTGGATTGTGTTAAACAGCGTATTGTGCACGAAGAGCCGTTGCAGTCGCCGTATATGACTGTTTTTAGTGTGAATACACGGTTCGTTCTCCTTTAAAAAGAAGAGACTCTGATGGCTTGTCAGGTGTACCGTGACGTCCGCGCGTTATCGTGAGTTCCTTATACAGCACGTGAGTCCTGCTTCGCAAGAGGGCAACTGTGTGGAAACCGCAGTTTTCATGCAAGATGCGACAACACCTCATGTCGCTCACACAGGGAAAGAGCTGCGTAATGCAACCTGCCTTGAATATGTTATCTCCGGAGGTTTTTTCACATACATGTCGCGCAAGGTCACTTGATGTGAATCCTTGTGACTTTTGGTTCTGGGGATATGTAAAAGAAAGCTCTGGCCATAATAACGGCCTTGATACGCCTGGGCATTGAGTCAAACAGAGCTTGGATAACGTGTACAGGTACAGCTGCCCATGCAGCTTCAACGCAATACCACAGTCCATCAAGAGGAATGACTGGCGTATTGTGACGAGCCAGTTGCTCGACCACCATTGACCATACGTTTTCAATTGGTAAGAGATCTGGAGAATGTGCTGGCCAGGGTAGAAGTCGAACATTTTCTGTATCCAGAAAAGCCCCTACAGGACCTCTAATATGCGGTCGTCCATTATCCTGTTGAAATATAGGGTTTAGCAGGTATCGAATGAAGGGTAAAGCCACGGATCGTAACACATCTGAAATGTAACGTTCACTGTTCAAAGTGCCGTCAATGCGAACAAGAGGAGATCGAGACGTGTAACCAATGGCACCCCATACCGTGACTCCGAGTGATACGTCAGTATGGCGATGACGAATACACGCTTCCAATGTGCGTTCATCGCGATGTTGCCATACACGGATGCGACCATCATGATGCTGTAAACAGAACCTGGATTCATCCGAAAAAATGGCGTTTTGTGATTCGTGCACCAAGTTTCGTCGTTGAGTACACCATCGCAGGCGCTCCTGTCTGTGATGCAGCGTCAACGGTAACCACAGCCATGGTCTCCGAGCTGATAGTCTATTCTGCTGCAGACGTCGTCCAACTGTTCTTGCAGATGGTTGTTGTCTTGAAAACGTCCCCATCTGTTGACTTAGTTATCGAGACATGGCTGCACTATCCGTTACAGCCATGCGGATAAGATACCTCTGATCTCGACTGCTAGTGATACGAGGCCGCTGGGATCCAGCACGGCACTCCGTATTACCCTCCCGAACCCACCGATTGCATATTCTGATAACAGTCATTGGATCTCGTTCAACGCGAGCAGCAATGTCGCGATACGATAACCCGCAGTCGCGAAAGCCTACAATCCGACCATTATCAAAGTCGAAAACGTGATGGTACGAATTGCTCCTCCTTAAACGAGGCATCACAACAACGTTTCACTAGGCAACGCCGGTCAACTGCTGTTTGTGTATGAGAAATCGGTTGGACACTTTCCTGGTGTCAGTGCGTATAAG
The DNA here is from genome assembly GCF_023897955.1 of Schistocerca gregaria. NCBI lineage: Eukaryota > Metazoa > Arthropoda > Insecta > Orthoptera > Acrididae > Schistocerca > Schistocerca gregaria. The sequence goes on from NC_064922.1 coordinate 132,712,474, forward strand.
GTGTCGGTTAAATTTCCCCTCTGTAGCACGTCATCTTCGTGGTATGGCAATTTTAATATTCAGTAGTGAACATCTGAGCTGAGAAGGTCCATTATGCTCGACGAATTACATTTGTGTCAAGAATAATTCGTAAGGTGCTGGAACGGCAGACCTGCCAGTGATTCTGGGCGGTAGTTCTGTGGATGACTTCTGTGAGCCTTCCAGCAGGCGGGTGAGTACTGGGCTTTCCCGTAGCAGTGCGCGGAGCTTTTTGCAGCTTCCGCAGTGTACGTCGTGACTGGTTCGTTGCCTGGCACCGCACGCACATCCAGGTCAATGCAACGGCGGCTCGCGGCGTCTGTGACCGTGGTCCACATGCGGCTCACCAGCGCGCCCGTAATCTCAGGGTAGCCGTTTCCGCATTCACTCAAACTCACAGAATGATTACAACTGTGCTGGTTTTCTGACGGGATCAGTGCACTGACGAGTTAAACTGAACGAGTATACGACCAAAGAGGTGCCATCACAGCTTAAATTCTACCCGCATGTACCGTATCAACGTTTCAGGAAGCTTCGCAACTGAGCAGGCTTGACTGGAGAATTAATGATTCAGTCTGGAGGTAATGGTTTAACCAGTTCTCTACGGAATGCTGAGGGTCTATAAAATGTCTCTGAGTTTTACTTTCGAAATTTAAAGGCAGTATAGAGGCAGTTGTGTGTTTGAACCAAGACTTCAGCAGATTTCACAGGATCTGTCGTCCTGGCAAAAGTGCTCTATAGTGTAAAATTGTGTAAGATGTTCTACATGCTGAGGGATGTAAGACTCAGCTAGAGGGAAAGCCGGATAATACACAATATGTACGAAGACTAACAGGAAACTATAAGAATGCAAGTTCAAGAACAGAGCCCTCATATTGGAAATGATGTAAGACAGGTATGTACTGTTTCAGTTCTACCGTTCAGTCTATACGTAGATGAAGCAATGACCGGAAATAAAAGAAGGATTAGTGAGTACCAGTAGCACTTATGGTAATTTTTGCTGATGACATTGCTCTCCTCAGTGAGAGTAAGGAAGAAATACACGAAGTACTGAATGGAATGAACAGTGTCATGAGTACAGAATATTGATGGCAAACAGAAGAAAGAAGAAAGTATTGTGGTACAGCAGAAACGAGACCAGCGACTGATGTAACAGAAAAATTGTAGATCAAGAAGTAGAATTACTGTACCTTGGATGCAAAGTGGCACGCGATAGTTGAAACAAAGAGGACATGAAAGCAAATTAGTACAGGAAAAGGAGGATTTCTGTCCAAGAGAAGTTTGGAAATATCTAAGATCGCCATTAATCTGAAGAGGAAATTTCTGAGGATGTTCGTCTGGAGCACAGCATTGCGTGGTGGTGAATCGTAGACAGTGGCAAAACTGGAAATGAAAAGAATCGAATCGTTTGAAATGTGGTACTGTAGAAGAAGGTTAAAAATTAGGTGGACTGATGACATAATGAATAAGGAGGTTCTCTCATCAATCCACAAAGAAAGGAACTTAAGGAAAACACTGACAAGGAGAAGGGACGGGATTACAGGTTAAAATAGCAAAGAATGACTTCCATGGTTCCAGAGGGAACTTTAGAGGGTAAAATGTGTAGCGGAGGTCAGAAAATGGAAGACATACAACAAATAATTGAGAATATAGAGTGCTAGTGCTGCTTTGATACAGTGAGGCAGGCATAAGAAGGGAACTTTTGTCAGGCTGATTATAACCAGTCGGGAGACAGATGAATCAAAAAGAGATAGAGACAGAGCGAGACAGAGACAGAGAGAGAGAGAGAGAGAGAGAGAGAAAGAGAGAGAAAGGAAGAGGGAGTAAACCCGTCAAGACTCCAAACCTACTCTGCTTTACCTTCTTTTCGTGTTGTGATCATTTCGCGCGGCGTCTGTGGGAAGAAGTGACATGTTCACTGACTTTTTGCAACGTACGGTAGAACCACCATCATGCACAACGCCTCTTTATTAGCGTCTGCGCTACAGAAGTTCGCTCAGTATCTCCGTTAGTGATAGGAACAACCGAGTCGAAACAGTAGGTTTAGTGGATTGTTAGAACACAATTGATCATTTGGATGTAGTTTCAAGTATCCGTTGCATTGTTATTAGCATATTCCGTTCCAGTGAAAGCAGTGTGGGAAAGCAACCGAGTGAAAGTCGACGCAGTGCGGCGCATTCAGTTCTGATGTGCAAACATTTGTCATTGGTAAATCTTTATTGTTGTCTGCCTTTTTTTACCGCCTGTCGTCTCTGTTCATTACGTCCCATTGCTCGCTCTTTATTGAGAGCCATTAATTCACATTTAATTCAGTTTTTCGCGCATGTTTATGACCAGGGGGTTTCTTAACAGTGAACTCTGTGTCTGAGTTAGAATGTCGAAACGCTGAGTGGCATGGGAATGGAAGAAATAATGTGACTAGGTAAAAAGTGACGCTCAGATTAAATGCAATGTTGTACCCAATAGCTTCAAGGAAGGTTCTGATTAATATAATTTCGTAACCAAATAAACTTTTAAAAAGTGAATGAATGCTGGAAAACATTCCTCGCAAAAAATAGTTCTGACAGAGTATATTACAGGCTTAAAAAGCAAGAGATAAGTCACCATACATAAAAAAATGTATCTTGTACATTCTGGCAGTATATTACAGGCTTAAAAAGCAAGATATAAGTCACCATACATAAAAAAATGTATCTTGCATATTTTTGTTTTCGTTACGTCAGCACTTAATAAAAGAGAAAATTAATATGAGTGATGGATCCCAGTCAGCCGGAAGAGAGGGAAAGACGCTTTCAATAAATTTAAATGTAGCACCACTTATTTAGCACTTAAAACCAATGCCGTATTTAGTAGAATTCGTATTTAAGTAAATACATTGATGGAAAAAATCCAATCACCAACAAATAATTAATGCAAGGTCACGAAATCTCGGTAATATGTTTGTCTAGGCAAAATATTTCAGATATAAACGTTGGAAGATCACAGGATAATGTAAGCTCGAGAAAAGCCATTGCAAATGTGAAATTCCGGTACATTAATAACCGACGTAACCAACAGAATGTTAAATGCAAGCGCACAAACGTGAATGCACTCCGTCATACATGTCCCATATGTCAGTTTTTCTGATGGTGTAGTTTTTCGGATGGTGTTCCATACCTGATGCACTTGGTCGTTCAATACAGAGACGGTTAATGCTGACTATGGTTGGTGTTGTTGTTGTCGTCCGATGATGTCCCACACGTGCTTCATTGGAGACAGATCTGGTGATCGAGCAGGCAAAGGCAACATGTCGACACTCTGCGGAGGATGTTGGTTTACAACAGCGGTATGTGGGCGAGCGTTATCTTGTTGGAATACTGTTTTTCAGTGTCAGCACAACAGGTCGTGTCATCAGACTGACAGACAAATTAGCGTCAGAGTGTGTGGGATAATCACGGGAGTGCTCCTGCTATCATACGAAATAGCACCCCAGACCGTAACTTCAGGTATAGCTCCAGTGTGCCTAGGCCACAGAAAGGTTGGTTCCAGGCGTTCTCGTGGCCTCCTCCGGACCAACATACGGCCTTCAGTGACACCAAGCCAGAACCGGCTTTCATTAGAAAACACAACAGATCTCCATTCTGCCCTCCAATGAGATATCGTTTGATACCACTGAAGTAGCAAACTAAGGTGATTTGGGGTCACTGAAATACACGTTACAGGTCCTGTGACACGGAGCTGTCCTTGAAGCAATCCACTGCTAACAGTTCGATGTGTCATTGTGGTGCCAACTGCTACTGAAATCGAGACCCCACAGCCATAGGCTGTAACGCGTAGTGCCGTCCGGAGGCCGGAGTTCTTCCAACACTACCTTCCCGTCACCACCGTTGCAATAAATCATGTACAGTGGCCAAAACTCTCTAGAGTATCGCGGAAGCAACACCTTCCGTCTCGTCCAAAGATAGTGAGCTGTTTATAATGGTGTTTTCGTTGTCTAAAAGTCATTCTTGACTACCATCATCTCGCTACGCCCAGTCTCAAAGGTAACATCCCAATATTGGAGAAGTGAAGTTCAAAATTTTTAGCGATATTGTATGCGAGTTGCTTTTAATAATTTCCACGACAAAACTGTCTCGAAATCTGGCAGATAACCCAAAGGTATTCTGGTCGAATGTGAAGTACATCAGTGACAAGCCACAGTCAATATCTTCACTGCACGATAACATTGTTGTTGTTAATGGGGAAAGCAGCACCAAAGCGGAATTCCTAAACACAGTTTTCCGAAATTCCTTCACAAAATTAGACGAAATAAGCATTCCAGAATTGTAATCAAGAATAACTGCTAGTATGAGTAACTTAGAAGTAGGTTTCCTTGGTGTAACTAAGTAGTTTAAAACATTTAAGAGAGGTCCTGATTTTATACCAGTCACGTTGCTTTAAGGGTATGCCGACACAGTAGAAGGCTCGATACAATTTGAAACGAGACTCGTCAAATCAGGCAACATGTTTACAGTCATCAACAGTCCGCCGCGCGTAGTGGCCGCGCAGTTTGAGGCGCCGTGTCATGGATTGCGCGGCCCCTCCCGCCGGAGGTTCGAGTCCTCCCTCGGGCATGGGTGCGTGTGTATGTGTTGTTCTTAGCATAAGTTAGGTTAAGGAGTATGTAAGTCTAGGGACCGATGACCTCAATAGTCATCAGGAGTACACGAGTGAGCCTTCGGCTTCGAAAGCCCATATCGATGAAGTTTCGTTGAATGGTTAATGGTTCGCACGCTGACGCTTGTTGATGCCACAGCATTGAAATCTGCGGCAATTCGCGGAATGGTTGCACTTCTCTCACTTTGAACGTTTCTCTTCAGTCGTCATTGGTCCCGTTCCTGCAGGATCTTTTTCCGGGAGCACCGATGTCGGAGATTTGATGTTTTACCGGATTCCTGATATTCACGGTACGCTCGTGAAATAGTCTTACGCGAAAATTCCCACTTCATCGCTGCCTCGGAGAAGCTGTGTCCCATCGCTCGTGCGTCGACTATAACACCACGTTCAGACTGAGATAAATTTTCAAATACTATCATTGTAGCAGCAGTAACTGATCTAATAACTGCGGCAGACACTTGTTTTATACAGGAGTTGCCATTGCAGCGCCATTTTCTCCGTGTTTACATATCTCTGTATTTGAATGCAACAGCCTATACCAGTTTCATCGGCACTTCAGTGTAGAACTTGCAGTAATGGCACATGTTAGTGATCATCACAAACGGTACTGGAAATGGCCACCACGGTCGACGATCGATTTATCAAACTGTCAGTCACCCGTATCAGCTCTGCCTGACGAAAAGTAGCAGCAGCGTTTTCAGTGTTCTGCTGCAGCTGTGCCAATGTGTGAGGGTTACTTGGGAACGCCCGACCTTTCCCCCAGGTAAAACTCAAAGGGAGAGAGGTCAGGCGATCAAGTTGGCCAGTATATTGCACTGCCTCTACTGATTGTTGTGTGCTCGCACAACACATCCAGTGATAATGTAGTCAAAGCGCTGTATTCAGTAGAGTCGTTGAGCTTCTGCAACTTGGCCCACATATGGATAAAAAATTACTGGACATACTAGCTAACATTAAGAGTTTAGTGAAGGAAACCTGTTGCTATGCGGACACCAGACATTGCGCACCGAAGAGTAGTCTTGCGATTATGCAGACGCTCTTCAAAATTCTGAGGGAATTTTCTGATGCATAATTTCCCATGACCCGTGAGTTCACAAACCCTGACAGTCTGAACCAGTTATGACCTCAAGAAATGAAAAACAGATGATACAAAAGTTTATTTCGCTCAGAGGCCACAGACAGAACCCAATCCTTGATGCTTTAACTTACCAGGAATAGTAAATTTGTAAGTATACAGATTCAGGTACACTTGGATAACGTTGGGCCCGACGAACCTTGCACATGCAAGGGTAAGCAGCGCTGAGATTTCGTTGGACTTTGTTCCACATTCTCCTTCACCAACTCTTTTCATTATTTATAATTTTGATTCGCTTGAGAGACCTTTAAGCACAATTTCGGCTCTACGTTTTGCGTTGCAGACTTTGCAGGACGTTTTGCCAAAACATTTCTGGTATTAGCTCTTGTGCAGATGGTTCCGTATACATTACATTAACATAGTGGTCTGTATTTGACAGTGTCTGTGTAGGTCGGTGCTTCATTCCTTTCCACATGCGTGCACGTCTGAAGGAACGAACACTGCTAACGATTTATAGCCACATTAAATTATGACATGCATTCGTGAATTACCGGTACGGTACCACCATAGGTATACCATTTACTGGAAACAAAATAAAATTTGTGCCAGACAGGGACACGAAACCGCATTTCTTATGGGACTTAACTGCTAAGGTCATCAGTTCTTAAGCTTGCACACTACTTAACCTAGATTATCCTAAGGACAAACACACACACCCATGCCCGAGGTAGGACTCTAACCTCCGCCGGGACCAGCCGCACAGACAATGATTACACCGCCCAAGACCGCTCAGCTAATCCCGCGCGGCGCATGAGCGGTTGCCGTAACTGTTTCGGTTGTCTGAGCATACTTCATGGACAGACTCAGACTTCCATATGTGCCAAAACTCGTATAATTGCAAGCAGGTCAGGAGGAACATTGCCTCAAACTTTACAGATACCGTCAGATACAGACACTGTACATGTGTATTTCGTGCCGCCACCTTCCGTGTAAAACGAAAATCCAAGATCGAGTCCCAGTGTGGCAATATTTTCATTTGTTTCCAGCAGATTGTACAACTGCGGTAGTACTGTACTTGAAATGTGGGAATACATTTCATATGTTCGGTACAACCTTGAAAGATTTGTGCTTAACGTTAACACTCGATAGTAAAGAAGCGTAATTTTATCAGGAGCATCATTCATTGTGTTTTTAATTCAGCTGGTGAGCGAAGTACTCACGACAGAGCATGCGGGAGACTGGCACTCTCTGACATGTGACAGCAACCGACTGGTGCACCGAAATCCTAGTTTCTAGCCTTTTCTGTGACGGACTGTTCTCCTGTTCATTAATAAGGTTCAAGTCATGCCAATCTCACAAGTATTTCGAGGCCAGTTTCATTTGGCCCACTCTGTATTGATGTTTTGTGATAGTGATGGAGTAAATAAACACCTCAGCATCTTCAGAGTCCCAGAGTTGTTTTTATTTTAACTTATTTTAAAAGTGAAAAATTCTGAATGTGATCTTTAAATATATATTGAATAACATAGATAGCACCATAGTTGTATATGTGACTGTATGCACAAACTGTAATATTCGGCAGGAAGAATCTCTTGACTGCTCTACAGTGTTCCCTGGCCGTTTCTTGAGAATCCGCCTACGAAATAGATTTACAGTCAGCACTCTGAGTTTTATGCGATTCTCGAAGCCCTGTAGCAGATAAGACGAGAAAGGTTCACCGTTTCACATCTGCTCCTATTCCCTTAGTGCTGTTCAGTCCATTCAACGAATGTACACAGCAGAAAAAGTTTTGGAGAATCTGGTCGTCGTATTCTGCTAGGTACCTGGGGATGGCGGAGTATAGGGCAATAAAGAAGCGAACATAACAGAGTTGAACATTCTGCTATTTCTCTACAAGCTGTAAATTCGCTGTTGAGCCAGAAGGTCGTGCGCCAGTTGGGGAGTGGGGAGGAACAGTTGCTGAGTGGTGGGGGGGGGGGGGGGGGGGACAAACAACAAGCTCCTGTGGGCTGTGAAACCCGGTGTACTTCCGTAGCGATCCTGCTTCCGGTCACACAGGCATGACTAAGTCCTATTCAATCATCTCAGTATAGGACAAAGCCGCGTTTAGCATGGCCTTTTGCTCCGGCGCGAGGAGCCACCAGTTTGCGATGTCTGTGGCGTACACGTTTTGGTAAGTCACATGTCAATAAAGTGCGTTTATTATTCATACATGAGGGCACGCGTAGATTTAAGTGGGGATCTGTCTCCATTTTAGCAGAGGCGAGAGGATTGTTGCTAGCGTTTGCAATTTTTGTAAACTGTCCAGAATCCAAGCTCAACTCCATGGGTGGTGATTTTTACTGTGTTGGGGAAAGGCTTATTCCTCTATTCCCAGTCCAGTGAAGTGAGGATTTTATTGACATCTCTGATTTTCTGTATTTGAGCATCTGTGTGTGTGTGTGTGTGTGTGTGTGTGTGTGTGTGTCGAAAATCTTATAGATTTCTTTTACCTACATTCGTCTCAAAGATCACTGTAAGGCCACTGAACGTTTGAGCTGTGTTTAAGCACGTAATAATCGCAATTTTCCACTTGAAAATGACAAAGGCGAAAACAGAAATCGTGAACTTCACAAATGAACAATTCTTATAGTCGATAACCACCGTGAAGATTTATATATCTGTAAATAATCCCGTTCAAATTCACAGTGAAACTGTCATACATTTTGCACAATTCACTTGATAAGGGTCAATGACAAAAACTAGGTGTGAATTCCGCAAAATAATTGACGCCTTTAGGTTTCACCATGTATTTTAACATTTATTTGGCTGCTGAGTACCCGACCAGCAAACTTACATAAATTTAATCCCGTCCAAGACCAATGACAGGATTGTTAGATTATAAATTATACCAAGCACAATCAAAGAAAGGAAAATGTAAAATATTAACTGAGAACAGTCTTGGCTGCAATTTTAGTTTTTTTATTTATCGACTAGGCGTTTCACCTTATTTAGGCATCTTCAGGCTGATGTTAATTTGGTATGTCTTAAGACGATCCTTTGGACAGTGTAGCTAAAGGGCACCACCGAGTACATCAGGCCAACATCGCCTTCGCTAAACTCAGCAAATACTTTCTAGATGGACATAAATGACACTCGCAGGCCAAAATCACCTTCGTTAACTAAGGCGATGTTGGCCCGATGTACTCGACGATGATCTATAGCTACACCGTCTAAAGGATCATCTTAAGAAATACCAAATTAAGATCAGCCTGAAGATGCCTAAATATCGTGAAACGCGTAGTTGATAAATAAAAAAACTAAAACTGCAGCCAAGACTGTTTCCAATTAATACTATTAAATATTGGCTTGCTGATTCATACCACATATGGATTGGAAGAATTTCTACAAAATGTAAAGCCAAGATATAGCAACACATAAGGCTCTCCGTTAGACTACTACCAAACAAGACCATCAAAAGAATGTCAGTTGAGGTGCCCAGTGTAAGACGACTCCTTAGAAACAGTGAAAAATGAATTGTTAATATTCAAAATTATTTGGAAAAATAGAGTATTTAGACTGAGAAATTCGTCACTATAGCTCAGCAAAATGTTTCTTAGTTTCGAATGAAGAATCTTTCTTGTTTTTTAAGCTTCAGTAATAATAATGATCGTACTGAAAATGTAGTAACGTTTGCCCATATCTTGGCAGAAGTCAAAACTCGCCACGCCTTCCTCTCCTGTAAGAGGTACCACTTACGCTCAACGTTCTCAACTATTTGTTACATATACTCTGCCCTCTGAGTTTCACTTACCCTCTTCAGCTTCTTTTAGTACCACGGAAGTTATTCCCTGATGTGTTAACACATTTACTATCATCCTGTGCCTTCTTCTGCTCGATATTTTACACATACCTATGTCTACGGCGATTCTGTGGAGAAAATCTTCATTTCTTATCCTATGTCCACCTAAAGTTCAACATCCTTCTCTAGTACAACATCTCAAACGCTTAATCTCTCATTTTCCCAGTTTTACCATACTGAATTGGTCACTAGCGTACAATTTTCTGCTCTAGCCATACAGTCTCAGAAATTTCATCGTCAAATTAACGTCAGTGTTGGATACTGGTAGACTTATTTTCAATAGGGAAGGCCTCTTTGCTTTGCGAGTCTGCTTTTTAAGTACTCCTTCCTTTGTCCGCCGTATGTCACATTAGGTCAAAGGTAGCAAAATTGCTTCCTCTACTCCACGGTCCCAAAAGTGGACGTTCACTTCCCCACTGCTACTTCTCACAACTTTTTCCTTTTTCGGTTTACTCCAAATCTGTAACGCATCACTTCCTTAACTGACGACGGCAGTGTCATTAGCGAAACTTATCAGTGACATTCTTTCATCATGAAATTTAATGCTACTCCTAAACTTTTCTTTTCTCTCTGTCATTCCTTCTCTGATGTGTAATCTGAACAATAGCGGACATGGACTGCATCGCTGTGTTGGTCTCATTTTAGTAAGAGAACTTCTTTTTTGGTCTTCCATTTTTATTGTATATTTCCAGCATTTCCTGCAGCTTACATTATTTCTTCTCAGAATTTCGAGCAACTTGCAACATTTTACATTATCAAACGCTGTTACTATGTCGACAGATCCTATTTAGGTGTCTTGATTTTCTTTAAGTCTTGCTTCTGTTATCTATAGTAATGTTTGAAGTGCCTCTCTGCTTTCTATCCTTTTCCGAAAGCCAAACTGACCGTCTGGGTGAACCTCTGTATAGGTATTCGGGTCGATAGTCGTTTTAACGCCTTCACACTGAGGTCAAAAAAGTCATCTGATACTTCCTGATATCGTATCGGACTTCCTTTTTCAGGATGGTTCAAATGGCTCTGAGCACTATGGGACTCAACTGCTGTGGTCATTAGTCCCCTAGAACTTAGAACTACTTAAACCTAACTAACCTAAGGACATCACACACATCCATGCCCGAGGCAGAATTCGAACCTGCGACCGTAGCAGTCGCACGGTTTCGGACTGCGCGCCTAGAACCGCGAGACCACCGCGGCCGGCTTTTTCAGGATGTAGTGCATCAAATTCATGAGGCATGGACTCAACTAATCATTGAAAGTCTCCTGCAGAAATACTGAGCCATGCTGCCTCTATTGCTGTCCATAACTGCGAAAGTGTTGACAGTACAGGATTTTGTGCACGAACTGACATTTCGATTGTAGCCCATATATTCCATGGGCGGCCAGATGACTCACTTGAATTTTCCTGAAAATTCTTTAAACCGATGACGAACGATTTTGTGTCGGTGACATGGCGCAATGTCATCGATTAAAATCCCATCCTTGTTTGGGAACATAAAGTCCATTAATGGCTGCAGATGGTCTCGAGGTACATCCACATCTACATCTACATCCATTCTCCGCAAGCCACCTGACGGTGTGTGGCGCAGGGTACCCTGAGTATCTCTATCGGTTCTCCCTTCCATTCCAGTCTCGTATAGTTCGTGGAAAGAAGGATTGTCGGTATGCTTCTGTGTGGGCTCTAATCTCTCTGATTTTATCCTCATGGTCCCTTCGCAAGATATACGTAGGAGGGAGCAATATACTGCTGGACTCTTCGGTGGAGATATGTTCTCAAAAATTCAACAAAAGCCCGTACCGAGATACTGAGCGTCTCTCCTGCAGAGTCATCCACTGGAGTTTATCTATAATCTCCGTAACGCTTTCGCGATTACTAAATGATCCTGTAACGAAGCGCGCTGCTCTCCTTTGGATCTTCTCTTTCTCTTCTATCAACCCTATCTGGTACGGATCCCACACTGCTGAGCAGTATTCAAGCAGTGGGCGAACAAGCATACAGTAGCCTACTTCCTTTGTTTTCGGATTGCTTTTCCTTAGGATTCTTCCAATGAATCTCAATCTGGCATCTACTTTACCGACCATCAACTTTATATGATCATTCTATTTTAAATCACTCCTAATGCGTACTCCCAGATAATTTATGGAATTAACTGCTTCCAGTTGCTGACCTGCTATTTTGTAGCTAAATGATAAGGGATCTATCTTTCTGTGTATTCGCAGCACATTGCACTTGTCTACATTGAGATTCAATTGCCATTCCCTGCACCATACGTCAATTCGCTGCAGATCCTCCTGTATTTCAGTACTATTTTCCGTTGTTACAACCTCTCGATACCCCACAGCATCATCTGCAAAAAGCCTCAGTGAACTTCTGATGTCATCCACGAGGTAATTTATGTATATTGTGAATAGCGACGGCCCTACGACGCTCCGCTGGGGCACACCTGAAATTACTCTTACTTCGGAAGACTTCTCTCCATTGAGAATGACATGCTGTGTTCTGTTATCCAGGAACTCTTTAATCCAAACACACAATTGGTCTGATAGTCCATATGCTCTTACTTTGTTCATTAAACGACTGTGGAGAACTGTATCGAACGCCTTGGGGAAGTCGAGAAACACGGCATCTACCTGTGAACCCGTGTCTATGGCCCTCTGAGTCTCGTGGACGAATAGCGCGAGCTGGGTTTCACACGACCATCTTCTTCGAAACCCATGCTGATTCCTACAGAGTAGATTTCTATTCTCCAGGAAAGTCATTATACTCGAACATAATACGTGTTCCAAAATTCTACAACTGATCGACGTTAGAGATGTAGGTCTATAGTTCTGTACATCTGTTCGACGTCCCTTCTTAAAAACGGGGATGACATGTGCCCTTTTCCAATCTTTTGGAACGCGACGCTCTTCTAGAGACCTACGGTACACCGCTGCAAGAAGGGGGCACGTTCCTTCGCGTACTCTGTGTTAAATCGAACTGATATCCCATCAGGTGCCGCGGCCTTTCCTCTTTTGAGCGATTTTAATTGTTTCTCTATCCCTCTGTCGTCTATTTCGATATCTACCATTTTGTCAACTGTGCGACAATCTAGAGAAGGAAGCACAGTGCAGTCTTCCTCTGTGAAACAGCTTTGGAAGAAGACATTTAGTAATTCGGCCTTTAGTCTGTCATCCTCTGTTTCAGTACCATTTTGGTCACAGAGTGTCTGGACATTTTGTTTTGATCCACCTACCGCTTTGACATAGGACCAAAATTTCTTACGATTTTCTGCCAAGTCAGTACATAGAACTTTACTTTCGAATTCATCGAAAGCCTCTCGCATAGCCCTCCTCACACTACATTTCGCTTCGCGTAATTTTTGTTTGTCTGCAACGCGTTGGCTATGTTTATGTTTGCTGTGAAGTTCCCTTTGCTTCCGCAGCAGTTTTCTAACTCGGTTGTTGTACCACGGTGGCTCTTTTCCATCTCTTACGACCTTGCTTGGCACATACTCATCTAACGCATATTGTTCGATGGTTTTGAACTTTGTCCATTGATCCTCAACACTATCTGCACTTGAGACGAAACCTTTGTGTTGAGCCGTCAGGTACTCTGTAATCTGCTTTTTGTCACTTTTGCTAAACAGAAAAATCTTCCTACCTTTTTTAATATTTCTATTTACGGCTGAAATCATCGATGCCGTAAGCGATTTATGATCGCTGATTCACTGTTCTGCGTTAACTGTTTCAAATAGTTGGGGCTGTTTGTCACCAGAAGGTCTAATATGTTATCGTCACGAGTCGGTTCTCTGTTTAACTGCTCAAGGTAGTTTTCAGATAAAGCACTTAAAAATATTTCACTGGATTCTTTGTCCCTGCCACCCGTTATGAACGTTTGGCTCTCCCAGTCTATATCCGGCAAATTGAAATCTCCACTCAGAACTCTAACATGATGGGAAAATCTACTCGAAATATTTTCCAAATTATCCTTCAGGTGCTGAGCCACAACAGATGCTGAGACAGGGGGCCTATAGGGGTAACCGAACATAACCATTTCCAGTCGAAAATCGGTTCACTTGGACCAGAGGACCCAGTCCATTCCATGTAAACACATCCCACACTACTTAGCTACGTTGGGTTTACGCCACACTCGAACTTCGTCATCAGCTCATGCCAAATTAAGTCGGGACTCATCCGACAAAGCTACGCTTCATTAGTCGTATAGGGTCTTACCGACATGGTCTCGAGTCCATGAGACGCGCTGCAGCTGATGTTTTATTATTAGCAATGCCACTTGGGTCGGTCGGTCGTCTACTGCCATAGCCGATTAACCCATAAATATCGCAGCGCTTTCTTCGGTTATTTCACGCAGTGTTGTTTGTCTTTTGGCACCGCCAGCTCTACGCAGAAAGCTGCTCTCGGTCGTTAAGTGAAGGCTGTCGTCCAGTGTGTTGCCCGTGGCGTGAGTTAATGCCCTAAATTTGGTAGTATCGGCATACTCTCGTGGCTATGGATCTCGAATTATTAGATTTCCTAACGATTTCCGAAATGGAATGTCTAATACGCCTAGCTCCAACCACCATTCCGCGTTCAAGATGTGTTAATTCCAGTCGTGCAGCCATAATCACATCGGAAGCTTCTTCACATGACTCACCTGAGTTACGTGCTGTCCTTTTATACCCTTTCTACGAGATACTAACGCCGTCTCTATGTGTGCTTATCGCCAATATTTGAAATATATTTGTCATGAATAGGTTCGGGATAGGCTCACATTCAAAATTCCTCAATAATGACATATACTACGCCTCCATCGGTAAGGTAGTTAATGCATGCTTTTGTGGTGGGACTCACCTCACAGTAAGCCGGCGTGAATCTTGACGGTGGTATTAATTTTCTTCATCAGTGTCGGCTCAGAAAAGTTAGAAAAGGTTGGGACGTAAAATCGCTAATCACCAGATATTGCCGCAGTTTCATAGTTTTCCGCGGAGTCTCAGTGAGGATCAGAGATGACCACGGTTAATCGCTGCGCGTCCACAGGAGAGAGGTTTCAAATTTTGATTGACGACCAGGAAGTTACGTTACGTCATCACTCCCTGTCCTCTCCTTCTCTCTCGTATCGTCATCAAAACTCAAAGACGACGTGGTATCTCGCCCGCAGTCAGTAGCTACATTTAAGATACCTGTTACACAGGATACTTATGTGGCGGAGGCTACAGATAACTGAAGAGGATTGTTGAGGAGAGTATGGAAAATAAGACATAAATACATTACTATGCAAATGATTATTGTTAAATATTACTTCTTGCGTCTGTCTATTGACGTAATTTTAAAGTACTTCGCAATAGAAAAGCAGCAGATCTACGAGAAAATTACCGAGAGATACATGAGTATCGTGAACTTTCACGTTGGGTCTTAAACATCTAGTGCTAGAATCGATTGTAGGTAGGACACTGTATATTAATGTTTCGACGATGGTGATGATTTTAAAAATAAACGAAACTCTCTTCCATGGAAATTTACTTAGCCATGACTATATGGGTTGCTCTGGGAAAGTAACAAAAATGCGCCTTTAAAATGGGCAAGAACAAAATTAACAATTATAAAAATATATTCAATTAAACATTTTTCCTGATAGAATACCATGAGGTTGTGACAGTGAATTAAACAGGTTTCTGACGAACAAAACTGTTTAACTACTATGAGAGTAGTGTCTTTATACAACGAGAGAGAAACGACTATATGCAGTTTATCTCTTGTTGAATGCAAACTGAATAGAGAGATTCATTATTACGGCTTGTGACTCAAACCGCAATGTATTATGCTAACTCCATACTCCATTTTGTAATTTGTTTCTAGAAATTGCTATGATCACGTAACGCAAACGTTATTCAGGATGGACGTATCCCAGTGTACAGGCTACGAGGAGATCAATTGTTTGACAGAAAGCACTTGTCATCGCTATATAGACAAGAGACATGGAATGGTGTGCAACTGGGTATGCAGTACGATAGCCTCTTTCTCGCACAGTCGGTAATTTGGACAGGAAGCTTTACAAATCGCAAACACCCAGTGAAACAACATGTTTGGCTGTTTTGTGATTTACGTATCTCCGGTCCCGAAATTAATTTTTAAAAAATCTATTTATAGGACTCGACTGAGCAGAGATACAGTTTTGGAATTTCAGATGAACAATATTGAAGAGGGAAATGTAAAAAGCGTTAAGTAAATCTCATATATTTTACTCCACCTTCTATGTCAACCGAGGGCACTTGAGCTGTTCATCTTGAAGCAGAACAGCCTGATAACTGATACACGTACAATTCGTTCTTTGAATGAAAATCTACTTTAACATGTAATTTTTTTCCTAGAAACGTATGAATATAAGAAACTTCATGTGTATCGCACTTCTAGAAAGGAGAAGTGATTCTGTTGTCATTGCATCAGATGGATATTCTGATCGCTGCTGTTGTTGAATCGGTAACCTTTGATTGCCAGAGAGTTCGTTCAGAACTTGTTTAAGGACGGGGCATACAAGAATAGAGTTTCTTCTCTATTTTTCTACATCCTCCTCTTGTCTTATCTGCTTTGGCCTTAAGTGTTCTCGATGATGACGGGTGCTCTCAGTAAATTTAGGGAGAATTGTCAACAACGTAACGCGAAGGGACGTCTCAAGCTTCAATACTCAGCGTTTAAGGGAATATCCTTATCAACATCGACGTGCCATAATACGAACGCATGTGTGAAAGTCGTATACGCATGTCTATAGCACTGATCTGTAGCAACAGTAGTTGTTTACGGCAACGTGCCGCTACATGGCGAAAATAAGATTTACGTCTTATAGAAGGACTAAAGTCCTTTATGTTAACGAGTTGTGCCCTTGTTCAAGGAGATCATGCTGCGGAACCCAGTACGACCGACCACCTACGGGGATTTCCAAGCTTTTTTGCCCAGCTTTGGTTACGTCAAAGCTGCACTAATCCGAGTAGGGCGTGTTTACTGTTGCTGACGGTAAAGTTTCTGTTTCCATACCAGCATTCGATGCACAAAACCGATAAATAATTAACTGTTGACGAAAATTAATGAAAGGCTTGGTGCATCTAGAAGTAGTAGTCATCTATTTCGAGTTATAGGCTAGAGCAATTTTTTGTTCACAAGAAAAAATTGTAGCTTGGAACAAAAAAATTTGTCGGAACATATTGATAGGTAGAGCTGAAATTTTCCACTGACCTTAATTCTCTCCACTGATCATTATTCTTTCGACTGACCATAATTCTCTGCATTGACGATTATTTTCCATTGCCGTAGTTTTGCTCTGAGCATCATCGTATCCACTGACAATAATTGTCTGTACTGACCATAATTCTCTCCACTGACTATCATTCTCCATTGACCGTCATTATCTCCACTCACCTTCGTTTCACCTCTGACCGTCATTCTCTCCATTGACCATCATGATCTCCACTGATTGCCATTCTCTCCATTGTTAGTCATTTTCGCCAGTGATCACCATTCTCCAATGACTACAATTTCCAATGTCAATCATTCTATATTGACCATAAATCACTACACTGACCCTCATCCCCCGCTGATCATCACTTTAGAATTATCATCATTTCTCTACAGACCCTAATTCTCCCCACTGACAATTATTCTGTTCACTGACCTTCATTCTTCATTGACCATAATTATTTATCTAATAGTATGCAGGGTAACTAAGTGCGCTCTATGTCGGTGAGCGCACTTGCCTCTCACCATAATTGTACTTCAGAATACAAGCTGAATCTGACGACCGTCTATTTTGGTACATTTATTAATTCGTGTGTGTATTCGTAATTACGAAAGCAGGCACACTTGATATTTAAAGATTATAGTGCCATCTACTACGAATGGGAGATAATAGTTTGATTAATCCATACACGGTTTTTGGCGTAGAATCCAAATAGTCAATAAAAATGGGGGGTTCCCAATTGAAGATACAAAGTTGCCCTGCCCTCGCAGTACATGTATTTACGGGGTGGCCAGCTGTAGCGCACACCGATGTCCCCTGTAGTGAAATTAAGTTTTCGCCTAGAGCATATCGTTTTCGAGATATTTACTTGTTTTAGTTTTAAACAACAACGCTGTGTAAATACTGCACAGGGACTACAGATTCCCGTTGTGTATCAACAGAATGTCTTAGATTCCGCTCGTGATAGGCATTCTGATCTTATTGCTACGCATTTCAAGATATATAGTGAACTACTTCTAGCGATGTTGTCATTATATACTTTTCTAATTAATTGTGTAGTTTAGGCTGTATGTCAATCTAGCAGTAGTATTCTATAACAATTTAATGTTGTTAATTAGCGAGCTGCGTGTTATTAGTTGCAGTTATTTAGACAATTCAGATGCGAAAATACTTAATCTGAAGGTCCGTAAAGCTTGCTAGTGTGTTACTGCTTTCGAAATTACGTCGTTAACGAGTGCTCAGAAGTTTTTGTTGGCTGTGCCAATACGCAAACTGCGTTCATTTCAATGCGTAATAAAGGCAATATCCGTTTCATTATTTGATAGCAAGTGCTATATAGTTTCCAATGAAATTCACAGGAACGACGCACAAAACTACTCCGTAAACAACTTCTGTAGGTAAAAATTAAAAAGATGGTTGATGAAATTTTTGAACCAAAATGGAGCTGTACTGTAACTGGGGTTATTCATCATAATAGCGACTAAAATACACTCCTGGAAATTGAAATAAGAACACCGTGAATTCATTGTCCCAGAAAGGGGAAACTTTATTGACACATTCCTGGGGTCAGATACATCACATGATCACACTGACAGAACCACAGGCACATAGACACAGGCAACAGAGCATGCACAATGTCGGCACTAGTACAGTGTATATCCACCTTTCGCAGCAATGCAGGCTGCTATTCTCCCATGGAGACGATCGTAGAGACGCTGGATGTAGTCCTGTGGAACGGCTTGCCATGCCATTTCCACCTGGCGCCTCAGTTGGACCAGCGTTCGTGCTGTACGTGCAGACCGCGTGAGACGACGCTTCATCCAGTCCCAAACATGCTCGATGGCGGACAGATCCGGATATCTTGCTGGCCAGGGTAGTTGACTTACACCTTCTAGAGCACGTTGGGTGGCACGGGATACATGCGGACGTGCATTGTCCTGTTGGAACAGCAAGTTCCCTTGCCGGTCTAGGAATGGTAGAACGATGGGTTCGATGACGGTTTGCATGTACCGTGCACTATTCAGTGTCCCCTCGACGATCACCAGAGGTGTACGGCCAGTGTAGGAGATCGCTCCCCACACCATGATGCCGGGTGTTGGCCCTGTGTGCCTCGGTCGTATGCAGTCCTGATTGTGGCGCTCACCTGCACGGCGCCAAACACGCATACGACCAGGCATTGGCACCAAGGCAGAAGCGACTCTCATCACTGAAGACGACACGTCTCCATTCGTCCCTCCATTCACGCCTGCCGCGACACCACTGGAGGCGGGCTGCACGATGTTGGGGTGTGAGCGGAAGACGACCTAACGGTGTGCGGGACCGTAGCCCAGCTTCATGGAGACGGTTGCGAATGGTCCTCGCCGATACCCCAGGAGCAACAGTGTCCCTAATTTGCTGGGAAGTGGCGGTTCTGTTCCCTACGGCACTGCGTAGGATCCTACGGTCTTGGCGTGCATCCGTGCGTCGCTGCGGTCCGGTCCCAGGTCGACGGTCACGTGCACCTATCGCCGACCACTGGCGACAACATCGATGTACTGTGGAGACCTCACGCCCCACGTGTTGATCAATTCGGCGGTGCGTCCACCCGGCCTCCCGCATGCCCACTATACGCCCTCGCTCAAAGTCCGTCAACTGCACATACGGTTCACGTCCCCGCTGTCGCGGCATGCTACCAGTGTTAAAGACTGCGATGGAGCTCCGTATGCCACGGCAAACTGGCTGACACTGACGGCGGCGGTGCACGAATGGTGCGCAGCTAGCGCCATTCGACGGCCAACACCGCGGTTCCTGGTGTGTCCGCTGTGCCGTGCGTGTGATCATTGCTTGTACAGCCCTCTCGCAGTGTCCGGAGCAAATATGGTGGGTCTGACACACCGGTGTCAATGTGTTCATTTTTCCATTTCCAGGAGTGTACTACGATATTACTAGACGATAAGGAAGGGAAGTGGTACATTGTGCAGTGCGTTTGTTTACGAAACTTATCTAAAATAATGTAAATAACGCAACCTGGTGCATTTCAGCACTTAATATTAATTTTATAGTATAGAGGTATCTAAATAATTTTGAGTTTAAGGGAAATAAAGTAGCTTGAAACCATGGCGTGGGGTATATATCACAGCTGAACTACTACCACTGTCTTGGATTTTGATTGACTCTTCCATTTTTGTTACTACGCTGTGATTGGATCGAAGAAAGGGGGGAGGCGGAGGAGGGCGCATGGCATGTTACATGCAATAGATAATAGGTGACGTGGCTGCTGCCACCTTGGATTTTTAGGTAAATGCTCTGTGGCACGTGATACAAGCAAATTAAAACCGTATTTATTGTGAACAGAGTGTGCCAAATGCTAAAGGACGTACTGCTAATATTATTCTGAATGTCTGCATTATTAAGAAAAGGATAGATCGCTACTCACCGTAAAGATGACCTGCAGACTGACACAACGAAGAGACTGTCACACATTGTAGCTTTCGGTCAAAGACTTCGTCAGCAAAGAAAACACACACACGTTCACATGTGCAAGCACACCTCACGTGAGCATGATCGCTACCACCAGTAACTACGCCCAGAGCTGCCGGTGTAAGAGGTCATGTGTGCACGAGGCGAACTTTCTTGTGTGAATGTGTGTGTGTTTTCTTTGCTGGAGAGACTTTGGTTCAAATTGCTCTGAGCACTACGGGACTTAAGGTCTGAGGTCATCAGGCCCGTATCACTTAGAACTACTTAAACCTAACTAACCTGAGGACATGGCACACATTCATGCCCGAGGCAGGATTCGAACCTACGACACTAGCAATCGCGCGGTTCCAGACTGTAGCACCTAGAACTGCTTGGCCACCCGGCCGGAGGCGAGACTTTGCCCGAAAGCTAAAATGTGTCTTTTCACTGTGCCTGTCTGCAGCTCAGCGTGTCATCCTTACTTGGAGTACCCAACTATCGTTTTCCTTGTATTGTAGATATTACAACCTAAATTTTCTGTTGTTTGTTCAGAATGCCTGACAGCAGTTTGAATAACCCCTCACGTCACAAAAAATTCAGTGATGTAAAAGGCAAAGCAATTAAGTATTTAACTGAGACATGCATCGTTTCTTTAGATCAGGTCTTTCAGTGGTATGCCAAACATGTCATTCTATCATTTGATTGTTCCACGTCAGTGGTGGTTCATGCTTCTCTCCTAGTTGTCACACCCTTTTGGTTATCTGATTGTCAGAATGATTCTACACTACTGGCCATTAAGATTGCTACACCACGAACATGACGTGCTACAGACGAGAAATTTAACCAACAGGAAGAAGATGCTGTGAAATGCAAACGATTAGCTTTACAGAGCATTCACACAAGTTTGGCGCCGGTGGCGACACCTACAATATACTGAGGAAAGTTTCCAACAGATTTCTCATACATAAACAGCAGTTGACCGGCGTTGCCTGGGCAAACGTTGTTGTGATGCCTCGTGTAAGGCGGAGAAATGCGTACCATCACGTTTCCGGCTTAGATAGAGGCCCGAATGCAGCCTAATGCGATTGCGATTTATCGTATCGCGACATTGCTGCTCGCGTTGGTCGAGATCCACTGACTGTTAGTAGAATATGGAATCGGTGGGTTCAGGAGGGTAATACGGAACGCCGTGCTGGATCCCAACGGCCTCGTATCACTAACAGTCGAGATGACGGGCATCTTATCCGCACGGCTGTAACGGATCGTGCAGCCACGTCTCTATCCCTGAGTCAAGAAATGGGGACGTTTGCAAGACAACAACCATCTGCACGAAAAGTTCAACGACGTTTGCAGCAGCAGGGACTATCAGCTCGGAAACCGTGGTTGCGGTTACCATTGACGCTTCATTACACACATGAGCGCCTGCGATGGTGTACTCAACGATGAACCTGGGTGCACGAATGGCAAAACGTCATTTTTTCGGATGAATCAACGTTCTGTTTACAGAGTCACGATGGTCGCATCCGTGTTTGGCGACATCGCGATGAACGCACATTGGAAGCGTGTATTCGTCATCGCCATACTGGCGTATTACCCGTCATGATGGCATTGGGTGCCCTTGGTTAGACGTCTCGGTCACCTCTTGTTCGCATTGACGGCACTTTGAACAGTGGACGTTTCATTTCAGATGTGTTACGACCTGTGGATCTACCCTTCATTCGATCCCTGCGAAACCCGACATTTCAGTAGGATAATGCACGACCGCATGTTGCAGGTCCTGTACGGGCCTTTCTGGATACAGAAAATGTTCGACAGCTGCCCTGGCCAGCACATTCTCCAGATCTCTCACCAATTGAAAACGTCTGGTTAATGGTGGCCGAGCAACTGACTCGTCACAATATGCCAGTCACTACTCTTGATGAACTGTAGTATAGTGCTGAAGCTGCATGGGTAGCTGTATCTGTACACGCCATCCAAGCTCTGTTTCACTCAGAGCCCAGGCATACCAAGGCCGTTATTACGGCCAGAGGTGGTTGTTCTGGGTACTGATTTCTCAGGATCTATGCACCCAAAATAGTGTGAAAATGTAATCACATGTCAGTTCTAGTATAATAGATTTGTCCAATGAATATCCGTTTATCATCTGCATTTGTTGTTGTTGAAGCAAAATGGCCAGTAGTGTATAGATAGTAGTTTCCATACCGAAGTCTTTAAATCTTTCAGAAACTACACCTAATCTTTCAATTTAAGCCCCCTGGCCCTCCTTACGTTCATTTTATTATCTCCCGTATGGCCTTATACGCCGGTTTCCGTCTCATCTTAATACTTTATTAATACTTTTTAAGCAACCTGGGTGTCATCACTATGTTGTCGAAATTCAATCGATATAAATTGTAAACGTAAAGGCTATAAATTAGTTTGTAAACATATGGTACTTCAAATGAATTATTCCAGTAAGCGTCGCGTAAAGCTCCGGTGGGGCTCCTCGGCATACCATTCGCAAATTTTAGATTTCGTTGGGTCCACTGGTTGGTGCTAACAGCAGGTTTCTATGGAACCTTGTATGCTATCTCCGTCATAGTTGCGGCGTGTGTGATTTCGTTTGATACCACGCCTGTGCATTGTTCAGCTATAACGTCATTGTTAACTTCAGACTTTGCAGTAATGATTGCCGCCAGGCACCCATTTGTGTAAGTATTTTTCAATATTATGTACTTATTATTTGTTACATTTATGTTCAGTATCTATTTACATTTGCAGTGATAATAGGATGTTTTATGGGCACATTTATTTCCAGGGACATATACTGTGAGGGATCCTACGAATACTATCGGAAATTTCGGAGATGAGTTGACTTGTGGCGAATCTGATGACGACTTTGATATGGATGAGGAAATTATTGATTCTGATGAACACAGTAGTGCATCCGAACAGAGGCGGGCGGGCGATGACAGTGAAGAAAATGATGCAGATGAAGTTACAGCAGGTGAATACTGATTTTATATTGGAAAATGCAATGAAACTCTTTAGATTATTCGGCTCCTAAGTACTGGAAAATCAAGTTCTAAAAACATTTTGGAATTTTAACTGGGCCTAAAGGTACTGCCAAAAATGCACTTGCAGAGTTAGATGCAATTTATGTGTTCATCTTGTAACGCCGGAAATGCATATCCTCCTATTTCCATCTATTGTACTATAACTTTTTTCCTTATTTTGTTACCTGAAGATATGACATTTCTGTGTCTTTATATATTCTAATTGTTTTATTATTTGTATATATGTATATTTATACATTTATGTCGATGTATAATTAGTATGTTTTGTAAATATTATTTGTATTTTTACGCTATGTCTTGCCTAGGGAAAACTATGCTTTCGAACGATTAAATCGATAGGTCATGTGGAGAACCAAAGTGTTTAGGAGCTTTGGTTGTGTGAACTTTGCCGCATGGAGCGCGGGCAAAGGGAGAGTCTGTCTGGAGTAGGGCGGTGAACCAGGTGTGTTGTGTGACGCTCCCGAGAGTTGCCGCGCTATCGGGGTTTGGCAGCATGTAATTGCGCCCGCCTTGCTATGATAGTTTCTGACACGGTGTCGCGGACGGCAAGCATTAGCTGGCGCATGTCAAGAGCCCGTTTCGCCTGGTGACTGTGTCGAGAAGAAGGCACGCCGACATCCAGCTTCTGCAACAGCGACGGCTGACACTGAGTGACTGTCGCCACCTCTTTTATCGACGACTTCAAACCTTCAATCAACCAACAAGGAAGACTAAAAGCACTCAGCTTTTCAAACTGTTGCATAACTAAAATACAGCAACTTAGCATTGTCCCAATTGCGTTACCAAGCAGGATCCCTTCCTTTTCCGAAATGAACTCGAGTGTCGTTGAAATTCAAACGCCAGCATTAAAGTAATATCTTTCGATTTCACTGCTTTAATTTCAAAGTTCAGGTCAGATGTTCATAGCTGGCTACAATATTTAGATTACACAAGCACAAATTAAGAGTGCGAGTTTTGTTACCATATTTTAGCTTACCTGTGACTGCAGCTCAGCTTGATCCGTACTAAATTTTACTATTGTTAATTGTTCAGAATCATTTAACTGAAGTTTAAAGTTAAATCTCTTATTTCTAAATTGCGTTGATTCAAGTAGCTTATGAAATGATTGTTGAGGTAGCCCAAGACTAACCTTATTTTATTGAATTTCGTAGTGCTTCAGAAACAAAGTTCACTTTTAATTTCAGTCACTAAATTAACTTTAAATTTTCCGGTTTTATTAATTTTTTGCTAAATTAAGTCAGTCTCTAGCGAAATTTATTACTTCAGTTGTCACGCTTTTTGTGCTAATTTTATGTGCATTAATCTTTCATTTTCAGTTATAACAGTAGTTGTCCGTAGGACTGGCGACCATAATTTTCCCCAAATCTCAAATATCTAATTAACGACAATTAATTGTCTACGTAACGACTGCACATTTACTTTCTTTATTAATTTTACCCTTTTCTCAAAATTAATTTTCACCAATTTTCTTTGCATTTTTCCTTTCATTTAGATATAACCCTTTCCTCCCTCTTTACCGACAAATTAACTTCGGTGACGATTGATTTTCCCAAATTTCCATTAGGTGCACGCGGTTTAGTTTTTCACTGCCATTATGGTCGGTAAGTGAGGGGGAGGTTACAATCCCTGAAAACATACAGAAGGCAGAGGATCTGAAAAAATAAACGTAGTGATATCAATTATTCTTGAACTCACGATTGTAAAGACATTATGATACTTAAAATTCGTGCACTTTTTGTTTTTAATTGGCATAAAGTATGAAATCATGCAAATTTCTGTGAACTGTGGGCATCCGTTGGCAATGGTATGACTATCCTAAGATCAACTTCCAGGTATAAACGTTTCCGTGTTCTTCTTAGAGCAATTATGTTTGGCGTTTCAGAAAATAGAATTGAACGAAAATCTACAGAAACTTGCACCTCTTCCAAAAATTTGTAACTCTATTGTTCATTATAATGTCAGCAAATTTGTTACAACTGATAAAATGTTGCAGGCTTTCACAGGTCGTTGTGAGTTTGTACAGTACATTCCAAATAAGCCTGTGAATATTCATATATATTTATTTATTTATGCATTTATTTTACCTGGCAAGATTAGGGCTTTCAGGCCCTCTCTTACACCTAACCAGGCGTACTCAGATTGAACGAGTTACAGTTTCTACATAACATTAAGGACATATAACGTATTATGCAGTATTGATGTTAAAGAAAAAATAGAGATTATAAAAGTAGTACAATGATAATTACAACAATAAAAAAATAATTATAACGATCAAGAATAATAATAATAATAATAATAATAGTGACTATGTATATGAAAGTAAATATACTTTTCTTTTGTGAATGTCAGTTCCATTGTTATTTGGGAATTTTCTCGTTATATTCTTGCTGCTTGTGAGTTATTCCCATCGAGCAGAGACATAAGACGATAGAATGGGGTGAAAGAGATATATAAGAGGTAGATAGGTTAGAGGAAGAGAAATAGTATGGTAAAATTCGAATCTGTGATGGCGAGGAGAAAGAAAGAGATGGGAGGGGCACAACAATGGTGGCTATACCGTCCCTAATATGTAAGTTCTGAGTTCCCCCTTGAATGTTGAGTAGTTCCGGATAAGACGCAGATCACAGGGGAGTGCGTTCCATAGTCGTATGGCTGAGATGGAGAATGACACGGAGAAAGATTTTGTGTTATGTGAAGGTACAGCCAAGGTGCTAGACGTATCCGATCTGGTATTACGATTGTGGAATGATTATAGGTGTTTAATGTGAGAAGATAAGTATTGGGGGCACCAGTGGCTAAGAAATTGATAAAGTAAGCACATCGTGTGGAGATCGCGTGCCTTATGTGGGCGTATCCAACCTAGCTGGGAGTATGAAGGACTTTGGCGAGGCTAAGACTTTTATACCCTACATCTTGAAGTGTACTGCTGCAGATAGATGGCTGGGCGTACCTAAAATCAAATAAACGTAAAAGATGTGTGTCAAAAGACTGATAACTACTATAGATGACACGAATAGGAATTTTACGAGTGACAATTATTACCCCAGCTATAGTCTAGATCGGAATATACTGAATGAAAAGTTGACCATCATCGGCACTTTAAAAAGAAAAAAAGAAAAAGAAAAAGAAGGAAATCCCACTCGAATTTCAGGCTAGTAAAAGAGTGGGAAATTAGAACGACACTCAATGGCTTTAAATACGCTTTGATTGCAATTGACGTCGAAACTGGAAAATTGGCCGTCCTTAGACTACAACATGGTTAAGGGTGAGGTGGATAGTGTGGATCAGTTGTGTGCATCACGTACAACAGCCACAATAACAAGTAGATAGACGCTCGCATTGTTCTGCCACCACCTTGATAGAGCTGGACTATATCTGAATCTCATCTTTAGTTACAGCAATCAAGAAAATATAGCCACAACCTTTTCTAAAAAAATCTGTCATGTAGTCTTATGGAAGCTCATCTGGTACAAAGAGCAAAACTAACGAACCTCCCAAAAGATGTACGAACATTTCTAGAAAGATTCATAAAAAAGGGGCCACTTTACAACGAACCTACACCTGGAATTGTCACATATGTGGACGACACACAAATGTCAGATCAAAGGCATCGTGCAACAGTTTTGGACCCAATGTTTGCAAGAAGCAAGTTGTGCGTTTCTCCTGTGTAGCCAATGACCAAAAGATGGATATTTATGCTGATTGTGGATTTTTATCGATGCAAATTACTTTAATAAAGTTGATTTATTTTTTACTTATTTTTACCTGAAATAAATAATTAAAACAATGATAAGCTCTTTGAGTTTCCTAGAAACTATATTTGTGTGAAGACGACACTGCGGTGCAATTGCCACTCACGAGAAATCAGGAGGCGCGCATACTGTAGGGTTAACCGAACATACAGAATACCATTAATCTTGACATTAAATATCTCCTCCAAAGCGCCGAACCGTGGGCACCCGGAATACAGGTGTGAATGTGGATAGAATCGTTCCCGAATACGGATGGCATGCCCTATTTATGAAAGCAGGTAAAGTGATCTCCTTTACGTTGCCTAATCTCTTTTGATACCTGTTACTTGCGCTAAGGCACGCCTTCGATAAAGACATCAGCTTGCCTCCTCAGATCTATAGCCTTACGCTGCGGAGTTGTGCGAAAAGTTTCATTTACTTTTGGGGATGCCGACTGTATGTGGACGCATTCGTCAGTGCCAGTTTGTGCTTTGCAGTAACAGAAATACTGCTTTCAAGTAACAGATGTTTCTCTGAGTACAGCGAAACACTTAGTATGAAAGGGCATGAAGTGCTGTGTAGTTACAATTGGAAATTATCCTTTGCTGGAAATCTTGTTTATCGTGCCTCGGATATTTATCGCGAAACAATACGAAGTCAGGAGGACAACTAGTATTACATAATGGATGAAAAACAAGCCAACCAGTTTTAAAGTAACGCGTAACACATACGCAGGTTCGCGCTTCTCGATTAGTTTACTGTGACGGTGGATATACTCTAAAACAAACACGAGTATTTTTGTGTTCCATAGATATCATGAGACGTTACAAACAATTTTTAATTGAGATAAATGTGATTCTCTTCGATTTCAAACAAAATCTCATTTCGCTGAGTTTCGTATATATGTACTGCAGAAAGTACATACACATAATTTTGTTTCTTAATCCTGTGTTATCGTAACAAGAAATATTTTGTGAACAAAAATAGGCTTGCAAATGTCTTATTGTACAGCTAGTGCATTTAACTTACTGTTATGATTATTTCTTAATTCCTCTCAATGAAATGGCCGATTTTCTGTAAGGGGCAGCCAAATAAAAACGAGATAGAAGGAAAAAAGTAATTATACCATTATTTCAGTAGTAATCGCTATAACTGTTATTACATATATCACACGATGAGACGAGATGTTGAAGACCTTTATGCAAAAATGTTTGCGGAACCACGAAAATACCCCGCCGTACATCTCTTCGGTAATGAATGTAGCTCCTGCAGCTTTGCCGAAACTGTCGACATGAAATGCTTACAAGTCCCCCATCAGTCCCGATCTCAGCCATGCCACTTCCATGTATTTGGAGCCTGTAAGTAAGATATTCGTGACCGTCGATTTGCTTCGGACGAAGAGGTGCACGCCTGGATTCGATCGTGGACAGCCCCTAACATTTCTGCATGAAGGCATTTCCGGTCCTTTTTGAAATGGGATAAATGTAGTAACAGATATGGTGGTTGGTTTAGAAATAACTGTTTATTTCCTTTTTTCTCGTTTTAATTTCATTCGATTTCTTCTTATATAGCGTGTTCAGTTTCCCGTACCGATGTCTTATGCACCCCGCAATGTTATATCTGGCCTTCACAAACCACGTGCGTTATTTTCATATTCTCCCGCTCGCTGTTCTCAAATTATGAGTCTTACAGCGCACTTTTGTTGCAAATTTAGTGTAGTCAGATTTCTTGCTGGGATACGTTTCCGCTGGAGGCCCCGGTTTTTCAGCTATTCAAAGGAAACGTATAAAACTGACCTTCAAACATACCTCCACCTCCACACTCAACCCTCACAATTCGAGATTTCTAGTAGGTTGTTGATCGTACTCCTTCCTACCACTGTACAAAAATATCCGACAACACGATCTATTTCCGACATTCGATCTCTTCTGGTTTAAACAGGTTGTCCTATTACGCCACAAGCAGTTGTTTCGTTAACACTTTTAATTTAAACATGCCCCTGAGGGCAATGAAAGAAAACGGCTTCTATAAACGTTGCCCTAAAACTAATTCCTTTGACAATTCGATAAAAACTTAACCCTTATAAACACATTAGTTTCGTGGTGAGAAGGCCTAACAAAGACAGCGATATAATTATTTATTTTGTGCTGTTAAAATTCTAAAAAATTTTAAGTGAGTTTTTCACGCACGTGAATTATACGATTTGTAAGTGCTCGACTAAACTGGTGACGTAACAAGGTTAATCAATGACGACCAGCAAACGTTGAATGTAGGAAATAATTCACATATCGTAAACTTTTGTATAGTGGTAGGGAAGAATGGCATGATCGACATACTAAAAATTCTGACCGATGGGGGCTGAGTGTAGGAGTAAAGGTGCGTTTGTAGGTCACTTTTGTACATTTCTCCTGAATAACTCGAAAACTACGGTCTCTAGGGAAAACGTATACCAGTACACAATTGAACTACAACACAATTAGTATAAAAATATGATATCATTTTTCTGTAGAACTAATGGTTTGCGCGTAGTGGGCGACAGAATGTGAAAATCTCATTCCTAGTTTTTTGAGCGCTAGGCACAACGTTGCTGGTTGCATAAAACGACATCGGTAGGACCCGTCTAATCATCGTGTACATAAAAATGTTAACTGAGGTGAGAAAAGCGATGTGCACATATACACACTCTGTCGTACCGCATGTATAAGTTAAGGAAGATCAGCGCACGGCAGGACTGTCAATTGTACTCAGGTGATGCATGTGAAAATAAACTCTTGGAAATTGAAATAAGAACACCGTGAATTCATTGTCCCAGGAAGGGGAAACTTTATTGACACATTCCTGGGGTCAGATACATCACATGATCACACTGACAGAGCCACAGGCACATAGACACAGGCAACAGAGCATGCACAATGTCGGCACTAGTACAGTGTATATCCACCTTTCTCAGCAATGCAGGCTGCTATTCCCCCATGGAGACGATCGTAGCAATGCTGGATGTAGTCCTGTGGAACGGCTTGCCATGCCATTTCCACCTGGCGCCTCAGTTGGACCAGCGTTCGTGCTGTACGTGCAGACCGCGTGAGACGACGCTTCATCCAGTCCCAAACATGCTCAATGGGGGACAGATCCGGAGATCTTGCTGGCCAGGGTAGTTGACTTACACCTTCTAGAGCACGTTGGGTGGCACGGGATACATGCGGACCTGCATTGTCCTGTTGGAACAGCAAGTTCCCTTGCCGGTCTAGGAATGGTAGAACGATGGGTTCGATGACGGTTTGGATATACCATGCAGTATTCAGTGTCCCCTCGACGATCACCAGAGGTGTACGGCCAGTGTAGGAGATCGCTCCCCACACCATGATGCCGGATGTTGGCCCTGTGTGCCTCGGTCGTATGCAGTCCAGATTGTGGCGCTCACCTGCACGGCACCAAACACGCATACGACCATCATTGGCACCAAGGCAGAAGCGACTCTCATCGCTGAAGACGACACGTCTCCATTCGTCCCTCCATTCACGCCTGTCGCGACACCACTGGAGGCGGGCTGCACGATGTTGGGTCGTGAGCGGAAGACGGCCTAACGGTGTGCGGGACCGTAGCCCAGCTTCATGGAGACGGTTGCGAATGGTCCTCGCCGATACCCCAGGAGCAACAGTGTCCCTAATTTGCTGGGAAGTGGCGGTGCGGTCCCCTACGGCACTGCGTAGGATCCTACGGTCTTGGTGTGCATCCGTGCGTCGCTGCGGTCCGGTCCCAGGTCGACGGGCACGTACACCTTCCGCCGACCACTGGCGACAACATCGATGTACTGTGGAGACCTCACGCCCCAAGTGTTGTGCAATTCGGCGGTACGTCCACCCGGCCTCCCGCATGCCCACTATACGCCCTCGCTCAAAGTCCGTCAACTGCACATACGGTTCACGTCCACGCTGTCGCGGCATGCTACCAGTGTTAAAGACTGCGATGTATCTCCGTATGCCACGGCAAACTGGCTGACACTGACGGCGGCGGTGCACAAATGCTGCTCAGCTAGCGCCATTCGACGGCCAACACCGCGGTTCCTGGTGTGTCCGCTGTGCCGTGCGTGTGATCATTGCTTGTACAGCCCTCTCGCAGTGTCCGGAGCAAGTATGGTGGGTCTGACACACCGGTGTCAATGTGTTCTTTTTTCCATTTCCAGGAGTGTATTTCCGACGTGATTATTACAGCACGACGTAAATTAACTTACTTTTAATGCGGAATCGTAAGTGCAGCTAGACACATGGGACACCCCGTTTCGGAAACCGTTAGGGAACCCACTATTCCAAGATCCATAGTGTCAAGCGAGTGCCGAGAATAGTAAATTTCAAGCATTACCTCACACCACGGACCACTCAGGGGCCGATGGCTAAGACCGAGCGTAGCGGTGCTTGCGTAGTGTTGTCAGTGCTAACAGACAGACAAGCAACACTGCGTGAAATAACCACAGAAATCCATTAGTGCAATGTGCCGAAACGTGGCGTTAATGGGCTATGACAGCAGAGGAGCAACGCGAGATCATTTCTTAACCACGTGATCGCCTGCAGTACCTCTCCTGGGCTTGTGACCGAATTCGTTGATCCTAAACGACTGGAAAACAGTGGCCGCGTCACATGAGTCCTTATTTCAGATGATAAGGGCTGATGGTATGGTTCGGGTGTCGTTCAGAACCCACGAGGCCATGGATCCAACCTGTTAAAGAGGCACTGTGAAAGTTGTGGTCATTCCATAATGATGTGGGCTGTGTTTACACGGAATGGACTGAGTTTTCTGGTACAACTGAATGGATGACTGCCTGTAAATGGTTATGTTCGGCTACTAGGAGATCATTTGCAGCCATTCATGGACTTCATGTTCCCAAACAACGACGGAATTTTTACTGATCACAATGTGCCATGTCACAGAGTCACTGGTTTGAAATTGGCTTGAAGAACATTCTGGAGAATCGGAGCAAATTATTTGGTCGCCCAGATCGACCGACAAGAGTCCCATTGAAGATTCGTGGACATAATCGGAAAGTCAGTTCGTGCATAGAATGTTGCACTGGCAGCACTTTCCGCAAATATTGATGGCAATTATTTGTGTGCCTTCTAAGCATTCCCATAAAAACTAAACTAAGCTCCATTCGTACAGGCCATGATGGCCCAACGGTATCGACCGGCCGTCGTGTCATCCTCACAGGAGTCATTGGATGAGGATATGCAGGGGCATTTGGTCAGCACACCGCTCTCCCGGCCGTATGTCAGTTTACGAGAGCGGAGCCGCTACTTCTCAATCAAGTAGCTCAACAGTTTGCCTCAAAAGGGCTGAGTGCACCCCGCTTGCCAACAGCTCTCGGCAGAACGGATGGTCACCCATCCAGGTGCTATCTCAGCCCAACAGCGCTTAACTTCAGTGATATGACGGGAACCGGTGTTACCACTGCTGCAAGGCCGTTAAGCATTCGCATACAATTATGATAAAATTTTGGTGAGTTGTTGTCCCCATACCCGCGAAGGTTTCTGAGGGGGTAAGATCCACCTACCTCCCACAAGGGGAAGGGAGAAACGGGGGTGACATACAAGCTGAAAGCAGAAGCGTCGGGTTGGGGTGAGAGGAGGTGATACGTAAAGAAGTTCAATAAAAATCAATAGACTTCCGAATCTCTAGACTTATTAGTAACATGCACTTCGACATTTCAGCTTTAGAGTTTGTGAAAGGGGAGCGTGTGTGCAGACAGAGACATATATTTGTAATCCCTGAAGGAATTCTTACCATGAATGGCACACGTATCCCTTGCTGTCTGGAAAAAATTGCTGTGGTCGTAAGGCCACCCTAGCACCCCTGGCACTTAGGGTTTGGGGTGAGACGGCATGACATAAAAGCGTAGCTCAGGAACGGCTTGAGGAATTTCAACCAAATAAGGTACATATAGGACACATTATTTGGATAAAAATACTGTGTGAGTAAAATATCCCTAGTAATGGTAGGTAGTTTATAAGGGGTGACTCGTACTAACGTTCTAACAGGATCTATTGGTGTTTCGTTCCTGTAATCAGTAAACTTCGAATGCTTTGAACGTATGAATGCAGATCTGTATCTCATTTGCGTTGTTCATTGCACCTACCACGCAGTGTTCCGAGGCCCGTTATCGTGCCACATTGTTCAACAGTATATATACATGTAACTTCCCCTATCGATTCACGAAGTGTAAAACAGCAGACGAGAGTTTTAGTTTCTCGAAACGACAGGAACGGGGACAGACTCTTTTGAAATTAATTTAATGGACAAAACATTATTGTCTTTCATTTATTTTGTACATTTAAATGTATTTGCACTGCATATTGTACCTACGTAGAAACAAAAAGAGAGCAATGCACCGCATGCCGGACACAGCTGGTGCATCACAGGCTGTTAGTGTTTAACTAATAGCCTGTAACACTCACTTGGGATATTTTCGGAGTTGCTGTTTAAACTGACGATTTCGGTCCGTTATTATCAATTTGCTGTGATCTCTATGCTATGGAAACTCTGAATCCAAACGCAAAGGCGCCCCAATATTCGTTAAGATCGTATTTTGTTGGCTGCTGAAGCTTTGTGCACGGGTCAAAGTACTGCCTACGATTCCCGGCGACCGAAGTGCGGGTCCCAAGTTCTTAAAGGAGGTGAGGTCCCAAGTAAGTAGCCAAGATAAACCGTATGAACTACAGGAACTGGAGGATAATCTCCACTGACATAAAGATGTCGGAAATCAGAGCGCCATGACAGTTATACTTTACTTCGGACAGTCTGAAAGACACTGATTTTACATGATGGATTAAAACGTTCGTGTTGGACTGCTGTTGACCGCAGGAGGACATAGCCACTCGGGAAGGTAGCTTGGACTAACTCGCAATGCAGCGGATCTCTGAGAGGAGAGAATATATGGACAGTGGTTGGATCTTGGTATAATAATACTGCAAAGTAGCTTCCAAACAAATTTTTACACTATCATAGACGTACACAGGATGTTCCGAAAATATTCGTTAAAATTAATGCAGAAGATTCAGAACATAAAAGCAAAGGTATTTCGGTAAAGAACATACGGTCTCTGAAGTCAACATGTAATGTTTGGGAACATTTTGTTGGTGGGGCTGCCGTAGATTGTTGTGTCGGTGTCGCTGGCTGGTAATGTGTACGTACATTCCAAACAGATTTGTGTACGGGTGGGTGGCTCTTAGGAGAGGTTGTAAACAAGCCGATTCATTAGCAAACATCACCGCCTGGTGACAACAACAGTGACAGTTCAGTTGGGCCACACACTTTTCAATTCCGCCTCAATGGGGGAAGATAGAATCTTCGTAGTAGGTGTGTTGCCAGAACTGCTGGAGGATGTGTCTCTGATTGTTAACAAAAGATGTACTTCGATACGATGGGCACGAGCCTATTTCAGCATTTCTCTATGGAATCATCTGAGAACCACCTTCGGAAATCGATTAATCGGCCGAAAACAAGAATTGGTAGTTAGAATTACCATCGCTGCTAGTACCATTGCGGACATGCCAGGAATCTGCGAACGGACATGACAGCCAATGACCAGGCGATGTACCGCGTGCATACAGGGTAAAGCTCGCGCATGTGAGCGGTTTCCGGTAACGCCACTACTGCAACTAGCAACAAGAAAGCTACGTTTAGTGTAAATCGTCCCTAGCATTAGAAACCAAAGTAGGTATTGACAGGTGTGAAAATTACTGAACTATCAGCGTAATAAGTCATGGTTGCAAAATACTAACACGATTTCTTTACAGACGAATGGCAAAACTGTTAGAAGCCGAACTCGGGGAAGATCAGTTAAGATTCCGTAGAAATGTTGTGACACGTGAGGCAATACTGACCCTACGACTCATCTTAGAAGATACATTAAGAAAAGGCCAACCTACGGTTCTAGTATTTGTAGACTTAGAGAAAGCTTTTGACAATATTGACTGGAATACTCTCTTTCAAATTCTGAAGGTTGGAGGGCTAAAATACATGGGGCGAAAGCTTTTTACAGTTTATACAGAAACCAGATGGCAGTTACAAGAGTCGAGGTGCATGCAAGGGAAGCAGTGGTTGGGGAGGGAGTGAAACAGGGTTGTAGCCTATCCCCAATGTTATTCAATCTGTATATTGAGCAAGCAGTAAAGGAAACAAAAGAACAATTTTTGAGTATGAATTAAAATCCATGGAGAAGAAATAAAAACTTTGAGGTTCGCCGATGACATTGTAATTCTGTCAATGACAGCAAAGGACCTGCATGAACATTTGAACAGAATAGACAGTGTCTTGAAAGGAGGATATAAGATGAATATCAACAAAAGCAAAACGAGGATAATAGAATGTAGTCGAATTAAATCAGGTGATGCTGCGGTAATTAGATTAGGAAGTAAGACGGTTAAAGTAGTAAATGAGTATTGCTATGTGTGGAACAAAATAACTGATAATGTTTGAAGTGGAGAGGATATAAGATTTAGCCTGGCTATGGCAAGGAATGCGTTTCTGAAGAAGACAAATTTTATAACGTCGAGTATAGATTTCAGCGTCAGGAAATCTTTTCTGGAAGTATTTGTATGGAGAGTAGCCATGTGTGGATGTGAAACATGGACGATAAATATTTTAGACAAGAAGAGAGTAGAAGCTCTCGAAATGTGGTGTTACAGAATATTGCTGAATATTAGCTGAGTAAATCACTTAACTAATGAGGAGGTACTGAATAGAATTGGGGAGAACAGGAACTTGTGACATAACTTGACTAGAAGCAGGGATCGGTTGGTAGGACATGATCTGAGGCATCAAGGAATCACCTATTTAGTAATGGATGGAAGCGTGGAGGGTAAAAATCGTAGAGGGATGTACATTATAAGTAGATGCAAAAGGATGTAGGTTGCTGTACTAACTCGGAGTTGAAGAAGCTTGCACAGGAAAGAGTAGCATGTAGAGCTGTGACAGACCAGCCTCTGGACGGAACACCACAACAACAACAACAACGACGACGACGAAGACAGTTGATGCTCTCTAACATCTCTATTAATTTGAACGAATGGTTTAGTAAGAATTTAATTATATCAACATTGGCTTAGCATATTACAGTTTCCTAACACACTTATGATATAACTACACACCAACGTGTTTCCATAAGAAACTTAGTTTTACTTTATTTACACATTAACTTGACGTAGTTGGATACATTCTCATTTTGTCGAGCAGGGTACATGACTAAAAATTTGTGATAATAAATGTCACAGGACCTGCTGTGGTACCTATGCAGGAGGTCAAAAATCAATACTAGACAATAAATAAAAGTAAAAAATGGTTCAAATGGCTCTGAGCACTATGGGACTTAACATCTGAGGTCATCAGTCATTTAGAACTTAGAACTACTTAAGCCCAACTAACTTAAGGACATCACACACATCCATGCCAGAGGGAGGATTCGAACCTGCGACCGTAGCTGTCGCGCGGTTCCAGACTGAAGCGCCTAGAACCGCTTGGCCACACCGGCTTCCAATAAAAGTAAACAAACGTTTAACACACATGGCAAGTGACTTTAAAGGAAGTGACCACATTACGGTATTCTGCCTTCCATCCAAACACTACGTCTCCACATAAGCCATTGCTTCAAAATCGCGACTTTTAATATGATTTCCGGTCATTTCTGGTGGAATGCATCACGAGGATCCGCGATCATTGACGTCTACCTTCTGAAGCAATTAGAGATCTGACTCTGCTCTTACTGGGTGTCCAAAACGTCCAGCATAGAATCGCTGTCACATTTGAAGGAATAGGAAGCTATTCTTTCGAAAATAACGAGATTTGTTTGATAATGGTGACCAATATGACAAAATTAATTATTTTGATTGTTTATTTGCTGGTACAAACACAAGAAAATTACTGTAAAAATCATCAGTAATGGATCATCTTCACGTCATGCAAAAATAATATTGAATCATTGACGAGTGATCTGCTGGCTTTCCTGTATCTTTTGACGAAGACCAATGAATGTCGAAAATCTTATGTGATTATGCCAGTGAAGAAACATGTCACTTTTTTCCATCTTACATGTAAACACAATAAACCTTGTGCTTTGTGTGTAAGAACAGGATTTCTTTTGAAATTCCTTCCATCCATTTTATTTAATATCATCTGTTGACGTAAAAGGATATCATAATACATTTACGACTCTAATCCGTTCTTGAATCGTAACAGTTGACCCACGGGAGCTGCAAGTCTGCTTATTTGAATAAGTACAGAGTACCTTGAATAAGTACAGAGTAAATTTCTTTTTACCTTCCTGGATTTCTTCGTAGCAGTATGGTATTAGTGGAAGCTATGTTAACAGTAGTTTCATGTTGATATGTATATATAGTTATTTCAATTTAGGCACTTTACGTTTGTCTCTCTGTTATTATTTTTCCGTTTCACTTGTTATATATGTCGTTCTAAAACAATGAACTCTGTTTAACCATTCTGTGAAATTTTACAAAGCCTGTCAGACACTTTTGCTGAAGATGTGTATATATTTATATTTGTGCAACAACACCATGATTAGTCATAATATTGTTGTAGCCTTCATCCATGTCTTCTTTTGACACTCAACAGCAGGCTTCTAGTATCCTTTGTTAATCTTTTATCTATTTGATCTCATATTCTGTCTTCAAGTCAATAGAGGAAATTGTAAACGTTTCAAAAGCCATTTCTTCACGTATGTTCTGTCCTTCTATTTACGAACATTTTGCACATTCATCATCACAAATACAATGTGGTGCCTTACTATTAGTGGCACTTGGAACAAAAACTGTTTATTTCCCTTTTGCCAAAACTGACGTATCTGAGGCCGCGAGTGTGTACAAAGTACAGAGTGATCCTTTCAACAAAGAACACAACAATCTGCCACTGTTAATAGTGCTCTTATTAAACACGCCGTTATCGGTTTCGAACAGCCAAGAAGTAATGGAAACAACAACACCAACGAAAAGTGAATTGCCTTCTGAAGATACACCTCTCGGTCCGAAATCGATTTGTGTAAAGTAAGTACCGTTATTAACAGTGGCTGGGTGCAGTTCTCTTCTTTGCAAGAATCATCTTGTAAAGCCTTCCTCTTTGCCACTCAGAACCAGTAAGTTTCCTTGGCACATAGAACTTCCTCAATAAAGTATTTCCTGTCTAATCTGTTGTGTTATTTTTTTGCGGTGTAGCGGTGAGCAGTATAAATCTGTGGTCTCAGAATACCGTCTCATTTTTCTGGCTAAAAATCAGTCATGTAGATAGAAAAATATGTTGTTGTTTTATTCTCCTGATAAATGTCACATTTAATACGCATAATGTTCTCCATTTCCTCGTTTGAATTGATGTCTTGCACTTTGTGTCAGTTTTTTACATTTAGATGGCTAAAAGGCAGTTTGAAGCCGAGGGCCAAATAAATCAATACCTGTTACAAAAATGTGTGTGTGTGTGTGTGTGTGTGTGTGTGTGTGTGTGTGTGTGTGTGTGTGTGTGTGTGTGCATGTCTTTGCGAGTGTGTTACACATGCCACCCTAATCAACTTGATCGGTTTCAACCAAACATGGTAGACATATATTTTAGTGTCGGGCAATACTCGTTATACGAGTGATAACCACCTACCTAACATAGTTCAGAAAGTATTACATCATAAACAATAAGATGTGCGAAAAATTTCCGCGTCATTCATGGCGTTTAACTTTAATACTTCTTTGCTACAAACTCTAATCGTAATATATATTCGCCTGCTCACTGTACCTATACAAATATGTCATTCTACGACTCATAACTCTCGAGATCAAGAGGTATGATGTCGTAAACACAGAGATCCTTAAAAAACTTCAGTACAGTGCATGATGTCTTAATACATTTATTCTTTGCTACTTAGACACTTCTGCAGTCGAGTCAGCTAAGGAATATTCCTCACATCTGACAGCGCTCCTGACGATTTTCAATCGCAAAGTGCAAACTGCTGAAGGCAGAAGCGATAGCTGTCTGCAGAGCTATGAAGAGACGTTGCAGTAAAGAAGTTGCAGAATATGCGAAGCATATGTGCCCAGCGTACAGAATCTGTCCGGGATCATGTTCCTTAATTTGGATACTGTACTAATACATTTGTAGATTATGTATATTTCTATGTGTGACTGTTTCATAATTCAAAGGTGTTTACACGAATACATGGAAGTGAATTTTTTTCAGTACTTTCCAACAAACGCGGTTCAATTTTTGTTTTCGTTTCTAGCAGAAAAGTGACAAAATCAATACCCTGGCAATGGCGGTTCTTGATGAGGCTCTGAGCACTATGGGACTTAACTGCTGACGTCATTAGTCCCCTAGAACTTAGAACTACTTAAACCTAACCAACCTAAGGACATCACACACATCCATGCCCGAGGCAGGATGCGAACCTGTGACCGTAGCGGTCGTGCCGTTCCAGACTGTAGCGCCTAGAACCGCTCGGCCACTCCGTGTGGCATGGCGGTTTTTGTCAGCTAGTAAGTAAATGGAAAAACTGGTAGACGCCGACGTCGGGGAAGATCAGTTTGGGTTCCGAAGAAATGCTGGAACACGCGAGGCAATACTGAACCTACGACATACCTTTGAAGATAGGTTAAGGAAAGGCAAATCGACGTTTGTAGCACTTGTAGACATAGAGAAAGTTTTGACAATGTGGTAGGGGTAAAACACAGGTAGTGAAAGGCTATTTACAATTTACACAGAAACGAGATGTCAGTTACAATAGTCAAGGAGCAAGAAAGGGAAGCACTGTTTGAGAAGGAGGTGAGACAGCCTATCCCCGATTTTATTCTACCCGAATACTGAGAAAGCAGTTGCGGACGACATTGTAATTCTGTCATAGACAGCAAAGGACGTGGAAGAGAAGTTGAATGGAACAGACAGTGTCTTGAAAGTAGGATATAAGATGAACACCAACAAAAGCAAAACGAGGATAATGGAATGTAGGCGATTTAAATCAGGTGATGCTGAGGGAATTAGATTAGGAAATGACACACTTAGAGTGGTAAATGAGCTTAGCTATTTGGGGAGCGCCGGCCACGGTTGTCTCGCGGTTCTAAGCGCGCAGTCCGGAACCGTGCGACTGCTGGTCGCAGGTTCGAATCCTGCCTCGGGCATGGATGTGTGTGATGTCGTTAGATTAGTTAGGTTTAAGTAGTTCTAAGTGCTAGGGGACTGATGACCACAGAAGTTGAGTCCCATAGTGCTCAGAACAATTTGAACCATTATTTGGGGAACAAAATAACTGGTGATGGTCGAAGTAGATAGGATATAAAGTGTAGACTGGCTATGCCAAGAAAAGTGTTTCTGGAGAAGAGAAATTTGTTAACATCGAGTACAGTTTTAAGTGTCAGGAATGAGCCGTGCTCCGGCTAACCTTGGTGCCATTGACAGGTTGGCGTCGTGTGTTTGGATTGTCACCTCTCGTTTCCTTAGTCTGTTCACTGGCTCCACTACGTTTGCTGGCTTTGTCTGTCAGTCAGTGGCAGCAGCAGTGCTTATCGATAGCAAGTACTGAGGTTTTATCTTTGGACCGACCACTAGTATTTCCGGGTCGTCACGTGTGATGAACTCGGCTTAGGACGGAGGAGCAGTGAGGTTCACACAGTACCAGTACTCGCTGGGACAGCTGGCGATACATGCACTGCTTGATGGAAGGATGTAGTCGCGAGAGTGCACGACCACGTCGCGGTCCAGATTCAGCGAGTTTAAGTTGAACGGATCGTCATATTCGAGCAATGCAACTTTCACTCGTGTGTGTGTGTGTGTTCGTGGAAGTGACCTTATGGCAATAAGTTGTCAGTGGACGATTCATACTGGCACCTTTCCCTTGCCTGACGTGAGCGGCGACGGCCGTTGGTTGGTCGTTCGGCCGGTTGTGCCTTTGGGTGAGGTGTATTTGGTCTTCCGACCGCTTCGGGGCCCTCTGTGTTTCTGTCGACGTGTTGTTCGTGCTTGTTGTTCCACAGTGACTGGTTTTAGCATTCTTTGAGTTGTTGGAATTGTTTTCGCAGGTCCGTGTCTATGTAGTGTGATTGAATGAGCAGTTATTTTAACGCTGTCTGCGT
The DNA here is from genome assembly GCF_023897955.1 of Schistocerca gregaria. NCBI lineage: Eukaryota > Metazoa > Arthropoda > Insecta > Orthoptera > Acrididae > Schistocerca > Schistocerca gregaria. The sequence continues at coordinate 132,753,574 of NC_064922.1, forward strand.
ACTGGATTTGTGGAGTGCTTCCTTCTGCCTCTCGGTGTTTTAAAAGCCGGGTTCAGCAGACGCAGTGCTGTCTGTCACTTCGTAATCGCCTGAATTATTCCATCGTTGTACTGGTTATCAAATGTTAGGTGGATTTGGGAAGCCGTCCGTGGTGGCCGACCGGTTCTAGGCGCTACAGTCTGGAACCGAGCGACCGCTAAGATCGCAGGTTCGTATCCTGCCTCGGGCATGGATGTGTGTGATGTCCTTAGGTTACTTAGGTTTAAGTAGTTCTAAGTTCTAGGGGACTGATGACTTTAGAAATTAAGTCTCATAGTGCTCAGAGTCATTTTTGATTTGAGAAGAGTGTTGGTCGGCGTTTAAACTGTCCCTAGATTGAGTTGCCATCCTGTTAAGTTAGCATAAATCGTGGCTGCCGGTCTCACCGCTTGCGCAGCTGTAGGCAATTTTTCGCAGGTCGACCCTGGGAGCTCTGTCTGTGGATCACTTTCTTATTTGGTAAGATTGGGTTAATTGTTTAAGAAAATAATATATATTTAAATTATTCCTATTGCGGCCTTCAGCCGACACGTGTTCTGATTCCGTTTTTAATAGAGCCTTCAGCCGTCATCGTAGCTTGTGTTACAGTAAATTTTTAATGATTCTTTTAAATTTTATTTTAGCCTTTTCAACGGGTAATTCTCTTCCTGACTTGTAAATCAGGCCTTCGGCCGTTAATTGTTTGTGGTATTGCTAGAGGCCTTCATCCGACACATGACTTTGAATTCTTTCTTAATAAGGCTTGCAGGCGTCAGTGTAGCTTGTGTAACAGTCGATTTTCTTAAAATGATTCATTTAAAAATGATTTTGGTATTTTTAACGTTTAATTGTCTTTCTCACTTGTACCTCAAGCCTTCAGCCGTTAATTGTTTGTGGTATTGCTTGTGACCTTCAGCCGACAAATAATTTGAATTCTTTCTTAATAAGGGCTTCAGCGGTCCGTGTAGATTGTGTTAGAGACGATTTTCTTAAAATGATTGCTTTTAAAAATTATTTCCTTGAATAAAGTGTACGTGTTTACTGTGCAACCAACGGTAACTGATTAGGCCTCGTTCACACCTTTTCCTGCCTTTACAAAGTCCCATATTTCAGTGCTACCAGAGCGTGGTTACGATCCACGGACTCTGGGTTATGGGACCAGCACGCTTCCACTGTTCGTTTCCGCGGAAGAGAAATTTGTTAGTATCGAGTCCAGATTTAAGTGTCAGGAAGTCTTTTCCGAAAGTGTTTGTATGGAGTGTAGTCATGCATGGATATGAAACTAGAACGATAAACAATTTAGACTAGACGAGAAGAGACTCTTTCGAAATGTGGCGCTAATTAAGAATGCTGAGGATTAGATGGGTAGATCACGTAAATAATGAGAAGTGGGGAGAAGAGGAATTTGTGGGAGAACTGGACTAGAAGAAGGAATCCGTTGGCAGGGCACGTTATGAGGCATCAAGGGCTCACCAGTTTAGTTCTGGAGAGAAGCGTGGAGGGTAAAAGTCGTAGACAGATACCAAGAATGAGTACGATACGCAGAATCAAAAGGATGTAGGTTGCAGTAGCTATTCGGAGATCAAGAGGCTTGCACACGATAGAGTAGGTTGAAGAGCAGCATTAAACCAGTCTCTGTGCTGAAGATAACAACACAAGTAAATAATTAAAACGTTGTTTTGTTTGAGTAATGTAGCACAGTAATAACCGTATTAAATCATTTGATGTCTAAGAGCAAATGTACAAGATTTTCATGAATGCAGAAGACGAGATTATTGTGGCCTACACGGAGGTAAGCTCAGTAAGACCTTATGTGTCAGTTTATCTCCCCTGAAACGCATTTACCGAAAAAATAGCCATTTGGAGCTATGTAATACGTTAAAGCAAATGTAATACCCGAAAAACTCTATGTAGTTCCTTAAAATTGAGTTGTCGCTCCGGAACTTGTGTGATTTAAAAAGATATATTTTGACTGAATGTGGCATATCACTCATACGGATAGCGTCAGCCTAAGGAAAAATAATAAAAAAAAAAATCTGACGTGCAATTTTCGTCAACGGCGTTCACATGGATTTCACCTTCGTTATATGCTGGAGGACACCAGATCGAACACATGTAGATAGAATTTGTTAAAGAGTATTTTCCAATATTTAATCACTTCAGGGTCGCCGTCTACGTGTTATAAGAACGTTCCAACCTGGTTAAATTTGGGTGTAAGACACAAATGGGTGAAATTGTCTGGAAATGTCCTCCGAATCGAAAGTAGAGTTACAGAAATATGCTCAGTCAGTTACCGAGAACCGCCAGTCACCACGGCCACGAATGCAAAAAACGGAGTCGGTAAAAAGGAACAATGAAGGGGGCAGCGCGGCGTGGGCCCGGCTGCCGCAAGAAACGCGTCTTAAGGCGGCTGAGGCGAGATGGAAAGGCCGGCCTTGACCGTGTAAGCAACGCCGCTGCCAAACACAGAATCCGCGAGGCGGAGATCTTTGCATTGGCCTACATACACCGGTTCGCCGAGTCGCGGAACAGGCTTCGGCGTGAGGTCGGAGCACCCACCACCAGCTGCTCGCGAGCTGAGCTCGCCGTCGCGGCCTTCCCTCGCGGTCGCTCCGAGGACAGGTTTTTCGCCTCAACGCGGCTCGCTCGCAACGTCGTCGGCAGCACGGAAATTTCTCTGCCACTCCAGAACAATACCTCAAACGTCACACACTCTCACTATTACTTACTTACTTAATTATGTATGTCATATTATTCGCTCAGTTGTTTGCCGTGGTGGCGTGAACGGGAAACATAGGTTAAAAGGGAAAAAATATTTTGTTGTGTATACAAAAATATACGTTACACAACAAATTGTCTAATAACAAATACAAATCATTTTTATGGTTCCGTATATCTATCACATTCTCCGTCCGTTTGTCAGTCTGACTGTTAAAAACCCTATCTCTCAGGAATGTGTCGACGTATCTACTTGAAATTTATGCCACATAAAAAGACCTACGGTCCTCTGGCGGTGTAAAAAACTAAAGCTTGTAACTCAATGCACTCAAAAAACATGGTCATTTTGTCACATATTTGACGCTCGCAAACTCACTTCTTAAAACCTATACGGTATTTGCCGCTGGCCTAGAATCATGAAATCCGGCAGAAAGTAAGGTCTAATAGTACAACTAAAATTGTTAAATTTTAATTATATACACAAAAAATATTTATTTTCTCATTTATTGCCAGACTTCAAAATTAAAATTAAATCATTCTCGAAAGACTTGGAATATCCAGGACTGGTATGTTGCCCATATCAATGTCGTTAAAAGGCAAAAATTGCAGAGATTTTCGATTCCTGAATTGTATGAAATGTCTTTCTACATAATTAAGTTCGTACGGAACCGTCGGAGTCGATGCCTAATTGGAACTGCCCAGTGTTTACGGTTACAGTCGATGTTTAAATGTTTTTAATTATTTCATAAGATACATTTGAGGCGTCTAAAAATGATTTGTGTCTCCCGTTACGACCATAAGTGGCATACGTGAAAGAAAATTTCACACACTTTTATTTAGAGGAACGCACTTGAACTGTTTTGTTGTCTAAATATTCCAGTCACAAACATGTACAGAAGCATTACATACACTACTAGGACAAATATTGTGTAATATGCGTTTGTAACACTGATAGGTTACGTCGCACACATGTGAATGAAACAGTATCAGTGAGTGACATAACTCGTCCGTTACCGATGAAATTAACCCTTAATGCCTAATGTCGGATATTCCAGTCATACCAGTGCTGTGCTAATAACTGGAAGGTTGAGTATTTTTGAAGGCCAGTGCCGGTAGATGCTGATTCTTCATGAAGCTACCTACGCTTCTGACAGAGTGTTTCGAGTACCTCTGTAACACACCGATTTCTCATTTTTTTTATCTTTCATCTAGAAATTTAATGAGGCATTATTGGGTTACTTCTGTGCTTCATCTCAGAATATCAGAACAACAGTAAATTATTTTCTTTTAGTTAAAAAAAATTAATACGTACTGATGTTTGTAGTATGTAAGGTTTCTTTCATAATACTCACCCAGATTCTTGAAAAAGTGTGTGAAAGTACTTGCCAAGACTTGTATTTACAAGTCTCCAGAATATTTTGTAAAATAAATAGTCAGCACTACTAATGGGTGGCTTTTAAAGATATAGTGTATTGCAAAGATATAGTGCATTGTATTGCGAAGATGTGCAGGGGTTTGAGGCCCATCCGCATATGGATATCGCGCTTTAACACAGTGCAGCAGAGCCCTGTCGTACCATATATTACTTTCCGTACTTCCGCACCTTCAAACCTTGGGCTTGGGCAAGAAGTGTGTCTTTACCATCGACGAGACCAAGTTAACGTACTTTTAAAATAAACCTGTGTTAGCCTCGCGGGATTGACGCCGGCACGGTAGCTCCGGGTGTTCGGTCAGAGGGTTAGCAGCCCTCTGTAATAAAAAACTGAGTTAATCGATCAACAACGAACTTAAACGGATGGCTTACGACGTCCGCCCCGAGCAGATGCAACGAACGAAAGCGAACGAAATGAGATTAAAAAAGAAAAAAAAGAAAAGAAAAGGAAAAAGCGGTCTAATGGCTCTGCAGCTGCAGTCATGGCTTGTACGGCTGGTCCCGGCGGAGGTTCGAGTCCTCCCTCGGGCATGGGTGTGTGTGTTTGTCCTTAGGATATTTTAGGTTAAGCAGTGTGTAAGCTTAGAGACTGATGACCTTAGCAGTTAAGTCCCATAAGATTTCACACACTTTTCAACATTTTTAAACCAGTGTTACCAAGACCTGATGGCTGCTTACTGCAGAAGCCACCGTCAGACTTAAATTATCACCCGAATTTATTAAAATCAATAAGAACAGTCAGAGGTAACTTAGTACCATTTTTAAAAAAAAAAAGTTCTCAGGTGAGTTTTTTTGGGAATAATGTTGGTGAACGGAAGTCTTTAAATCATTTAGTTGGGTTTCAAAGATAGTTAATGGTTCAGATCTTATGACAACGAACAACCATTATTTAGAAAGTATCCCTTACCGCATTAGAACTCTTTCCCATATCCCGAAGTCCCTAGCGGTCTATTTGCATTTATTTCACACACAGAACTCACTGTTCCATATTATGTTGCAGTCCTTCCCATAATCGTGAATAAATCAGTATCTTCTACTGTATTAATTGTTTTAATCATTATTATCAGTTCCTAATTAGTAATTTGGTCCAAGTCGGTCTTACACTCGTGCGTAAGACCATCTGGTTCACATTATCGTTACACATGCATTGCTGTCGTTATTATTGTTATTATTAATATTATTTGTGACATTAGAATCATTACTGCTCTTTGAAAAAACTGTAACGTTTAAAGTTTTATGTGCGTTTGTAAAGATATGCCCTGAGACTGATCAGGATGAATACGAAGCGACTTGAAAAGATATGTTACACATTATGACGGCAGGCCAAGTAACATTTATTGGATGCTGCACTACACTTCAGACACAGGTACAGAGGCTATTTTTGAAGGTTGTCACGAACTCTCGATTGCTTGGAAAGTGTCGGCTGTGGACGATGTCGAGGGCCTTCCGTCCTGATCAGAAACACCCACGTCTAAGCGGCCTTGCTCATATTGATGACACAATTTCACTACTGCTGAACGCGACATAGCATTTGGACCAAGTACCACTAGAAATTTGCATAAAATCTACGTACAATTTAGACGTTTTCTGCACAAGAATCGTACTGTCGCACGTGCCTTAACTTTGTAGTACATTTCCAGTTTCCGCGTCATTTCACTTGCACATCATGAGGCCCCTTTTACTCGTACCTCAGTAAAACTGTGTCAGCAGGAAACTGTGTGTTTACTCTCTCCTAACAATGCGCCACTTTTGTTGCGAATTTGTCATTAGCATCTCTTCATAAACAAATAAATAATATGTATTTAGTACTTACGATCCAACTCCTTATTCCTAACCTTTATCCAATATCTTCACGTAGTCGGTAAACATATTTTCGGAGTTGACAATGCTAGTGGTAGAGAGTGGCTCGATGCTCTCCCTGTAGTCACAAATTCTCCCCTCCCCGCCTCTCCTCTCCCATCCAGGGACGGAATTTACGTACGGCAGCTGCCTGCGTCTATTGCTGTCCCACATGGAAATATGTGAGCATTATTCGAAACGTTTCCGTCTTGTGAGCGGGAAATGGATACCAGCCCGCTATTTGCCTTGTCGGGTGTGGGAAAATGCCTAAAAACCAAATACAGGATGACCGGCACATAGGTCCTTGTGGTTATTTAGGTGGCGTGGATTCCACCCCGGGCAGACCCGCCTCCCAGAATCCCGGAAGCGACGTGCTAACACACGCAGCTCGCCGGTTTATTTACGGTTCTTGTGCCTATAGGATATACACATTGGCAGTGAAAGATATACCTTATTAACTACCCACAAGAGCAGTTCTGTGTTGGAACTTTCAGACGAGCGTAAAAAATTCTTTCACTTTTTTCCGACAGCGAGAGTGTGATGTATAGGAGATAAAGACGAAACATCACTAACACCTAAAAAAAAATTTGTGATCCAATAACAGATGTAAGATAGTTATGTAAACCTCGACTGAAGTTAGAACTTCACCTAAAAACCGGAATATGGCCTGGTTGAATCAGTCTACAATGTAGAAAAGAAATACGCCGTTGTTTGGAGTAGTTTAAATAGAACTTGAACTTCAGCAGTGCTCGCATACTTGCCTAATATCAGAGGGAACATTTTCTTAAAAATACGAAGTGTATTTTGGCTGTCTAGAAGTTAAACTATTTTCTGTTATTTCCAGAAGGCAAATAATCAGTTCACTACGTATCGCGTTCATTTTCGTTCGGTGCTGAATTTCTAAAATTACAGGTGCCGTAACGCATATCTTCAACCAAACCTACCCCTCAATTTTATACAACACATCGCCCCACGCCCCTGTGGGCATCGCAACACGTTGGTCATAAAAGAAATAAAAAAGTTTCACCATCATTGCTGTCGGCGGAGGGACAAACTTTAGGTGCGTTGCAATTTAGTACATGTGTACTATTGTAAACTTCCGGTTCCCGTGCACTTAAAAAAATTGTCTAGGAGGTGTCGGAACGACGTTCCTGCCGAAATTAAGCCCTGGTATCGTCCGTAGCTAATACCAGTAAATTGTTAAATTAAACAGTACAGGAATACACGTGACGCATATTCAGTACTAGTGCATTATGTGTAGAATCTCTTTCTGCAGTAGCTGTTTGTTCTGTTTTGGCCGTCTACCCCGTATCAGTAGAGTGGTGTAGAATACACTACCAATCGGTGATTACTTGTTGGAGCTGCAGTTATTGACAACACAATTTTTGTTAAAAATTAACATCAGAATTACCCGGTTCATAAGAACTGAGACCGTAGATACCATAGTAGGGGAGAATATGTACCTTTTAACACTTCTCAGACTCTAGTCTGCCCTATAACAGAAGTTTAATATATTTCCTTGTTCCATTTTTAAATTATAGCATTTACTTATGGCGTGCTTACGTCTTTTCCTGAAATTACAATAATTTCTTCAGGAAATTCAAGGTTTTCCAAATGTTAAATAAAACACGTTCGAAGCTACAAAACGGTCCTGTAGCTAGGACCAAACGTTCTCTTGAAATTTAAGGGCTTTGTAGTCCAGGAAATCTTGTCAACATGGTATTTAATACTCTGTTACATTATTAGTCTTCTGTACTCAAATAACCAGTAAGTAAAACCAAACTAATCGGACCTGTTGTCAAAAGGCAGTCGGAAATAAAATACAATTCGAAATAAGTAAAAGAAATTTCCATTTTCAAGACTGATGAAATTGTAAATAAATTAAAGAAAATCAGGTCATCTGCAAGTATCACACTTTCTATTGTGAAGGACCTGCTTATGTTTAAACATACAAGATGGTGCACGACCAGCGGAATATGTCTTCAGTATCCACATGTTATATAATAATTCTAAAAATACATGCTGTTTCTTAAATTCTCGTTACAAATTTCTAGTACTTGTAGCGGTGAGTGCGTACATAATATTTCGAAAAGGGTTCCATGTTCGAAAACGTCGTGTCATCCAGCGACGATATAGTGTGTCAAAGTTATTGATGCCGACGCCAGTATATAGGGTGATCCCGTGATGAAATTACGACTTGTCAAGTATGATGGAGGAGGACAAATGTATCAACTTGAAGTAAGGGACCCTGTACCGGAAACGAAGGTATCAAAAGTTACAAGCGAAAACCTTTCGATACCTCTGACAGCGGAATATATGTGGCGGTACTGATGTTGCTAAGACTGAGTGGTAGGCAGCTTTCATACGTGGCAGTGTAGACTAAAACCAGAAAAAATGTGTGGTGAACAGCTATGACTACTGGTTCAATAGAGGAGATGTGTTTCACACAAGTAAAGGTGAATAAGTGCTCATAGCTCCTCCGATATGCATTTTAGATCCCATATTTACCAGACGTATTTTCCTGTTTAGGTCCATATTACCACCTGTGAAAGCTGCGTACCGTACAAACTCAGCAACAACAGTACGGTTACATGTGTTCCACAGTCAGAGGTATGAGAATATTTGTGGATTGTAACTCTCGACTCGTTCGTTTCCGAACCAGGGATCCTTGCCTAAAATTGATACATTTATCCGTCTCCACCAACCTTAAAGTCTGTAACATCATCACGGAAACACCCTTATGTAGATACATTTACAGGCGCCAGTGCCTGTACCTTTTGAAGCTCTGTAGCGTCTTTGGATGACGTTTCCGAACATGGGTTCCTATTCGAAATGTTACGTACCTATTTCCATCTACAAGCCTTAGAAATTTGTAACGGGGATTTCCGAACACCGTATTACTCGCCATAAAATTTTTCACCAATACAACTCACAATATATTCAAAATGGCTTAATATGTTATATTGCACTTAAATGTTTAAACGCCAAGTATTTACAAATGCTGCACAACACACAGCCTCATGTCCTACAACAACAAAAAAGGTAGAAACTGGCGGATACTTGTTGTAGTGGTCTCTAGTGCGCGTGATCCCACATGATTCTAACATTAGTCACGAGGCTAAAGCACCGACCAAAAAATATCCTGTGTTCCCAGGTACACTATCCCCCTAATAGAACACTTCCCCGGCGTCTGACCACGAATCAGTCCTGATAACTTCTTCAACCTTCGCTGCAGTTTAATCAGTATCTTTGCATTACGAAATAGAAGGCTCTGAGGAAATGCATGTGTACTACTCATCTGTCTAACGATGTTAAACTGTTGAGTGCATTCGTTTCGTCTACCGCTGGTACAATTACAGTGTTAAGCAGTTCCTAATTATGAGCGAATGATGACTTGGTTGGATATTGAAAATTTAATAAGAGTCCAAAAAAGCCCATTTTTTGGTCTGTGACATCGAAATAACTATTAAACCTATCTTTGTTTTAGTACGGGATTTGATACCATCTGACGTGCATTCTTCAACAGTTAATAAATTGTCGTGGCACTTGTCTAGAATTAAGAGTAAAATAACTGTTGTACCACTGTTTCCTTAGGTTGCCTTCACTCACTATTTTACTCGCTATAGAAGATTAAAAACTTGAGTAGTTCTATGTTCAAACCTAAGAGCCGTTTCGTTATCGATAAAAAATGAGACGAACTATCTGTAGAAGCTCCAAGATTAATACTAGACAAGCGCGTCGCCGCTCTTTCGTTAATCTTAATGATAAGAAACCAGTTATGATGTGGTACATTATCATTTTTGTCTTATAACCACTCAACAACACTATGGATCTACGAACGGTATAATTTTTGACCAATGGACAAGCACGGGATGCGAAAATAAGATGATAAAATTGCAGGAAGGTCTCTTCCTTAACGCAGCTTCAAAGGACAACATGTTGCTCACAAACATAGACACCACTGGTTACATAATTTTGATTTATTACCTTCAGATTCAATTTGTACTTTATCTAATACTGTGCTCCATTCCTGCAGAAGTGACCAGTAAATTACAGGTGGGAAGCCTTAGTCATATGCGCATGTTTTAGTACCGCACTCAAAGAATCAATGACAATATCCAGGATGATCTCACGAAGCATGGATACCCCTGATATATTTCGAATGTTCCAATGCTGCAGCGAAACGCGTTTTTGTAGGCTCCTTGGGCTGTAGTTAGCGTCAAGCAGCGTATTTTAATATTTATTTTCACATATAGAATTTTGTAAAGATACCATTAATCGCTGTAATCACGTACTGCTACATTATTTAGTTTCACAAAAAAAAATTATTGTCTTCAGCTGATGTAGCTAGATTCATATTTCGTCTTAAACACGGTTACTGCATTCTTTTTGCCTCCTTCAGAGCAGTATTCAGAGTGCTTGTAACGGAGAGATTTTATTTAGTGACTAAAGAAATTTTTGATATATCACTGTGCCTCTAGCTGATAGCAGATAGAGTTGCCATTAGACTATGAGCAGCCAAAAATTTGATAAATATGAAACCGAATTCTGCATCCAAACATTTAAGACGGGTACATATGTACAGGCAAAAATTCGAAAATCTTGTATTACTGCATTCCTCTCTTCAGTATTACAAATAATCGTTACATATTACCATGTTGAATTATCAACAGACACTCGTCTTCAATAATTAGGTTCTAAAAAATAGAAAAAACAAAAAAACAGAAGCCACAGACATTGGGGAAAGTACGCTTCGTGTCTTTCACCGCCACATGCCGAAAAGCTTGTTTCGATATCTTGCAACATTCAACATCGAAATCCTGCACACCTCTGTAAAAGACCAACGGACTGAGCTAGCCATGATGTTCTCTGGGCGGCGTACTGAAAGCCTGGCTATGAAACGTTGCTTCGAAATGTACACTGAGCTGAGTAAAGGATCATAGCACCTAGGCTAAACTTCTAATTTAAAATTACATTTAATGAAATGAAAATAGTTCCCTGTAGCGGTTTGCAGCTGTCTTTTTCGTCATCTTTCAGTGCTAAATAGAAAAAACTTTAACGACAATTTTTTTTTCTTTCTCATCGGTATAAGGCTTCTCAGTAAACATCATTTTGAAATTAATGATAAAATCGAACAATTACACAAAGTCCAACAGTTCAAAGGAGTGACGAGAAGAAAACTCTTGAATATTTTAGCAGAATGGAGATCCAGTGCCATAGCGCTGCCACATTCAAGTAGGAAGGCAAGAAGATTAGAGTTAAAGGTCTAGTCGTTAGCGTGGTCACTAGAGACGGATAGCAAGGTCGGATCTGCAACGTACAGGGAAGGAAATCACTCGTGCTCTTTTCGAGGGGGCCATCTCAGCCTGGATCGATTTAGGAGAATAATGAAAAACACAAATCCCCAATTCTAGAAATTCCGCCAAGTGACTTTTCAACAGCTGGGTTTCCGGTAAATCTTTGATTTTATGGATAATCTAAATATGATGTCAGGGTCGTGTCCAAGGGAAATAAATGTTACAGTCAACGCTTTCGCGTATATTACCGATCGCTGAGAGTTACATTTCTCACAGATTCTAGAATCGCCAGTTGAAGTCATTACGGTTGCTGAAAAACAACAGCAAATGTCAGTTACGATTAGTGTTATATCATAATAACAAAATCGCCATTCCGAAGATGTACGACGCCTGGAGCCTTGAGTTTATTGATAAGACAAATTCGTGTTTGCAGCCTTGTTGTTGGAAGCGGAGAGGGCACGGAGAACTTTTGATCATGTGTAATAAATTGCCTCATGAACAGTTTCACATATTAGAGCACCATCAGATCCCATCTTTCATGTTTTCGTGAATATAGCTCTCCGTTACAATACAACTGAATACTGCTCTGTAGGAGGCAAAAACGATGCAATAATCGTGGTTAAGTTGAAATATGTATCTAGTAACATCAGCTGATGACCACAATTTTTTTGCGAAACTGAATAATGTAGCAGTATGTGATTAGAGCAATTAATCATATCTTTACAAAATTCCATGTGTGAAAATAAATATTAAAATACGCTGGTTGACGCAGAACTATAGCCCCAGGTGCCTACAAAAATGCGTTTCCCTGCAGCATAGGAACATTCGAAATATATCAGTGATATCCATGCTTCATTAGATCCTTGATATTGTAATGGATCGGCAACACATTGATCTACCCGCGAGATTCTTCGAGTGGGGTACTAAAAATGTAAATATGCATCTGGCTAAGGCTTCCCATCGGGTAGACCGATCACCTGGTGCAGATCGTTTCAGTTAATGCCACTTTGGCTACTTGTGAGTCAATAAGGACGTGATGTAATGAAGGCAACACAACAGCCAGTCCCCAAGAGAAGAAAATCTGCGACCCCGACTGCAGTCGAATCTGATCCCCTGCAGATTGCATTGTGCAGCACTAACCTCTCATGAAATTGCCTGGCAGATTAAAACTAGTGTGCTGGTCCGAGACTCGAACTCGAGACCTTTGCCTTTCGCAGGCCAGTGCCCTACCAACTGAGCTACCCAGGCATGACTCACGCCTCGTCCTCACAGCTTTACTTCTGCCACCTTCCAAACTTTACAGAAACTCTCCTGGAGAGCACTTGCCCGCGAAAGGCAAAGGTCGCGAATTCGAGTCTTGGTCCGGTACACAGTTTTAATCTGCCAGGAAGTTTCATGTCAGCGCACAGTCCGCTGCACAGTGAAAATCTCATTCTGACTAGCCGCCCAGCTACGCAGAAGGAAAAAGGGGTACTAACCCACTGACTTAAAATGCTATAACCGTATGTGGCTCTTTCTCAAATAACTTCTAGATTCGAAGTAGTCAAAACGTGTAATTAAAACTTACAATTACCTCGTTCATTTTCAGATCAACATCTTAAGTTAATAACGGTTATTGAAGAAAAAATAATACATTTGTTCAAATTTAGAAGGCTCTGAGCACTATGGGACTTAACATCTGAGGTCATCAGTCCCTTAGAACTTAGAAATACTCAAACCTAAGTAACCTAAGGACATCACATACATCCATGCCCGAGGCAGGATTCGAACCTGCGACCGTAGCAGTCGCGCAGTTCCAGACTGAAGCGCCTAGAACCGCTCGGCCACCGCGGCCGGCTAGTACATTTGTAGTTACGGTCGTATCGACAGGTTAGAGGCACGGCTCAGAATCTTTCATCTATTTGGATCATTGGTTGGCTGATGAAATACTTATTTGGAACAACACAAATAGACAGACTAAAGCTTCTTGACGAAATCTGGGAAAAATTGGAAATAAGTACCATATTTATTACAAGCAGTATTTTGCTTATGTCCAGTTTCGACTTTTTGTGACCATCATCACGTTTCGTTGTTGATATTTTCGCATCTGTAAATACGCTTTATAAACTATCGCTACAGCACTCCGAGGAAAACAAATGTTACAAACTGACAAAGAGATTATTGTAACTGTGGTACAACGAAGTATGCATCCAAAGACCACGGTAGCGATATCTGATGATGGACACCAGAGTTCGACCTTGCTCTAGAAAATTAAGGCGCTGATAAGTTTATTAGTTCGAGCTGTAGACTGACTCTCGTCCATGGTACCCTGGGTAACACCAAATATGTGAGAATGGTCACATGTTTGGATGTCTTGGCTTTATTACACACATGATATAGGTACTTCATACGCCAAGTAAATAAAGCCTATTCGTATTGAACGTTAACTGGGGGTAGCTGAGACTTACTGCTCCACACAGGGCTGCAGCTGCAGACGCGGCAAGACACGGCGAGGCAGAGCAGAGGAGCGGCAGCGGGACCCACCTGTTGGCGTGGTCCGTGGCCGGGAACTGCGGCGCGCAGGCTGGGTGCGACAGGCGGTGCTGCGGAGCCCCTACTACCTGCCAGCCGCTGCCCGCCAGCCTTGCGCCACCCGCGCAATTAGCCGGCGGGATGCGAGGAGGACGCCTTCCCCGGCGCGCGCCCTCACCGTGCTCGCCTATCGCGGGCGTCCATCTCCGCGAGGGCACCGGACGGGACGCCGCGGCCGCTTGCGTCACCCACACCTCTCGTTTCCGCTAGTCTCTCGCTCGTATTTGCTAGAGAGGGGAGCCGGATCGTATTGTAAACACTGCAGACACTAGCGCAAGTACATATCTACTGTACGTGGTACGTACCATAATTATTTACACGTGTCTCGTTCTAATACGAAAAGTACTGTAATCAACGTAATACACATCCTTAAAAATGAGCGTGCAAAAATGTGAAAGGACATAGAGGATGCTCCACTCGACAATTTGAGGTAGGGGACCTGGGGTCGGAAAAGGAAGGAGATAATAGGAATAAAATCACGTTATTGCGGACCTAGTTATTTACATTAGTTAACTGCAGATTGTAACGGTACTTGAATTACGTAACCATTACGGCACCTCACCTCAACCTCTCGATACCAGCAATATTCTACTGTGTTTCTGTAAAATAGTTAACGTATTTCTGTAACAACATTCAGATTTGCTTTCATTAATGTAGAGGTGCTTCGATACATTGCAACGATATTATTCTTACGTGTATTCTTTCTTTTGTCACTATGATCATTGATGTGCTTGTAACTTTTGTGGTTGGCAGGAGAGCCAACATTTTGGTACTAAAGGAGGCCGAAATGCACGCGTTTTAGCTCACGCAGGCTGGCGCGAGGTCTGGAACATGGCAAGGGAATTAGAATTGAGAAAAATGGACGTAGCTGGTGGAATACTTAACTTTAACCCATTAATGACGAACGTCGCTCTTGACATTACATGATTCACAGTATCAATCGTAACTGATAATGGCCCCTTGCTAGGTCGTAGCAAATAACGTAGCTGAAGGCTATGCTAACTATCGTCTCGGCAAATGAGAGCGTAGAAGTCAGTGAACCATCGCTAGAAAAGTCGGCTGTACAACTACGGCGAGTGCTAGGAAGTCTCTCTAGACCTGCCGCGTGGCGGCGCTCGGTCTGCAATCACTGATAGTGGCGACACGCGGGTCCGACGTATACTACCGGACCGCGGCTGATTTAAAGGCTACCATCTAGCAAGTGTGGTGTCTGGTGGTGACACCACAGTAACTCTGATTTTTGGGCACGTAATCGGTTATTAGAGAGTCAAGCTTTGGTCGTCATGTTAAAAAGACGCAAATTGTAGTCAGTTTATGAAATGTGAACTTAAACAGTGAGGAACATCTTTTCAAGTATGTTTTATATTGTGAAGTGATGTTTTGGTACGAGTTACGTGATATTGCAACAAAAGTAATAAAAAATAAGTGTAACTTAAATTCGGAGTGCTGATTACTTTTCTGCATCACCATTGTTCTAACTCGCAAAAGTTTAATCTTCAAGAATGGTTTATGAAACACATCTATAAAACTTTTGAATATCGCAGAATAACACCTAATCCTCTTTGCATCCTAGCTTGGAATCATCACTACCTAGATTTTCGGCGATTGAGCCATGTGTTCACAACGAGACCAGCGTGGGAAACACGAAAAGATGAGTGCCTAGTTTATCCATTATTTCAAGAAATAACTTTATTAACTGTGCTCTAATGACACCTGCCACATACTTTAACTTTGTTGTTGCCCGAAAATGCAATATTTAGCAGCGTGAGCAACACTACAATCATAAATAATTTTTGACCTTCATTGTGGTAGGGTTGTTAGAAGATACCATATGTGATTCCATGAACGTACGTGCCATTTCTACTGTATCTCACAAAATGTGCCGAAGCTGACGGCCATCGATTTCAGTGTAAGCCTAACATCGGCAAACAAGGTTCTGGCACTCCCTGCACTTCCTGGTTTCGAATCATATCACAGGCAACTACAATTCTGGCAACGAATTCCATCTCCGTATCCACTGAGTATCGTACAAAAGTAACTTTACATGTCCCCATAGAAATTAATCAAGCGGATTCAGACGAGATGATCTCGCAGGCCATGGAATAGGACCTCATTTTCCAATCCAGCGACCAGGAAATACTGTACAGGTACTGCTCCATCGTACTGTACTGTACGATTCTAGAAAGCACTGACTGATGAATGGGTCTGTCTTTGATTCATAGCACCTTCTATCATGCGACAACGTAAATATGACACAACAGATCCACCTTATGGACAAGCAAAGTAAACAAAACCTGCATCATGACTTACTGGTAATTAGGTTCGTTCTCTTTGTTTCCTTGCAGGAAATAAAGAATGTACACGTATATAAATATCGTAGTACCTGCTAACTTGTAAGCATGTTAGTTGTAAATAAGATGTAATGCAGTAACGATAAACACAGCGGGAGACAAGTTTACTTCCATATCTCCCGAAGTTCGTTTGTCCGACCCCAAGTTTACCTCAAAACGTTTAGTGGAGCATTCTGTGTTATATTTCTGCTCATTCTTATGGAAACAACTGGATATCTGTACCCTGATAGGTATCTTACGAAGTATGGCACGTCGTAGCGGCTCATTATAATTAAAGAGCAGTTAATCAAAGATCCACTGAGGGCTGTAATTATCGTACAGCAGCAAAGTTTCGTAGATATTCGAAAGCGTTAATGTGGACCCGATTTTCGATGGAAAGAAAACAAATTCCAGTGGCGCTGTGAATGCAAGAAAGGGGTACAAAAATATTTCCATACGTAATGGATTAGCAACGTGACATGGGCAGGATAGGGCAAATTAGTGAGAAAGGCGTAATGTTGATTTTATAATTAACCATCACTTACACACTATGTTCATTATGAGCATCAAAGAAGTAGACGAGATACTGCATCCGTAAATCGACATGATCAACAGTTGCTTGCATTAGTTACGGAGGAGCCTGAGCAACGGGTTACTGCATACTGACCCTCTGATAAGGTGGAGACCGAACATGTCCCTGTCAGACACGTTCTGACATATATCTCCAGTGCCAAAGGTCACATGGGTGTAGATCAGGTGATCTTGCACGTTGGTATGCCCGCAAGGCAGAGCGGCCGGAGTGGCCGCGAGGTTGTAGGTGCTACAGTCTGGAACCGTGGACCGAGCGACGTCGCGCAGTGGTTAGCGTACTGGACTCGCATTCGGAAGGACGACGGTTCAATCCCGTCTCCGGCCATCCTGATTTAGGTTTTCCGTGATTTCCCTAAACCGCTTCAGGCAAATGCCGGGATGCTTCCTTTGAAAGGGCATGGCCGATTTCCTTCCCCACCCTTCCCTCACCCGAGCTTGCGCTCCGTCTCTAATGACCTCGTTGTCGACGGGACGTTAAACACTTATGTCCTCCTCCTCTGGGACCGTGCGACCGCTACTGCCGCAGATTCGAATCCTGCCTCGGGCATGGATGTGTGGGATGTCCTTAGGTTAGTTGGGTTTAAGTGGTTCTATGGGACTGATGACCTTAGAAGTTAAGTCCCATAGTACTCAGAGCCATTTGAACCATTTGAACCGCAAGGCAGGACCGGTAGATTAAATAGTGTAAAAGGGGCGAAAATAAGCTGCTGTCAGTTACACTCAAACAGACAACTTAATTTATTTGATCAAACATTACAAGGGCCAAGAACATTAAAAAAAGCCACAGCATCAATTTACAGGCTGAATGCGCCCCACAATCGCATGCCTTAAGGGCAAAACCGCTTTAATTTAAAATCAGCTGAAAGCCAATAACATAAGACTCAAACCAAAATCAGAAATTCAAAAGGCAGAAGGCCTTATCTTAAATCAGTTCTTTCAATTAAGCTAAAGGCTCAAAGAACGTCACGCCTTATGAGCAAACATCTTTAATTAAAAAAAATTCGGCTAAAGGCCCATCGCTTAAGACTCAAAGCAAAATTAAATTTATAAAAGGCAAACGGGCTTATCTTAAAACATATCTTTAATTACGCTGAAGGCCCAAACAATCTGACGCCTTAAGAGCAAAACAACTTTAATTTAAAAACCGGCTGAAGGCCATCGCTTAAGATTCAAACCAAAATTAATTTTTGAAAGGGATGGGCTTACCTTAAAGCAGTTCTTTAAATTAGGCTGAAGGCCCAAATAGTCTTACAGCTTAAGGGCAAAACAACCTTAATATAAAAATCGGCTGGAAGCCATACAAATGCAAACAACAAGAATAAATAAGAAAAAGCAACGGTTCTCAGAAATTTCCAAAGGTCTGACTGGAATTCAAACACTGAGGCTCGCTTAGGTGAGACAGGCAGTCTGCCCAACCATTCTCGATCCGACCACAGCCCAACCGACAGACAGTCAACGGACGCACCGACAAGACAACTTCCCCTCCACCCGACCGGGACACAACAAGGAGTTCAATCGAACAACGTGGGGGGTATAGGCGCCCACTAGCCATTATACATTGAGCTGTAAAAACTACACACCGTGCTGGACAGCGACAACACGATAAGGAAACTACACTGCCTGAATTTACGTCAACGGCAAGGGCACATAACCGGAACGTTAACGGCCACAGGGCAGAAGATTCCGATGGTGCACCTGAATTCAAAATAACCGAACGCAGTTAAATTCCACCGGAGGGTGGCTAAAATTTGCCAACTTGAAAACACACGCTGTTGCTAGCGGGAATGCCCCAACAGCCGACAACGAAATACGAAAAAGGTTCGGATGGCCGGCCCGAGTGGCCGAGTGGTCCTAGGCGCTACAGTCCGGAACCGCGCGAAAGCTACGGTCGCCGGTTCGAATCCTTCCTAGGGCATGGACTTAACATCAGACGTCATCAGTCCTATAGACTCAGAACCACTTAAACCTAACTAACCTAAGGACATCACACACATCCACGCTCGAGGCAGGATTCGACCCAGCGACCGTAGCAGCGGCGCGGTTCCAGACTGAAGCGCCTAGAACCGCTCGGCCACAACGGCCGGTTAACGAAGTCCAAACGACACAATATGAACACTCGTGACTTGCTGGTAGATCGTGTGCCGGATCGGTGACCCACGGACCTCGTAGAAATAGGATCAGCACCACACACTCCGACGGCGTGTAGACGCCGCCAGCAGCCTTGGCCAAACTACGCGCTACGGAGATTTCCTAGCTGCTCCACGCCGACCGGCCAATTGCTCGCACCCAGCACAGCCGCAGACTATAAGCAACAGGTCAAAGAGAGTACAAGGTGCGAATATCGATACACACTGCTGCTGAAACTCACGGAGAGAGAGGATAACATCATAATCGCGATAACCGTGGGAGACTAAACACAGAATAGCAATGAAGGTTTAATCCAACGCACAATATGAGCCACCCACGGCTCAACCCCCCCCCCCCCCCCCTCAAACCTAACACAGGGAGGGAGTTATTCAACCCCTGAGCTACCTGAACGTGGTTAAGGTAAACCCCATACGGCTTACCTGAACTGTTCTCCTTGGCCAACAGGGTTACCGGGCCTAAAACACGCACGATACTGCAAGGCCCCAGAAAACGAAGAGTAAATTTACTAAGATTCTCTCCGAAAAATTGCGGACATAAACTTAATACTTCGACCTACCCTTAAAGGTATCTCGATTGCGATTATAATGCTCAGCTTGTTTCTTATGGCCTCTATTACACCTTGCCCGGTTGATTAGACGAGGACTAATATCGGCTGGAATAAGATCCTGAATTCCCCACATGTTCCAAAGAGGGGAATTAACCGGATAGGAAAGGATCAAGAAGGCAGGCGTAGCTCTCAAGGCTACATGACTGGCGGTGTTAAAGGCAGAACTAAGCCAGGGAAGACTGGAGTCCCATTTACTGGGGGTTTTCTGATGATAAATAATCAACGCGGACTTACGATTTTGGTTAACTCTCTCCGCAAAGGACTTCCGGGGATAATAAGGGGTGGTCGTGATATGCTTGACACCGTTCTGAAAATATAAGTACTTGAAAGGAGCCGAAAGAAAAGCAGGATCATTGTCGCTAAGAAGCTGCTTTTGTGGAGCAAAAATACTGAAGATATCAGTTAAATGATAAATAGTGGTGGCAGCGTTAATGTTAGGGCTCAGGAGGAGCCAATTAAATCTGGAGAACGCATCGATAACAACTAGTACATAGCGATGACCCTTCTTACCACGAGGTAAAGGCCCTAAATAATCAATAAATAGCTTGTGCAAACGACATGACTCCCGTTCAGAACGCAACAAACCCTGTTGAAGAGCATTATTGTGTTTGGCTACATTACACAAGCGGCATTGGGATATCATCTCTCTAAAATCCCGGCCCATGGAAGACCAAGTTAACTGCTCCTTGAATTTTTCGAGAGTCTTATAACAACCTAAATGACAATCCACCAACATATCATGAAAATAAAGAAAAACCGAGAACACCAGGGTTACAGGCAAGTAGATCTTACACTGCTTAGCATCGCCCACCCTCTTACACATAATACCACTCTTAAAAACATACTCATCCGACAGCTCTCCTGCCAACACACGTTGCTTAATCGGGGCCCAAACAGGGTCCTGATCCTGATGCTGAGCAACATCTTCAAACAAGAGGGTAATTTTACCCAACACCATACAATTACGACTGTCTCCCTCTACCTGCTGGTTTCTCTCACTAGGTGTAGTTTCGCCAAAGTATCCGGCTGAGGACATCCGAAATGCGTACTGCCCACCTGGCAATATGGCCGGTTTTATGTGGCCCAGCCAGCATCCAGCTCATGGCCTGACTGTCGGTTTCTAGTGGGAAAACACGATGTTCAAGGTAGAAGCGGTACTTCTTTAATGCGAATAAAACGTCCAAAGACTCTCATCAGTTTACCCCGACAAGACGCTTAGGCTAATGGCTGTCTCTGCCCCTCAAACTCCAGAAGGAGAACAGCTGAAGTACCAGCGTTAGAAGCGTTAGCTTGAACAACAAACCTTGTATTAAAATCGGGTACCCCAAGAACCGGAGACTTGGCTATTGCTTCCTTAATGTGCCAAAAGACAACCTCCTTGGCGTCGGCCCATTCACAACGCGCGCCCTTCCGGCGTAACTGATTTAAGGGTGCCGCCAACAGAGCAAAATTGGGAACAAAATAGTAAATGAATTTGTCATGCCTATGAATTTAGAATATCCCCGTTTATCACTAGGCGGAGGCAAAGCCACTAAGGCTTTAGTTCTCTCTTGGTCAACGTGAATACACTGACCCGACAGTATATGATCTAAGGAAGATAAATGCTGCTTGTCTAGTGTCATCTTAATAGGCGTAGCGATCGGCTCGGCTCCCTGTAATCTCAAGAGAACTTGCTGGATATGCTCCAAATGATCCTCAAACGAACGACTATACAGACAGACTAACTTCAAGTCGCCAAGGATATTATCCAAGAAACAAGTAAGTATAGCCGCTCGAATTGCTAGCCTAAAAGGAACTCTGTTAAACTCAAACAAGTTCCAATCAGAACAAAATGCGGTAACATGTTTACATTCTTGAATGTGAAAATAGGCCTGATTTAAATCATGAACCGTAAACCAATTAGCGCCGGCAAACCAAGTAAAAGAATTACGCAGATCAGGTAGGGGTACCGATTCCAGGACAACCTTAGCGTAGTCAACAGAAAGTCTGAAATCGAGCATCAGAAATATTTTAGTCTTGAGTATCTTCACCTTATGGAGTGAGAGGCGGTATGGTTGCCCGAGGCTGAACGCAAGAGCGCACCAAATGAGCCGTACTGCCGCACCTGAAACAACGCCGGGGTTCCCTTTTGATCACTTCAGCGGTTGTAGATACTCCGGAAGCAGCGCCGACGTCCCGCCCCTTAACCACGTGACGTACATGGTTCTCAAGTGTAATGCGGATGCTGCTACGACCACGTCAGTGAGCTATTGCCAGGCTGAAGGCTGCTTACCGAAGACAAAATGTGACTTATCCGCCGCACCCGTTCCCCTAAGAGCGATAAGGACCAATTCTAGTTCAGGTAAATCAATTAGGAAGGCCAAAGAGGTTGTCTGAACTCTGTCGACATACTGATATAAGTGCTCCTCTCCCCGCTGTACTTCCCAAATGCAACGAGACTCAAGTTGTTTACAAACCGCAGCTTTCAACCTTTGCCTTATTATGAGCTCCCTTAACTGCTGCAAGGAAAACCCTTCCGCCGTGGCTGGCGAGAGGAGGTTCTGCAACTTGCCTCTAGCTAACGGGGTACAACAACGACAAAATCACTCGGTGCGGAACGCGAAAGGCAGCCGCATATTATTCTAGGCGAACCAATAACAACAATAATTTTTCCACCTGATCAAGACTCCACCAATTCAGTAATATTTCTGAAGAATTAGGCCAGAGGATTAGGCAGCTTGGAAAACACAGCATCTAACTTGACAGAGGATGTAACAGTACCAACCCAGGCTGGCTGTCACCCTCTCTCTGACAGCGCAAGTCCCTATCTTCCTCCTATCCAACTCCAAACAAGTATGCTTAAACTCTAATGCACTCGCCAAAGTTCACAACTCAACAGTTACCTTTTTGTGATGATCTTCCAAATCTAACGTGCTTAAATCCGCTATCCGATTATTTAATGCATTAACTGTGCCCTCACCATATGCGGCTGATTGTCGCTGTGTTGGGTTCACTCCAAAAGACAAATAGTGTCTTCAAGGCCTTCATTTCCGTTGCCGCTCCTGTCTCACACACCACAACCGACGTGACGTCACCCGGCTGAAGAACGGCAGCGCCCAAACGGGCTACCAATTCCGGAACACTGCCCTCAACCGGTTGGCGCCTTATTGCCAACAAGTAAACAAGGTGGTCCTTTTTGAGCAGGCCGATCCCCGGACACTGTCTGACTACCATTACGATAAGCACGTGAAACATGTAACAGCCAAAACAATATGGTGCCACCGAACACAAACGAAACAAGAGTGAAAATGACAGCAATGGCGAGCACAAGCGCAACCATGCTCTGCTACCATTGATACACCCTGCTAAACCCACAGGACAGGGCAGGTAGTTTAAATTGTGGAAAGGGGCCAAAATAAGCTGCTGTCAGTTACACTAGAACATACAACTTTATTTATTTGACCAAACATTACAAGAGCGAAGAAAATTTTTAAAAAAAGAAACACAGCATTATTTTAGCGGCTGAATGCGCCATACAATCCCATGCCTTAAGGGCAAGACCACTTTAATTTAAAATCACCTGAAAGCCAATAACTCAGGACTCAAACCAAAATCAGAAATTCAAAAGGCATAAGGCCTTATCTTAAATCAGTTCATTCAATTACGCTGAAGGCCCAAACAAGTTCACGCCTTAAGAGCAAAACAACTTTAATTTAAAAATCGGCTGAAGGCCAATCACTTAAGACTCAAACCAAAATAAACTTTTGAAAGGGATAAGTGTTAGCTTAAATCAGTTCTTTACATTAGGCTGAAGGCCCAAACAATGTTGCACCTTAAGGACAAAACAACCTTAATATAAAAATCGGCTGGAAGCCATACAAATACAAACAACAAGAACAAGTAAGAAAAGGCAGTACAGCCAACGGTTCTCAGAAGTTTCTGAGGGTATGCCTGGTATTCAAACTGCACTGTCGTTATAGGCACCTACTACTTCAGCTACCAGTTATAATTCAACAACTGCGTAATCTCTTCTAGGAATCATTAAAACAAATTGGATGCCCTCTTCATACTCCGCAAGGCGCAGTACGTCGCATGGAGGAGGTACTTTGTGTCACTACTCGTCATTTGCTTTCCTGTTCCACTTACACATAGAGCTAGGGAGAAACAACTGTCGTTATGCCTCTGTAAGAGCCTTCAAACATCGGTTCTCTAATTTTTTTTCAATGGTGTTTCTCGAAATAACCACGCCTACTCTGTAGGGATTCCAATTTAAATTCCCGAAGCATGACTGTAATACTTGCTTGTTGATGAAACCTACCGAAAACAGATCTACCATCCTGACTCTGAATTGCTTCGATGTCAAATCCTGTCTGGTGCGGATGCCAAAAACTCGAGCAGTGCTCAGGAATCGGTCGCTCTAGTGTTGTTTACGCGTTGCCTTTTCCAAATGGAGCACACGTCTTAGAATTTCCCAATAAAGCGAAATCCACCGTTCGCCTTCCCCGATGCAACCCTTAAATGCTCGTTACTTTTCGTATCGCTTTGCATCATTATAATTTGACTGTGTCACGCAGGATACTACTACAGCTGTGTTCGAACATTACTGGTTTGGTTTTACTACTCATATGCATAGACATACATTTTTCTACGTTTAGAGATAGCTGCAATTCCAAGTCATATTGTATGTTCCTACAGTCACTAAACGTGGAAGCCTTCCCCTACACCACAGCATCCTCAGCGAACAACGGCAGATTGCTGCTGACTCTGTCCATCAGATCACGTAGGCCTGTGGAGAATAATAGCGGTCCTGAGAAAGTTCCCTGGAGCACTGCTGTCGATACTTTTATCTCTGTAGAATATTCGCCGACGAGGACCACGTATTGGAGTCTATTACTTAAGGAGTCTTCGAGCCACTCACGAATCCGGGCACCTATTCTGTATTCCCTTACCTTTACCAACAGTCAGCAGTGGGTCATCGTGTCAAACACTTTTCTGACATGTAGGAATATGGAATAGGTTTTTTGCCCTTCATCCACGGTCTGCTATACGTCGTGTGAGGAAAGTGAAAGCTGAGTTTCACACGAGCGATGCTTTCTAAAGCCGTGGTGATTTGTGGAGAGAAGGTTTTGTGTCTCAAATAAATTTATTATATCTCGACTAAGAATGTGTTCAGATATTCTGCAGCAAACCGATGTTAAGGATATTGGTACTTAATTTATTGGGTCCATTCTTTTATCCTTCTTACATAGAAAAGTTAGCGGCACATTTTTCCGGCCACCTGGGACTTTTGAGCTCGGCGAGAAACTCACGATAAACGCAAATAAAGCCATAATGAGTCCGAAGATTGGTTAGCCTTACACAGTGCTCTACTAGATATGGTCCTGGTGGAGATGGTGCAAATTTGTCTTTCCGACTCATCCAGCCAGTTACAGTCACTTCTACAGTTTAATGTGGATTTCAAAACACGGCGCAATTCGGCAAGTTTTCACTTCAACACACATCGTCAGATGTGAAAGAACCGATACCTGACGTATAAAAGTGCAGGGATTGATCTGGAATCGAACACGACACTTTTGGATCTACACTCTGGAACTTTCTTGCTGAGCCCTTGACCATCATTTTTGCGTCAACGATTTATTTCCAAGATCATTATTTCAAGATTTTAACTTTTCTAACATTTGCCTTTCCCGTTTCGTTTACAAGGTCAGCATTGTAATGTAGATTGTGGCATTGTTAGAGGAGTTTGGTGGCCCCATACCCTTCCTGATGCCACCACAGATCCCTACCGCCTTTTTTCTGCGTAGAATGTAGATCCCTTGTTCTGGTGTAAAAGTTTTCCTATTTGCGTAGCGTCTATAGGAGGCGGAGAGTGGGTATAAGCTCACGAGAAGGATCTGATCAAGGGCTGGAACTCTTCTCCGACTCCTGGAAGCGAAAGGTTTAGCACGTTCTCTATCCGGGAGGTCCATTTACAAGTTTTAAAACCTTTTCATAAATTACGATTTGGCGCAGTATCTCTATCTGACCTCTACGTCGAAACCCTACCCGTTTCAGTCACACAACACACCATCCTCAGTTATTAAGAACGACAGAAATTACATCATCGCACCTGGCCATGATAACATATTCCCCCGTATTTCCTACAGTTTTGGTTTTAATGGAGTAAATTTCGTCGAAAGGTTCTGAGCAGACTTGGTGATTGTACCCTGTACACCAGGACAATTATTTAGGTTTTATTGCTCTCCAAATGGGTGCAATCACATACAATGAGACTGGTGGCACACGATGTCGTTAGAAAACAGATAAGTCATGCGAGTCGTGTCGGCAGTGTCAAAGGTTGTAAAGAACGCCGTCCTGTTGCTCATCACACTGCAAAGTGTCGTTTTTGAACACAAAATGTGTGGGACTCAGCGGCCCAACGAAAATGGTTGTTTCACTGACGGCGATTATGTCAGTGCCTGAGGCCGTTTAAAAATGTTTGCTAATCGTAGAACTGATGCAGTTCGTGAGCACCAACCCAGTATGCACATAGTTTGGTGTGGGAAGACGCCCATAAATCACGTCCAGACAGACCTGCGCACCAGTCGTAGGCATTAATCCATTCACCATGGCAGATGGATTAACGACGGGGGCTGGTATGCTGTGCAGTCTGGACGTCGGGATTTATAGCATGGTTAGAAGGATGTTCAGAAACAATTTGAAAAGCTTGTAAGGGTATTTCAGGGTAAGTCGTGCTTACAGATTCGAGACGCCTGCCGGAAACAGTGTCCTGATCGTAATACATTCTGATATAGCTATCAGTACCGAATTATATACATATATGTACATGGTAAGTATGTACCAACATGTGTAATTTGAAGCTGATACCTACATCAGAATATTTTATGATCTGAAGATGGAAGTAGCCGAAACCGGTAATGGTGAAGTGTAAAAGCTTGTGTGATGAAGTCGGACCTTTGAAGTTAAGTGCCACAGTATGATCGCCGACTAACTTTCTGACTTAAGGTCTTCAGTTGTCACAAATGATGTCGGCGAACGTGTTCTTCGTTTCGTGTCCTAAAACTGAAGAACAGTGCGATGCCAAAACTGGACATGGGACGGTAGTAAGGATCAAACTCAAGTCAAAGGCTACGCAGTCTCGTGCGCCATCAGCTACGCCATAAAAACAACTGACACTAATTATGTCTAGAGGGCATCCTGAATTTGCTTGCGCAACGGCGTGAGTATCTAATTTCAGCGCTAATTAACTCGGAAATGGCGCCACGAATCGACTGTTTCTTAACAATTATTTCGCAGTGGAACCAACCCTGCTAAATCCTTACAAGCTTTTCAGACTATTGAGCACCTGTTATGCGAGCTAAGGACTTGCAGCGTGCCTATCTTCTGAATATGCTCTCGCGCGCACGCGCGCAGACACACACACGCGCACACACACAGATGCGAGCGCGTGCACACACACACACACACAATGTGCATGTGTGTGCAGGTGTGCACTTGGACGAAATTTATGTATTTATTGTGCAGTCCTCGTTAGTGCAGTTTGCCTCATGTGGTTATTTTATTTGTTAACTAACATTATGGCAATAACACAACATGAGACTGAATGCAGAGTGCTGGGATTACTGGCATGGGAGGTAGTATGGAAAGTATGTAATTGTAGCAGAAACCGTTACTTGACGGAGAAATACATCCGCGGTACAGGCAGGCACCATTGAGATCTCGCACAACTTTGAAATATAGAAAGATGTTTATCGCACAGTTGAAAAGCGCTTCACCTTTCAAAGTTTCGTCATCAGACCGGAGCTGTGAAACTAAGTGCACTAGAAAGTTAACTATAGCAAATGTATACATAATAACATAAGTATGAATCTATGTATCCAATCCACAGAAACTTCAATTACTATTGTAATTACATTAAAATCAAACTTTAGTGCAGTGTTCAAGTCATCCACTGTTTGACTAGTGTAATGCTTTCAATTGGTCATACTCATGTAACATTTCTTTTTTTTTGTTGGTTGTAAATGGTTGTAAATTGATAATAGCTGGACACTTATATAACACTAAGTTAAAATTTTTAAAAAATTCCCTTTTTTTATTTCAAGTTGTTAGGCTCATGTAAGTGATTGTGTTATCTCTTTTATTACATGTTCACCTACTATAATATGACTACATTTGATAATACTTATGTGACATATAATTTAGTGATGGTTGTAAACTTATTCAAAATGGTTCAGATGGCTCTAAGAACTATGAGACCTACCATCTGAGGTCATCAGTCCATTAGACTTAGAACTACTTAAACCTGACTAACCTAAGGACATCACACACATCCATGCCCGAGGCAGGATTCGAACCTGCGACCGTAGCAGCAGCGCTGTTCCGGACTGAAGCTAAACTTATTCCTTCACAGTTTTTATTTATCATCTGTGTCGGCTTTACGTTTATAATGTACCACACGAGTTATTTGTTGCAAATACCTTCTCTTCTCATCACTGATTAAAGATCTATTCATGATGTCACCAGCCATGCTCATTTCATGCTGTTTGTACATGAGTTTCTCTTTCATAAAACTAGCATAAATGTTTTTTTGTCAAATTGTTGACGACGTTCTGACTTGCACTTAACCGTGATGCATTGAAGTTTGTAACGTTACTCTTTCACTTCCTTTCCATGGTTTCCTTCTCTGATAACTTAATCGCCTCACTCAGTGTGGAACTTCCTGCATTAGAATAGGAAACGCCACTGTCAAATATGCCTACGTGAGATGAGAACCGAATTGCATTCAGTCTGTGAGCTCACTTTCGTAAGCTTTGTACTAAAGTTTTATTTTAATACGAGTACGATTCTAATTAAATAAAATGTCGTGTGATGAGGGCCTCCCGTCTGGTAGACCGCTCGCCTGGTGCAAGTCTTGCGATTTGACGACACTTCGGCCACTTGCGCGTCGATGGGGTTGGAATGATGATGATTAGGACAACACAACACCCAGTTCCTGAGCGGTAAAACTCTCCAACCCAGCGGGGAATCGATCCCGGGCTCTTAGGATTGACATTCTGTCGCGCTGGCCACTCAGCTACCGGAGCAGACACGAGACTAATTTAAATTCCTGTATAGTGGAATACTTGGATGCATACTTATGTTATTACGCATATATTTGCCATCGGCATTGTTCTTGTACATTTCATTCCACAGCTTCAGTCTGATGAAATTTTGAAACACGACCAATTGTTGTGCCGAATGAGGAATGATTCTAGCAACGATATTGGCCACAGATGAGGGAACTCATTGACATAAGTGTCTTTATCCCTTCCCCACTCCATTATTAATGATAGACGTTGCTGAGGCAGAGTGGCTTGTGTATCTCAGTGACATAGATGCATATACTGTAGGTGCAGACACAGTGGAGCAGTCTCAGTGGAGAGACTAGACCAACATGTGCTTCCTGAAGAGGGCGACCAGGCTTTTCAGAAGTTGAAGTGGCAGAAGTCAGGATGGTTGACTAATCTGGCCTTATAACATTAGCGAACATGATGTTGCTGTGTTAGACTGTGAACATCTGAAAGCTGGGACAAGCTATAGCCATTACTTCCCCCCGGAGTATAAAGCTCTGCCGAATGGTTAAATGAAGATGGCATCCTCATGGTTAAATTTTTCGGAGGTAAAATAGTCCCTCAATTGGCTCTCTGAACCGAGACGACTCAGAAGGATGTTATCAGCAGAAAATAATGGCGTTCTACTGGTCAGAGCGTGGAGTAAAAGATCATTTAAAGGGATAGGCAGGTTACAAAATTTGAAAAGGGAAACGGATAGCATCAAGTTATATACGTTGGAAATAAGAAAGTTCAGTTGTGGGGTGAACAGAAGTTTTAGTCATAAGAATATAGGCTTGCAGATACAAAATAATACAGACATACAGCAGGGGTAGGGGTAATAATGAATAAGAAATCGTGAAGACAGGTAAACTACTATTAACAGCCTGGTGAACGCGTTATTGCAGCCAAGATAGCACGAAGCCAATACCCACCACTGTAATACAAATTTATTTACGAATTAGCTCCCATAGTTGATGAGGAGATTAAAAGAACATATGATGAGAGAAAAGAAATTCTGATTGTAACAGGCGAAAAGACTTTAATTGAGATGTGGGACTGGAACTCTATAGCAGGAAAAGGAAAAGAAAGAAAATGGAATATACAGAGGACTATATTCGGGAAACAAAATTGAAGGCAATAACATACATAGGGAAGTGGAAGTGGACGAAAATGAGTTTGGAGACATGATACTGCAAGACGAATACGACAGAGCGCTCTAGACTGGCTGGAATAACTTTGTTTTTATTCGTGTAATTCATTTCCAGTCAGGAGAATTCTGATATCAGTTAAATGAATCAGTGCTGATCATCAACAGCCCCAATGATTGAAAACATTAAGCTGTCACTACTTGTTTTAATTCTCCTCCGTACTGGGTAGCTTCTGCATGTGAAATTTTCTGCAATTTTATGCCTGTGAGGTGTAATGAGCTTAGAAAGGGACATATATGGTTCAGTGTAGTCCCTGTTGGTGGTCGGTCCTGTTCTAAGGGCTAAGCCACTAGGGGGGTCAATAAGCTGCGAGTGAACTAGGTACGATACTGGATACTTTTGTTAGTGCAATCACTTTCTCAATACGTAAGACAGCACAGCATGAGGGTGCATCGGGATCACCATAAAACGCCGGAATAATGAAACGTAACTAAAACATTGCCCTGAGCAAAAAACTGCCATTTTTACAAGTCACAGCTATTCGATCAGATCACGTCTATAGAATTAGTTTTCTGTGGTCGGGAGTCCCCCTAGAAAGCAAGCGACAGTGATGCTGTTCGCAGATGAAGCTCTGTCTCTTTCATGAGAAAAGAAACAGCTGAGATCGTTGTACAATTCCCTTTTTCCATTTGTAGGGGCGATATACTGCCGCCGGGACCTCCCTATGCACGGTGAACAGATTCTCATTTCACAGAAACTGAGGGTACGAGTTTCATTGGTTGCCCCTAAAATATTACCAGAGGGTGGAAGACAGCAGGCAACCTTCTGATATTTACAGATACGGGAGGACAGCAGCTAAGGTAAACTCAGTACATCTGTGAAGAGAGGGAATTTGCGTTCAACTTTTAAAAACTGCGTTTGCATGGATAAAGCCATTGGATAGCTGATAAATTTTTTCTTAGGAGCGGAATTATGCTGTTCTTTTACGAAATTTTTGTTTGGTCAGAATTAAACCGAATCTTGGCACGGAGGCAGAGGTTTTTTTAAATGAACTTCCGGGAACACAGTCGGCTCTGGGAGAGACGTGTTGGATTTAGCTCTGCGAACAGTGTGGACTCAGCTCTACAAAGGGGCTCTGGTTGGACTGCTCTAGCATTTTGCTGTGTACGGTTCCCGACCTGTCGACCGCCGTTTGTATCACTCCACTTGCTACTTACACCACGGTGAGAATCTGCAGCATAGGCGACCGCGAATGTGACTAACTTGGATTCCTGAATGTGGATAGTTTTGGTCGGGCTTTCAAGGCTCATTAACGCCTCAGTTACATATAATAGTTGCATGTATCATCTTGCGCTTTGTGGCGAAGTCCAGGCAGTCACTGTTTGGTCCTCACTATCGTCTCTTTAATAATGTGAAAGATGACATTTTTTCACTTCATCCTAACTCTACGCAATCTTTGTCAGATGTATCAAGTATTAGCTTACATTACTCATTATCTATCCAGATTAGCTACTTCACTTGCTATGTGTGTTACGCCTTTCAATGTTATTTTTGTGTAAGAATTCGTATCATGTATGTGTCAATAAGGTTTTTGATACATAGTGGTACTACGGGGTCACTATTTCATATCAGTAGATAGATGAACCCCCTTTTTCTTGAGTTTAGAAATGCTGTTTGAAAGAACCACCATCCTGGACTCATTTATCCGATCTACCCTTTATTCCTTTGCGTGACAGATTTGCTTACCATATCTGAGTTTGAGGTAAGCGATCTTTCTATGGGGAGGTCCAACTGAACCAGATCGTTCTGACTGCCAGAAGCCGAGTCCAACTATGTTAACGTCTTTCAAAGACTTAAGTCGAAACAAGACCCGTGGAGTAGACGACATTCCCTCGGAACTCCTGATAGCCTTGGGAAGTTAGCCAAGTCAAAACTATTCCATCTAGTCTGCCAACTATGAGACACGGAAAATTCGCTGTGATTTCCTAGGGAATGTGGTAATTCCAATTCCGAAGAAAGCACGTACTGACTGGTCTGAATATTTCCGAACTGTTAGCTTATTTAGTCATTTTCACAAAATACTGATACGAATTATTGACAGAAGAATGAAAAAAAACTGGTAGAAGCTGACCTCAGGGTAGATCAGTGTGTTGGATTCTGGACAAATGTAGTAACGCGTGGAGCATTACTGACTCTGTGACTTACATAGGAAGATAGGTTAAAGAAAGGCAAACCTACACTTGTAGCATTTGTATAGGTAGTGAAAGCTTTTGAGAATATTATCTGGAATACACCCATTGAAATTCTAAAGGGAGAAGGGTAAGATACAGGAGGCGAAAAGTTGCATACAACTTGTACAGAAAGTAGATTGCAGTTATTACACTTGAAGGGCGTGGAAGGTAAGCCGTGATTGAGATGGGAAACAGATAGGTCTGTTTATCCCCGATGTTTTTCTACACGTATATTGAGCAAGCAGCAACGGAAACCAAAGAAAAATTTGGAGAAGGATTTACTCTTCAGGGTGAAGAAAACAAAACTAAGAAGCTTTCCGATGATACTGAAATTCTGTTGAGACAGGGAAGCACTTGGGTCAGCATCTGAACGGAATGGACAGTGTCTTAAAAGGAGGATATAAGACGAACATTAACAAAAGCAAAACAAAGATAATGGAATGTAGTCGAATTAAATCAGGTGATGCTGAGGAATTTGAATTAGGGAATGAGGCACTAAAAGTAGTAGATGAGTATTGTTATATGAGCAGTAAAATAACGAATGATCGCCAAACTGGAAAGCATAGAAAATGAAAATTGGCAACAGCAAGACGAATTTGTCAGGATCCGATGTAAACTTAAGTGTTAAGAAGTGATTGTCTGAAGGTATTTACTGGGGGTGTAGCCATGTCCGAAAGTGAAACGTGGGCGATAAGCATTTAAAAAAAGAAGAGAATGAAGTATTTTGAAATTTGGTGCTACAGAGGAGGATTCGATGGGTAGATCGCGTAATTGATGAGAAGCTGCTGAATAGAATGGGGGAGAAAAGAAATTTGTGGCAGAATTTGAGCAAAAAAAGGCACCGGTTGATAGGACACATTCCAATATATGAAGGGATCTCAACTTTAGCATTGCTAGGAGGAGTGAGAGGTGAGAATTGTAGATTGAGAACATGAGACAAATACTATTAGGGGGTTCAAGTAGAACTATATTACAGTAGTTGTTCGGACACGATTAGGATTTCACATAATTAGTGTGGAGGGCTTATCAAACCAATTCCGGAAATGAACATGTGAAGAACAACAACAAGAAACTCTGACGAAGATCAGATGGCTACGACCTAGTGTTGAGAACAAGCACCTATGAAAAAGGGAAACTGGTCGGCTGTTCTAGAGCTGCCGTCATGATCATCTATAGAAAATGGTTTAAGGATGGCTAGACGACGAAACGACGATGAGGTGTTTGAGTTCCACCACGCGTCACAAATCTTGGAGGTCGGAGAGTTGCTCGCTCTGTAAGACAGGATCGATGGAGAACTGCGCAAGATCTGATTACATTGTACAATTTTGATTGAGGCACAAGATTTCGGGGCCCACCGTTGAGCGCACGCTACTGAACATCTGGGTCCTCATATGTTTTCTCATATTGACCGAATGACATCATCAGTTATTATTGCAGTGGTAACATATTCATCGAGACTGTACCTCGGATCAAAGCAAACATGCTACCTCGTCAGATGAATCACTTTTCTTATTATACCAGGTCGACGGCCGTGTACGAATACGTCGTCGTACAGGCAAACGGTTGGTCGGAACGTGCACCACAGAAGCACGCAGATGGTAGAGTTGACATCACGCTGTGGGTGAGATTCACCCGGATTCCACGAAACCAATGATAATGCGTGAATTCTATGTGACTGCTTTAGGCTACTCGAACGTTAATGTTGACCACCTGCATGCCTTCATGCTTTATCACTTTAGAGGAAGCGGCGACATTTTCCTGAAGGATAACTTAGCTGTCCGTGGCACGAGGCTGGAATCGTCCTACGGTGGTTTTAGGAGCGTGATACTGAACTCATGCTGTTGGCTTGGCCACCAAATCACCTGATAAGAATCCGATGGAACTTATTTTTTTACATCTGGGGTGCTATCAGCTACAACTCCGAGGCCACAAACCATCGGTCCGTAATTGCAGACATCTGGAGTCACATACTGCAGAAACCTACCAAGGATGACTTGAATGGGGCGAGACTGCTAATAGCTATACACTCAAGAGAGACTGAGTTAGTCACCCACCTAAAAGGGTATAGCACCCTGATTCGCCCTAGAAGACAGTACCGATATGTCATGCCACGGATTCTGAGCAATGGCTGTGAGACTTTCTAATTCGTGGCTGAGAAGTAAATCAATGGATATGAGTCAGAGCAGTGTTGAAAATGGGCCCATGTCACTCTGTGGTCTTCCAGAACCAGATGAGTTCACTAGCGCACAGGGAAAATTATATAGAGAGGACGGGGCATATAATCACAGCCATTCGTCCTCAGACCATTCCGACACACATTGGAAGCGATGGAGTAGGGCTTTCGCTTGCTAAAGACACTTCTGCAGCTTCGTTGGTAGCATTCATCCTTCGTACAAGTTTTTTTGTGGCAACATTTCTAGGCTAGCGAAATGTTTTGATAGCATAGTTAGTTGGTGTCTACCTAGGAGCTGTTCCACTTACAGTTCTAATGCACTTGGTGAATTTTTGTCACATTTGTCATAAATTCATTCTACATTAGTAAGTGGCATTGAACTGCTGAAAATGTTTTATACATTGCTAACGATTCGACTATGTGATAGTTTTACAAGCAACACAATGTAAACAACTTGCATTATTCCTCATAGCAAACCTGATCTACGTAGACAGCGGTAACACTGCACTTCAATTAACTGACGGCGTGTCTCTTTCAATAAAGTAAAAGTTTCCATCGAGAGTAGCGTACAATTCACGTACTCAGAGACGCAAGTCACATCGGGGAGTGACATAAACTTCTGGCTCATTCGGTAGCCAAAAAAACTACACAAAATTCCCAATATTCAGTTTGTTTTTACTCCCTAATTTCTTGCTAGCTGTACAAAAGTGTTATGTCATTGAATCTGCCTCACTGAGATATGCTCTTCAGGCGAAAAGGTGGCACAGCTGCATTAGTTTATGCCCGTATCTCAGTTATTAGTGAAGTTCGCTTATTAACGAAGTTCGCAGGAAGTATTGCTGTGTGCTTCATGATGCCCTGGCCACTGTTCGGCCAAGTGAAAAGATATTACTAATGTCTTTAGTGAGTTTAAAGCAATTTTAGGTGGAAAACTTATGTGCCTCACCCCGTACCTAACATTTGTGTACTAGCATTGCAGTGAAACAACTGCAAGAATCTCAATTACTGTAGCTTCATAGGTACACATCACATTTTCGCTGGGATAAGACCTCTATGAGAGAAAGATATCCCAAGAGCTTATACGTGTGGAAACAGCAAGGTAAAGAGGATAAAACAAAACAGATAGGACTGATGATAGGAATGGATTGTCATAAAATTGAATGACAGGTGTGACGTGAAGTCATGTGAGAGGTATATGAAATTTGCAGGAAGTATCAGTGCTGTAACGTACGCTGAAAAAATACATGTAAAGCACGGATTATTTTGTGGCTACTTTCTTCAAAGACGGGTTTCTATTTGTGTGCTGTCATCAGAGCACTATGAGAAAAATCCGTAAAGCACCAAAAAAATTCATAGTGCATAGTAGTAATTATCTGACCACTAAGGAAAAGCAGGAAATAAATCAAAATACAGTGTGAAAACAAATGATGAGTAACACTAACAAGTCATGAATAGGTATTGAGTCACTTCTATTACCCATGAGAAAATGCGGAACTGAATTGCTGCAGCGGTTGAGCCTTTCAGGTAGACAACTAGGCCACTAGGTGGCAGTAGTGGCGAGCACTAATATTTAAGACGTAAATACAAAAACTATAATCCCATGGAAACGAAGAAGATACGACTTATAAGTCATGTATATATTTACAAAACAAATGAACATCACATCAAAGACTATAAAATAACAACAGTATTGAAGACAAAATCAACTCTCATATTATAGGCGAAGGAAGACAAGACGGTAAAAGCGGGAGGACCCAACCTACGGGTCAGCGCGATGAATGAACTTTTCGTAACAAAACATTAAAAATTAAAATATATCTACGTACACTAACCGCCTCTGTATAACATAAGGCACAGAGAACACATTAATTTCAATTTTTTTTAAATTTCACAACGTTGACTTCATAAACAACACTGACCATTAGTGCAAAATAACAGCAACAACTTAAAGTGAACACACAATCTTAAATCAGCCAATAAAAGCTGGGGCAGGAGAGTTATCAGATTTTCCCTACATATGTTTCTATCTTTAGCTTTTACTTTACATTAGTTAATTGTCAACTTTTGTACCGACGAATCCCGCTCTCTCCTTCACCGCCCACTTTTCAGTCTCGTCTTTCCTCCCAGCAGTTAATTCTTGACCGATTTATGATTGTATGGTCATTTTATGCCGTTGTTAAACTATACGGTAATTACTTATATTTTATTGTTGTTTATTTACGGTAATGACCAGTGCTATCTACTAAACCTGCGTTGTACTACATCTGAATAAATATTTAACCCAATGGTTTCAATCCTATGGGGTTACTTTATCTATATTGAAGTATGATCTGGAATTCTACCTTCGTATGTAACTATTTTTGGTTTCACTTATATATATCGTATGTCAACTTCCTTCCCGACAGATCCTGTTGTCCATCATGCTCCCCCTCACCCCCCCCCCCCCCTCCAGGTCCAATGTCCTCTCCTTCCTCAGCTTCCCTTATCTAGACCATCCTTGCCTGAACTCTTCTGAACAGCAGGTTGCAAGGCATCCCAGATAAGCTCAATAATGTTCATGTCTGGGGACTTTGGTGGGCAACGGAAGTGTTTAACCTTAGGACAGTGTTCCTGGAGACGCTCTGTAGCATTTCTGGACGTGTGGGGTGTCCCATTGTCCTGCTGGAATTGCGCAAGTTTGTCGGAATGCACAATGGACGTGAGTGTATGCAGGTAATCAGACAGGATGCTTACGTATGTGTCACATGTCAGCGTCGTATCTATAAGTATGAGGGGCCCCATGTCACTCCAACTGCACAAGCCCCACACCATTATAGGGTCTCCATTAGTTTGAACAGTCCCCTGTTGACATGCAGGGTCCATGGATTCATGAGGTTGTCTCCATATCCATACACGTCCAGCCGATCGATGCAACGTGAAACTAGACTCGTCCGACCTGGCAACATGAATCCAGTCATCAACAGTCCAACGTGGGTTTTGACGGGCCCAGGCGAGGCGTAAATCCTTGTGTCATGAAGTCATCAAGGGTACACGAGCGGGCCTTCGGCTCCCAAAACCCATATCGATTATGTGTCCTTGAGTGGTTCGCACGCTGACACTTGTTGATGGCCCAGCATTGAACTCTGCAGCAATTTCGGAAAGGCTGCATTTCTGCCACGTTGTTTGATTCTCTTCAGTCGTTGTTGGTGCCGTTCTTGCAGGATCCTTTTCCAGCCGCAGAGATGTCGGCAATTTCACGTTCTACCGGATTCCCGATATTCACGGTACGCTTGTGAAATGATCAGCGGGAAAATCTCCACATCATTGCTACCTCTGAGATTCTGTGTCCCATCGCTCGTGCCGACAATAACAACATGTTCAAAATCACTTATATTTTGATAACCTTCCACGGTAGCTTCAGTAACTGATGTAGCTACCGTGACAGACACTTGTTGTCTTGCATAGGCGTTGCGCACCTCAGCGCCATATTTTGCCTGTTTACATATCTCTGTACTTGAATAGCCGGCCGAAGTGGCCGAGCGGTTCTAGGCGCTACAGTCTGGAACTGCGCGACCGCTACGGTCGCTGATTAGAATCCTGCCTCGGGCATGGATGTGTGTGATGTCCTTAGGTTAGTTAGGTTTAAGTAGCTCTAAGTTCTAGGGGACTGATGAACTCAGATATTAAGGCCCATAGTGCTCAGAGCCATTTGAACCGTTTGTATTTGAACGCGCATGCCTATACTAGTTTCTTTGGAGCTGCAGTGTATATCGTTGCTGTGGTATCCTGGAATTCCTTTCCTCTGATGCTGTTGTTTTGCACTAAGGGCCAGTGTTGTTTATGAAGCCTACATTGTGAAATTTAAAGAGGGATGTCTTTCCTGTGCTTGATGTTATGTATAGGTGGTTAATGTATGTATATCTATTTTAAACTTAAATGTTTTGTAATGAAAAGTTTGTTCATCGTACCGACCCACGAACTGGCGCCTCTCACCTGTAGCTGGCGTACCCCTACTGATTTCCCTCGCATAAAACATGAGATTTGATTTTATGTTTAATACATTTATCGTTTTGATTTGATGTATATGTGTTTTGTTATGATATACGACCTCCAGATCGTATCTTTGCCATTTCCATGCGATAATCCCAGCTGTATTAAAGTCTTAAATGAGCCGTTGAGAACCAAACTCGTCTGCCAAAAAATTTTCGTCTTTCAGTTATACCGTCCAGTTTTCTGACAATACACGGAAATTTATCATGGAGAGGTGGTAAAACGGTAACTCCCACCGGACCCACTTGAGAACTTCAAATGCATTCATCCTCTCACGCCAGAGAGAAGTGTGTTTGCGAGATTAGTTGTATAAGTCAAGCGGCAAGGACATGTGATCTTGTCTGAGCCGTGCACAGCTCGTGTTCATCCCATTAATTGTTATCTTCTATTATTGTTCAAATGGCTCTGAGCACTATGCGACTTAACTTCTGAGGTCATCAGTCGCCTAGAACGTAGAACTAATTAAACCTAACTAACCTAAGGACATCACACACATCCATGCCCGAGGCAGGATTCGAACCTGCGACCGAAGCGGTGGCTGCTGACATTCTGGTTATCTGCCCTGGTCGTTGACGTAATTTTAGGCAGTGTACTTTCCTTGTCGTGTTGTTGCTGTCCAGCATGCCGTGTAGTTAAACAGCTGAGGTGTTGTTGGTCGCTGTGAGCGCCAATATTCTGTGTGTCGTGTATAGAAATCCTGTGGTCGTTTTGTTGGGTACGTGGAGCACAACTGATTTGGTTGATTGTTCGGTCGGCTGTTTGTCGGCTTGGTTGCCTCCAGATTTATAACTAGTTGAACAGACTGCCTCTCTCACCTAAACGGGCGTCAGTATTACAATCGCCAGCTGACCCTTGGAAACTTCTGAGCGCCATTCCGTGTCTGTTATGTAGTAATATCCCTATTTGGCTTTCAGCTGAGTATCAATATCTCTTAAGTTAAGGTTCTTGTCTTGCCTGTAAGGCATGAGATTGTTTTTCTTTTATATGGGGCCTTCGGCTGAATTTTACTGGAGTGGTTTTAAGATCAGGCCTTCTGCCTTTTAGATTGAAACTCTTTCTAGGCCTTAAGCTGTTATTGTTGATATGTAGCCTTCAGCCGAGTATTAATATCTCTTAAATAAATTTCCTTGTCTTGCCCTTCAGGCATGATGTGGTGTCACCTCCAGACACGTGGTAGCCTTTAAATCGGCCGCGGTCCGGTAGTATACGTCGGAGCCGCGTGTCGCCACTATCAGTGATTGCAGACCGAGCGCCGCCACACGGCAGGTCTAGTCTAGAGAGACTGCCTAGCACCCTCCCCAGTTGTACAGCCGACTTTGCTAGCGATGGTTCACTGACTACTTACACTCTCATTTGCCGAGACGACAGTTTAGCTTAGCCTTCAGCTACGTCATTAGCTACGACCTAGCAAGGCACCATGTTGAGTTACTGAATGTATTCTGAACAGATAAAATTGTGAATCATGTACCGTCAAGAGCGACGTTCATCATTAATGGACTAAAGTTAAGTATCAAACTAATTCCGTCAGCTTTCTAAATTCTAATTCCTTGTCATGTTCCAGACCTCACGTCAGTAGAGTCCTTCCCTCCTCACGCCAGCCTGTGTCAGCTAAAACGCCTGCATTTCGGCCTTCTCTTGTAACACGGTGTTCGCTATTCTGTCAACACTACACACGAGACTTTTATTGTTTATTTTATACGAAATGATTAGATAAAGTCTTTTGCCCTTTAACTTTGAAACACTTCCTTCTAGGAATTAAGCCATTAAATTATTTGTTGGTGAGCGGCCTTCATCCGAGTTTTAATATAACTTAAATTAATCTTCTTCTCTTGCCCTTAAGGCATAAGATTGTTATGCTTTTGAACTGGGCCTTAACCCAATTTGCATGAATTTTTTCAAGATAAGGCCTTATGCCTTTTGATTGAAACTCCTCTTTTTGTTTAATATGCGACCTCCAGCCTAGTTCCTTTAAAAATTAAATTAGTAAGTCCTTCAGCTGATTTGATTGAAGATTTAGGATATATTCTTGGTTGAAACCTCCAGAAGAACCTTGTATTTCGATTTTGCTTAAGCCTTGTCTCTAGGATTTTGAATGTGGCCTTCAGCCGATCTAAAGTTAATCAAAGGAGGTGGATTATAGTTTTGATTGTTTTGCATCCTTGTTCTAATATTTTGCGTTGATAAATAAAGCTTGTGTGTTGAGTGCAACTGACAAGAACTCATTTTGGCCCCTTTCCACAACCTAATCCGCTGTGTCCTGCTAGCCCCTGGACTCGCATTCGGGAGGACGACGGCTCAATCCCGTCTCCGGCCATCCTGATTTAGGTTTTCCGTGATTTCCCTAAATCGTTTCAGGCAAATGCCGGGATGGTTCCTTTGAAAGGGTACGGCCGATTTCCTTACCAATCCTTCACTAAGCCGAGCTTGCGCTCCGTCTCTAATGACCTCGTTGTCGACGGGACGTTAAACACTAACCACCACCACCACCTGCTAGCCCAGGCATTTCAATATTGTTTTGTGTTTTTTACGATTTTATTTCCGCTCTAAAATCAAAAGGGCATTGTAACATTGCTAGTAAACATTAGCATTGTTTTCCTTCTTCAGAGTTGCAACTTCCAAATGTTATCAAAGCAGAACTTGTCTTCATAAGGAAAGTTTGAACTACATGTAATGTCTAGGTTAAAGCATATACGAATCAAGCAATTATGTCCCACATTAAGTACCTAAACCACAAAACTCATCCCTCTCGCAATGCTGTGAGACCTGTCACCGAGGCAAAAAGGAAAAACATGATGAAACTTCTCCATTACATCCCTCCGGTGCACTACGCTTTCTTCAACCAGCTGAAGTTCCTTTGGCATAGGAAGATGTTCCGGACGGTGAAGTCGAGAAAACGGACATGCTCCATTATAAAGCCTCTTGAAATATCTGCGTGACAAGAATCATATTTTAATTGATTTTGACATTTAGAAAGATCATTTTATTTGTAATCCGTATGTGAACACACAGCTGAACTGTTAGACAGGCTCAGTAGGTAGCATTCTCGTAGATATCAGTAATAATGCGATAATTTTAACTCTGAGAAAGATAAGAGCAAATTGGGAGCAACAAGTGCTAACTCACAATTACTGTATTACATTATGTTTATGTGTTATAAAAAATTGCAATTAAGGTGATTAATAGATAGCTCATTCCTTCTCGGGTACTCAACTTCGACAAAAAGTATTATAAGAAGCGTGGTACAGTTATTGAATTATACCACTTTACTTTCACTGTGAGTAAATTTCTGAGAAGAAAAGTGGTACTCCAACTTTTAGGTGCTATAGAAAGGAATTTAAGGCACAAATAACAAATGTGTGGAGTAAATGTATTTCTAATATTTTATTTGTACATTTCAGCAAATGAATCACGAATTATTGTCAAGCACAAGTTTACTTTAAATTATTTCTCAGCAGTGAAAATGCTGAGCTATACCACTTTGGCACTCAGCGGCTCAAATAGTTGTGATTATTAGTACTACCTGTGGTCTATCTGAAAGGTGCGACCACAGCAATGATTCAGTTCTGCATTGTCTTATGGATAGGATACGTGAATCCACATCTATGTATGACGAGTCCACGTTACCCTTGGTTTGTTTTCACGTTATGATTTGTTTCCTGTTTGTTCTTAGTCGCCAATTAACTACTGTAAGTATGATTTACGGCTCTTTACGGATTTTTCAGATTAATCTGAAGATGATGTATCGAGTGAAACGTGTCATGAAAGAAAATGGTCACCACACAACCAGTGACTTCTATGTGTGTTTTTATAGCACCCATTATAGCACTGATACATCATTCAATTTAAAAATTGAGTTTAGGCACCGGCAACAGTCGCAACACAGATTCATCATACAA
Source organism: Schistocerca gregaria (assembly GCF_023897955.1). NCBI lineage: Eukaryota > Metazoa > Arthropoda > Insecta > Orthoptera > Acrididae > Schistocerca > Schistocerca gregaria. The sequence goes on from NC_064922.1 coordinate 132,795,673, forward strand.
ACATGCCTTAGCATGCGACGATAACTATCATAAACTAGAGTGGACAGAGCGTGACATAAAAAGGCAGGAATCCCGATGTGGAGGAAATGATTTAAAAATTTAGCTTTCATCATTGACAGAAGTTCCAACTAAACTTCGTAAAACAGGAGTTACTATCTGGAAATAAGTACCTATGGTATTAGAACAGTTTCCACACGAAGATATTAGTTTGGTAGTCAGAAGGGGATCGATGTTTAATTAATAAGAAAATAGTGAGCAGTGCAGAATTCACGGTTTTCATTATCTCTAGGGTAATTAGTAACAACCCTCATGAATTTCGGATAAATTAATTTTCTTTAAATTATATTTTACTATTTTGCACTTTGTATCGTGAGTACTTGGTTTTGGAATTGGTTTGTCATACATTCATGTTAATACATAACGGAAGATAATTGTATTTAATTCTACGGTTTTATTTGCCGTTTTAATAGTATTTAACGTGGGTGTCATAGGATACGTCCTCTTGGTACAGGTCGTACTTCGGAAGAGAGCAGGATGGCATTTAGGCATTTACACACTAGGCCACTGTGATCGAAGGTGCTACAAGAGTGACTGCTTGACCTCGCTGGCAGAGGGAGACAAGAGTTAACATCCCGCCACGCAACGTCCTATGAGATATCGTGCTACTCGCCCACACTGACTCATATCAGCCAATCACATCGCCTCCGGCGGTGAATGCACGGAACCATCCTGTCGGCTGGACGCTCCGTGGCATAGCAGTGGTTGGGCCAAGTGTACACAGCGGCACGCTACTGTCCTCCACAAGGTGGCATTAACATGTAGCACATTGACACCGCGGTGTCTTGCAAACTATCCTCAACCATACGTCACTGAATAAACTCGTACCACCACCAAAATGATTTCCATTTTGTTTAACACAGAGTACTTGCCAGGACTGGCCCCCTAGTAATACTCATCACTCTATTATTGACCTACGTTTTGAGAGTCTTTGTACTGTTCCCCTCATAATGTCAAGCAACCAGCGATCCAAATATATATATATATATATATATATATATATATATATATATATATATATATATATATATATATATATATAGCTTTTCCTCATTACAGAGGCTTATCTCCAACATAATAATTTACTTGGAAATTACAATACTAACAATAACCGCTCTTAAACTATGTTCTCAAAATATTTCTCCAGGTGTTTCGATCTTGTGTGTCTTCTTGCTCTGCGTCCATTCACATCATTGTGTGCTGTACATTTGGGATCCAGGTGGTCGTGGGGCGTCCTCTTCTTCTTCTCCCCTGCGGTTCCCACTCCAGTATCAATTTTGGTATTCTGGTTTTCTCCATTCGTCGTACATGCCCGTACCACTGTAATTTCTTCCTACCCATTACGTCATATATTCTTTTTTTATTTCCATTATCCTTATTACTTCGGTGTTCCTTATCTTTTCTATACTGGAGGTTCTTGCCGATCTTCTCTAAAAGTCCATCTCTAGAGCTTGTAGTTTTTTAATGTGCTTCATGTTAATTGTCCAGGTCTCCGTTCCATACAGAACCACACTCTCTAATATGGATTTGTATATTAATTTTTTAGTTCTGCTCATTACATTCCTGCTCCATAAGACTGAGTTAAGCATCCCAATGACCCTCCGTCCGCTACTAATTCTTTTATTGATTTCTGACTCTGATTTTCCCTCGATTTCTAAAATGGGTCCCAAATAACAGAAAGTGTTTATCTTTTTGCTTTTCTTTCCTTCAATGTATAGCTCATCTGAATCATTGGTCAAGTATTCTGTTTTTTGGTAATTAATCTTCAAACCCCAAGTTTTGTATGCTACTGCTAGTTGATTGCACATATACACTCCTGGAAATGGAAAAAAGAACACATTGACACCGGTATGTCAGACCCACCATACTTGCTCCGGACACTGCGAGAGGGCTGTACAAGCAATGATCACACGCACGGCACAGCGGACACACCAGGAACCGCGGTGTTGGCCATCAAATGGCGCTAGCAGCCCAGCATTTGTGCACCGCCGCCGTCAGTGTCAGCCAGTTTGCCGTGGCATAGGGAGCTCCATTGCAGTCTTTAACACTGGTAGCATGCCGCGACAGCGTAGACGTGAACCGTATGTGCAGTTGACGGACTTTGAGCGAGGCGCCAGGTGGAAAAGGCATGGCAAGCCGTTCCACAGGACTACATCCAGCATCTCTACGATCGTCTCCATGGGAGAATAGCAGCCTTCATTGCTGCGAAAGGTGGATATACACTGTACTAGTGCCGACATTGTGCATGCTCTGTTGCCTGTGTCTATGTGCCTGTGGTTCTGTCAGTGTGATCATGTGATGTATCTGACCCCAGGAATGTGTCAATAAAGTTTCCCCTTCCTGGGACAATGAATTCATGGTGTTCTTATTTCAATTTCCAGGAGTGTAGTTAGCATCCTCCCCACCTTGTGCTACGACTACTTGATCATCAGCAAATAATAAATGGTGTAGGTAAACTCCATCTCTTATTTCTAATCCCATACTATTACATTTACGAGACCATGTTCTAAGGCTAATATCTATATAGATTTTAAATAAAGATGGTGACATGGGACAGCCTTGTAAAAGGCCTTTGCTTGTTCTAAATTTCTGTGAAAGTTTATTACCAACTTTCACTTGGCAAATGTTATCTTTATACATCTGTTGTATTATTTTAATGAAGGAAGGGTTTATGTAGGCCATATGTAGTGCTCTCCAAAGTAATTTTGTGGGAACAGTGTCATACGCTTTTTCTAGATCTATGAAAATTAATCCTATATTTTTTGATTTTTCCCCATGTTTCTCTAAAATCTGTCGTAATGTGAAAATATGGTCTACACATGATCTCCCAGCCGTGAATCCACATTGTTCTTCTTGGGTTCTACATTTTTTCCAGTTTCTTTTTAATTACTGTAGCAAAAATTCTCATTAATGTGTTTGTAACACAAATTCCTCGATAGTTGGAACCAATTTTGCGATCCCCTTTCTTAAATATTGTATTAATATAACCTAGCTTCATCTCGTTGGGTATTGACTCTCCATGTATCATTTTGTTGAAGAGCTGTATTATCAGTTTCACAATTTTGTCACCACCATATTTCAGACACTCCAGATTGATATTGCCTTGTCCTGGTGAATTACCATTCTTTCCTGTTCTCAACACCTGAAGTACTTCACTTTATAAAACCTGGATCTCATTATGTTCATGTCCTTTATCTTCCCCTGTTCCTTCTTCGAGATATTCTTCTCTGTCCTCATTTAATAATTTTCGGAAATACTCTTCCCATTCCTTTGTGTCATCAGTTGGAGATTAGTTTTGCTCTTTGTATCCTGTCGAAGCCCTTTCAATACTGACCATGCTTCTTTTACTCTCCCAAAATTTGCGATTCACCTTGGCAAATGTTCTTTCCCATGCTTCACTTATGCCATCCTTATTTTTTTCATCACTTCATTCTTTTTTCCCTCTATATTAATCTTGTTTCTTCTGATTTATCATTCAACCACTGAAGGAATGCATTTCGTTTTTCTCTAACGAGGACCTTTAGTTCCTCTGACCACCACTCTGCTGCACGGTCGTAGTTGCTATCTTTTTTACCCAACACCTCTGTTGCTATGATTTTCCCATTAGCTTTTATATACACTCCTGGAAATGGAAAAAAGAGCACATTGACACCGGTGTGTCGGACCCACCATACTTGCTCCGGACACTGCGAGAGGGCTGTACAAGCAATGATCACACGCACGGCACAGCGGACACACCAGGAACAGTGGTGTTGGCCGTCGAATGGCGCTAGCTGCGCAGCATTTGTGCACCGCCGCCGTCAGTGTCAGCCAGTTGGCCGTGGCATACGGAGCTCCATCGCAATCTTTAACACTGGTAGCATGCCGCGACAGCGTGGACGTGAACCGTATGTGCAGTTGACGGACTTTGAGCGAGGGCGTATAGTGGGCATGCGGGAGGCCGGGTGGACGTACCGCCGAATTGCTCAACACGTGGGGCGTGAGGTCTCCACAGTACATCGATGTTGTCGCCAGTGGTCGGCGGAAGGTGCACGTGCCTGTTCCAACAGGACAATGCATGTCCGCATGTATCCCATGCCATCCAACGTCCTCTAGAAGGTGTAAGTCAACTACCCTGGCCAGCAAGATCTCCGGATCTGTCCCCCACTGAGCATGTTTGGGACTGGATGAAGCGTCGTCTCACGCGGTCTGCACGTCCAGCTTCGTCTTCACTTTGATGGCAAAAACTTCGACTTATTGTTTTACGTTCTTGACTCTGTCTTGCGTATCTTCACGTAAGGTAATCATGTCTGTTTGGACAGTTTCAATGTCTGTTCTCAATTATTTCGTCCCTGTAGCGAGCGTTTGATGCGTGATTTGATCTAATTGGTCTTGAATGTTATCACGCGTTTTTTTTTTTTGTATTTCCTTGTTAGTTTCTTTCAGCCTCAGTGTTATGCGCCCTTCTAATTCTTTTTGCCCTTGTGTTATGCGCCCTTTTATAAGCTATCCTGATTCTTGAACCTGTGTAGTTCGATGGCATCTGCGCACCTCTATACGCTTTACTCATTCCTGAGATTGTTGTAATAAACGATGAAACATTCCAAATAATTTGGCGGTTTTATAGACACCAATTTGGCCAGTTGCCATCTGATGTAACCGTTCCCTATCTCGTTTTTCGTGAACTGTTTCCCTCGCACCCAAACATAGTGTAGGAGCACGAACACTCGGTTTGTAATGCAATTGGACGCCTGACTGGTTCAATATGATTGCGTTTGGTTCAGTATACTATAAATCACTATCTACTGACTCAGCGTCTGGTTCCTTAGTAACGCCGTTCTCATATCCATTCTTTGGACCATGTTGAACATCATGTGTTCCATTTTCGGTATCGTTCGGTTTTTCTACGTGTTCTGACTCATGTGCTCAAGCTGACCTACCTGTTGAGTGTCTAACTCGATCCTATAAAGGTCCTCCACGACTTCTCTTTACCTTATCGATTATTTTCTGTAATTTTTGAGCGTTCCAATAAGCGTTGCTGTTCGCGAATTTTCCGAACCTGACCAAGTGTTAACATCTGATTATAAGACTTGATTCTACCTCAAAAAATCATCCAACGTCCTACTATGAATATCTGTGCCCGTTTTCTCGACATTTCTATTGCCTTTCTGTTGGTTGAGTTGGGTCAGAACTCAACACAACCAAATTCGAAGATGTGGTGCTCCAACAAATAAGAAATGCATTGATGCAATTCTGTCTACGCTTACTACATAGTTGAGTCACATTTACATTTACTTTTTTTTCATTTTGTGTCAGCTTACTGTTTGGGAGCTTTATATGATTTGTACTTACGAGAAGTAGTCCCTCAGTCTATCAGAATGCTGTAACTTCGCATCCTGGCAGGGTCACCATTTTGTGGTTCATCTAACCTTGTATCCGCACAGCAAATGTACTAATGTGTGCGAACTTAGCTTACCACTTAGCATGCAAATGGACAAAATACCTGAACTGTCTTCTCAATCCTAGGGTGTCAAACAGACGTTCTAAATAAATATGACCCTGGCCCTGTAATGCAGCCAATATCAGGTGCAGATCATAACAAAAATCGTTAGAAATGCTGCTGCCACGTACCTATGGTACATGAATTAATAAAAGTGGAAGTTTGAAGTCTATTATAGAAAGCCAACACAGCTATTCCTCTTTTTATTCTATATTTAATTTATCAACTGTTGCTTTCAGGGGTTAAATGATAAACAACAGTCATGTTCAATTACTTTTGACACTCAGTGAGGAAGTATTTAATTCCTGGACGTATTGAAATGGCGATTATTAAAATCGTTATCTCTACACAAGAAATTTTTTATCATGGGAAAGAATGATTATTAAAAATCCTCATTAGCCCATTTAAATCTACATTGTCGTAGCTGGTCAATGCGCTGAGTTGGTGGAGAATAAATTAACTTTTCGCACCAATGAGAAAACTCTTATGTACTCAATGTGGGGGTAGGTTAGTATCCTAGTTTTTAATATTCAGTGATCAAAAGCGTACGCAAGTTGGAGTGAGCAAAATCTAGGCTCAACATTTACTAAGGCCTAATACATGAGGGTACTTTACTAAGCGGCTTCTGCAATGACGTTGTCTCCATGCTGGATCTGAAACACTAATTCCCTACTCTGGCCTTCATTGAATTCACTCAGTCACAACTTTCCTGCATTCTGTAGAACTGTAATCTTTCCCAAGTCGCAAATATGGCTATTCCACACTCGTAATGGGTTGGAGGGGCGTGTACAATATCTTTGCCCGCAAAAATTCCCGCTAGAATAATTAACTACCACTTTGCTATCTGTCGCCATGATATGTGAAGCGTATCGTCCTCAGTTTGCAGAAAAAAAATCTCTCAACGCCTCGCTTATTTCCGCATAATTGTGCGGCCCGCCCAAGACGAGAGAGAGAAGTAGAGAGAAATTTTAGGTCTCCAAATGGTTTTATATAATGAGGATCTCCCCACAGTGTCGCGCCTGCGTCGCCAAATATGGCTATTTTTATATTGGATTGTAGCCTATCTCTGTTAATGACGCGCAGCCACTTACATTCGGTCCCAGACTCATTTGCGTTAAAAGGAGTAATGTATTGTTCTGGACTTATCCCTTCTGCGCTGAAGCTCGCCGTTCTCTTGCTAAATGGGAATTTTACAATATCATTAACCGTCTGCTCGGTTCATCTTCAAAATACGTTTCTCTTTGTTTGTTTATGCCTGTCCATATTGGTAGAGATTGTGTTGCTAGCTTTCGGTAAATGAGATTAACTGAACTGCCTTTTGTTGATACAATTATTATTCCATAAAGAACTCATATTGTATCGTCCTGTTGCTGTGGATCAAGCTCACGTAAGGTCCGTAAAATCCGGACGCCTTACAACTTTCCTTAGCCAGATGTGTTTCCAATGCGTTAAAGACCAAGTTGTCCTCAATTTATCATAAACATATTTAAATGTACGACGGGTAGGGTGATTACGTTGAGGATATAATTCAGCGTATAAGTCTCTAGCTCTCACTGAACTTCGTTGGCATTTTCTGTAAATGAGAAGCATATCGACTTGTTTTTCGAAAGAATACATCATTCACATTCTCTTGATTACTTATTACTAGTCTTACCATTCCTATTAGTGTTGTATTGCGGAACCGTCGAATGGTGTTTACATGTCAATGGCACGTTAGATGGATGCGCCGTATTTGACGAATATTTACTATTTTTGCACTTTACGCGAGAGAGAATTGTTAGAGCATGTGCTTCGGTAAGTGCCAATGTGATAAGGAATATCACGCAATTCATGATAAGAAGATTGCAGCACTGCATTGATATGAATCGTCATCACTTTGAACACCTTCTGTAAATGTACGTTCATGCCACCTTCCCGACCTACTTTGACCTTCAAAGACCTTAATGTTACCCATTTACCCATCATTTGATTCGTCTCGAGAGCCGCTATCAGTAAATAAGTACCAAATTATAGCATCCCACTTAAAGAAACAAGGATGACCGTCATATCTCTGAAGCGACCCCACCTGGGAAAAAAAAAAAAAAAAAAAAAAAAAACAGTGTCCCATGCAACTATTGTCCCACAAACTTTCCAGTTCCTATCATACTTTCGCAGTTATTCTAGGTGGCAGTAGTAGTGACTCACCCTGTATTTTGATTTAGAACCTCAGTTAGGGAATTAATGTTAGATTAAATGTGAGAGTAATTTTTTATGAATGTTAAGCTACATAACAATGTTTGTCTCAGCTATCTTTTTCCACTTGGCATTAGTGTAACATGACGAAAATATTGGGATGTTCCATGCATGTTATTGATTTGAAAGGAACACATCCAGAACATTTCCTTCCAGTAACGCGGGGGGGGGGGGGGGGGGGGGTGCGAGTGATGAAAGTTTTCTGCTGGGAAAGACAGTATGTAGTCAGAACGTATTGATGTGCCTGTGCTGTTATGAAGAACAATGTTGTGTTCCCTCAGACATGCATGCATGTCCAACGACACATTGCCACATTCTTCTTAACAACACAGGCAGGCAGGCAGTACAATAGAGTATTTATGTGCCGATACCTGGCAGTTGGATTCAATTAAAGTGTCCTCCCCTGCACGGGAATTGCCTAACGTGTGTACGAGTAGTACGGGTTGTGACGCAGGAACGACGACATAGGGAAGTCCGGGTCTGGATATGAGTTGAGCCAAACCGGTTAAGGCGACTGCTTGTTCAAAGCAGGAAATCCGGATCTGAGACCCAGTCTGGCACAAATTTTCATTTTCTCACGCAGCTGATGGTTGTTCATATTTGCAAGCGCGAATACATTTTATGTGTAGCATATAATCTGGGATTTTGTGATTTATTTTTGTTATTCGTACTAACATTGCAGTGAATTATAATACTCACACACCATGTCTGATATGTATATGGGGATACGAACACAGCGAGAGACAGAGACAGCTATTCCATTTCTCGTAAGAATTACTCATTTTTTGCAAGCATTCTCGCTGTCCCGGTTTGTCAAATATGTCATGTTAACAGTTTGCCAGCAAGACAAGAGACGGTTGAAATAAGCAAACTTTTTGACTTACGAGAAGCTCTTCATCTTCTAATTTTCAGCCATCGTGATTCTATCGATTCTTGTTTAGTCGGAAGATTAAAGTAGCACCCAGTACACACTCACGACAAACATATCATCCTGATCCGTCACACTGTTTCTTTACGAAGCAAGCGACTAATGTTCACAGTGTCACGGTAAGTTTAAGGGAGAGAAGACAATTAAATTTTGATTACTTTTACATTTTAAGATCGCCTCTCGAGTAACTACTTGCGTAACATTTTGCTAACTCAATCACTAAATTAACAATAGTTAATTAATTAATAATAATAATTGATTATCTTCTTTGGAGTTCACATGGACTTTAGCGGAGTACTTATCTCACTTATTTATCGTATTAACGCTTTGAATTGTAATATATCAAAGGTTTGTGAACTAGCATGCCATATTCATGATTGCCGTTCCAGTGGCCACACTACCTGATGAAAAGTATCTGGTCACCTGTTAATTGACTTTCATATGGAACTTGTCAGTTCGTCGTCTTTATCACGGTTTCAACACAGATAGAGACATATCCAGGGCGGTGTCTGAATGGCTGTGAAGAAATGTGGGTCCTTTCTTACGTAAAAACCTAAATCAGAGAAGATACTGACCCTGGACACTCGGTTCTAGAGTGTGGTAGACGTTCTACTCTTACTAAAGATTGAATTCAGAATAGGATCTGGGTGGCACAGTCTGTTTCAGGGATGATATTGTCCACAGATCATTGCCTAACAGATGCTACATTGCGACGGGGTATACTGACATGCTGATACGGAGAATGGTCGTCTCTGAACTGTTTCTCTGGTGTACACACTATACCACACTGTATAATATGTTAATAACCCCCAACATTTAGCATTTCCTTAAGCGCAATAATCACGAAAAACACACGCACACCCTAAAACCACTTCCCGCGTATTTCACTGTTGTCATTACACGTGACGACAAAGTTCTTCGAGCTTTCATCAAATTCAAACCCCTCCATTGGATGCCCATATGAAATAACATGATTCGTCACTTCAGATCGCTCCTTACACCACTTCAAACGGCTCTTAGCGTTGACTCCAAAAATCTGTGGGTTCTCCGAAGTTTCTCGAGCAATGTGCACTATTATTTTAGTCTCCCTATGAAAAGTCATTGTGCTAGCTGAACTGTTGGTAACAATCTGCAACTGACGAGTGCTTCGTTCCACTGATTTCATGCTGTTTTTGAAAAACACCTTCTGCAGTACTCGACGATCCCTTGATGATAGTGAGCCAGGACTTAGCTGTAATTTCCACAATGAGATCGCCAACAAATCAGGTGGGCAGCATTACGTGCCCTGATGGATCCGTTACTCAGGTGATATCCACTGATCAGTCGACATTCGAATTCATCACTCAATGCTACTGCTTGTCTCCTGACAAGAGTACTCCCTTCTCCCCTTTATACTGGCACATCCGCTAGTCAGATTTAGTTGTCATTTCCGCATTACATCCTGGTAGCCACATCCTATTCATCACATAGAGTATCTCATAAGAGGTTATGAATCTGTAACTCTGAAATACACTCCTGGAAATTGAAATAAGAACACCGTGAATTCATTGTCCCAGGAAGGGGAAACTTTATTGACACATTCCTGGGGTCAGATACATCACATGATCACACTGACAGAACCACAGGCACATAGACACAGGCAACAGAGCATGCACAATGTCGGCACTAGTACAGTGTATATCCGCCTTTCGCAGCAATTCAGGCTGCTATTCTCCCATGCAGACGATCGTAGAGATGCTGGATATAGTCCTGTGGAACGGCTTGCCATGCCATTTCCACCAGGCGCCTCAGTTGGACCAGCGTTCGTGCTGGACGTGCAGACCGCGTGTGACGACGCTTCATCCAGTCCCAAACATGCTCAATGGGGGACAGATCCGGAGATCTTGCGGGCCAGGGTAGTTAACTTACACCTTCTAGAGGACGTTGGGTGGCACGGGATACATGCGGACGTGCATTGTCCTGTTGGAACAGCAAGTTCCCTTGACGGTCTAGGAATGGTAGAACGATGGGTTCGATGACGGTTTGGATGTACCGTGCACTATTCAGTGTCCCCTCGACGATCACCAGAGGTGTACGGCCAGTGTAGGAGATAGCTCCCCACACCATGATGCCGGGTGTTGGCATTGTGTGCCTCGGTCGTATGCAGTCCTAATTGTGGCGCTCACCTGCACGGCGCCAAACACGCATACGACCATCATTGGCACCAAGGCAGAAGCGACTCTCATCGCTGAAGACGACACGTCTCCATTTGTCCCTCCATCCACGCCTGTCGCGGCACCACTGGAGGCGGGCTGCACGATGTTGGGGCGTGAGCGGAAGACGGCCTAACGGTGTGCGGGACCGTAGCCCAGCTTCATGGAGACGGTTGCGAATGGTCTTCGCCGATACCCCAGGAGCAACAGTGTCCCTCATTTGCTGGGATGTGGCGGTGCGGTCCCCTACGGATATGCGTAGGATCCTACGGTCTTTGTGTGCATCCGTGCGTCGCTGCGGTCCGGTCCCAGGTCGACGGGCACGTGCACCTTCCGCCGACCACTGGCGACAACATCGATGTACTGTGGAGACCTCACGCCCCACGTGTTGAGCAATTCGGTGGTACGTCCACCCGGCCTCCCGCATGCCCATTATACGCCCTCGCTCAAAGTCCCCTCCCCCCATGAACCATGGACCTTGCCGTTGGTGGGGAGGCTTGCGTGCCTCAGCGATACAGATGGCCGTACCGTACGTGCAACCACAACGGAGGGGTATCTGTTGAGAGGCCAGACAAATGTGTGGTTCCTGAAGAGGGGCAGCAGCCTTTTCAGTAGTTGCAGGGGCAACAGTCTGGATGATTGACTGATCTGGCCTTGAAACATTAACCAAAACGGCCTTGCTGTGCTGGTACTGCGAACGGCTGAAAGCAAGGGGAAACTACAGCCGTAATTTTTCCCGAGGACATGCAGCTTTACTGTATGATTAAATGATGATGACGTCCTCTTGGGTAAAATATTCTGGAGGTAAAATAGTCCCCCATTCGGATCTCCGGGCGGGGACTACTCAGGAGGATGTCGTTATCAGGAGAAAGAAAACTGGCGTTCTACGGATCGGAGCGTGGAACGTCAGATCCCTTAATCGGGCAGGTAGATTAGAAAATTTAAAAAGGGAAATGGATAGGTTAACGTTAGATATAGTGGGAATTAGTGAAGTTCGGTGGCAGGAGGAACAAGACTTCTGGTCAGGTGACTACAGGGTTATAAGTACAAAATCAAATAGGGGTAATGCAGGAGTAGGTTTAATAATGAATAGGAAAATAGGAATGCGGGTAAGCTACTACAAACAGCATAGTGAACGCATTATTGTGGCCAAGATAGATACGAAGCCCACACCTACTACAGTAGTACAAGTTTATATGCCAACTAGCTCTGCAGATGATGAAGAAATTGAAGAAATGTACGATGAAATAAAAGAAATTATTCAGATAGTGAAGGGAGACGAAAATTTAATAGTAATGGGTGACTGGAATTCGAGTGTAGGAAAAGGGAGAGAAGGAAACATAGTAGGTGAATATGGATTGGGGCTAAGAAATGAAAGAGGAAGCCGCCTAGTAGAATTTTGCACAGAGCACAACTTAATCATAGCTAACACTTGGTTCAAGAATCATGAAAGAAGGTTGTATACGTGGAAGAACCCTGGAGATACTAAAAGGTATCAGATAGATTATATAATGGTAAGACAGAGATTTAGGAACCAGGTTTTAAATTGTAAGACATTTCCAGGGGCAGATGTGTACTCTGACCACAATCTATTGGTTATGACCTGTAGATTAAAACTGAAGAAACTGCAAAAATGTGGGAAATTAAGGAGATGGGACCTGGATAAACTGAAAGAACCAGAGGTTGTACAGAGTTTCAGGGAGAGTATAAGGGAACAATTGACAGGAATAGGGGAAAGAAATACAGTAGAAGAAGAATGGGTAGCTCTGAGGGATGAAGTAGTGAAGGCAGCAGAGGATAAAGTAGGTACAAAGACGAGGGCTGCTAGAAATCCTTGGGTAACAGAAGAAATATTGAATTTAATTGATGAAAGGCGAAAATATAAAAATGCAGTAAATGAATCAGGCAAAAAGGAATACAAACGTCTCAAAAATGAGATCGACAGGAAGTGCAAAATGGCTAAACAGGGATGGCTAGAGGACAAATGTAAGGATGTAGAAGCTTATCTCACTAGGGGTAAGATAGATACTGCCTACAGGAAAATTAAAGAGACCTTTGGAGAGAAGAGAACCATGTGTATGAATATCAAGAGCTCAGATGGCAGCCCAGGTTTAAGCAAGGAAGGGAAGGCAGAAAGGTGGAAGGAGTATATAGAAGGTTTATACAAGGGCGATGTACTTAGGGACAGTATTATGGAAGTGGAAGAGGATGTAGATGAAGACGAAATGGGAGATACGATACTGCGTGAAGAGTTTGACAGAGCACTGAAAGACCTGAGTCGAAACAAGGCCCCCGGAGTAGAAAACATTCCATTAGAACTACTGACGGCCTTGGGAGAACCAGTCCTGACAAAACTCTACCAGCTGGTGAGCAAGATGTATGAGACAGGCGAAATACCCTCAGACTTCAAGAAGAATATAATAATTCCAATCCCAAAGAAAGCAGGTGCTGACAGATGTGAAAATTACCGAACTATCAGTTTAATAAGCCATGGCTGCAAAATACTAACGCGAATTCTTTACAGACGAATGGAAAAACTGGTAGATGCAGACCTCGGGGAGGATCAGTTTGGATTCCGTCGAAATGTTGGAACACGTGAAGCAATACTGACCTTACGACTTATCTTAGAAGAAAGATTAAGAAAAGGCAAACGTACATTTCTAGCATTTGTAGACTTAGAGAAAGCTTTTGACAATGTTGACTGGAATACTCTTTTTCAAATTCTAAAGGTGACAGGGGTAAAATACAGGGAGCGAAAGGCTATTTATAATTTGTACAGAAACCAGATGGCAGTCATAAGAGTCGAGGGGCATGAAAGGGAAGCAGTGGTTGGGAAAGGAGTGAGACAGGGTTGTAGCCTCTCCCCGATGTTATTCAATCTGTATATTGAGCAAGCAGTAAAGGAAACAAAAGAAAAATTTGGAGTAGGAATTAAAATTCATGGAGACGAAGTAAAAACTTTGAGGTTCGCCGATGACATTGTAATTCTGTCAGAGACGGCAAAGGACTTGGAAGAGCAGTTGAACGGAATGGACAGTGTCTTGAAAGGAGGATATAAGATGAACATTAACAAAAGCAAAACGAGGATAATGGAATGTAGTCAAATTAAATCGGGTGATGCTGAGGGAATTTGATTAGGAAATGAGACACTTAAAGTAGTAAATGAGTTTTGCTATTTAGGAAGTAAAATAACTGATGATGGTCGAAGTAGAGAGGATATAAAATGTAGACTGGCAATGGCAAGGAAAGCGTTTCTGAAGAAGAGAAATTTGTTAACATCGAATATAGATTTATGTATCAGGAAGTCGTTTCTGAAAGTATTTGTTTGGAGTGTAGCCATGTATGGAAGTGAAACATGGACGATAAATAGTTTGGACAAGAAGAGAATAGAAGCTTTCGAAATGTGGTGCTACAGAAGAATACTGAAGATAAGGTGGATAGATCACGTAACTAATGAGGAGGTATTGAATAGGATTGGGGAGAAGAGAAGTTTGTGGCACAACTTGACTAGAAGAAGGGATCGGTTGGTAGGACATGTTTTCAGCCATCAAGGGATCACAAATTTAGCATTGGAGGGCAGCGTGGAGGGTAAAAATCGTAGAGGGAGACCGGAGATGAGTACACTAAGCAGATTCAGAAGGATGTAGGTTGCAGTAGATACTGGGAGATGAAGCAGCTTGCACAGGATACAGTAGCATGGAGAGCTGCATCAAACCAGTCTCAGGACTGAAGACAACAACAACTCAAAGTCCGTCAACTGCACATACGGTTCACGTCCACGCTGTCGCGGTATGCTACCAGTGTTAAAGACTGCGATGGAGCTCCGTATGTCACGGCAAACTGGCTGACACTGACGTCGGCGGTGCACAAATGCTGCGCAGCTAGCGCCATTCGACGGCCAACGCCGCGGTTCCTGGTGTGTCCGCTGTGCCGTGCGTGTGATCATTGCTTGTACTGCCCTCTCGCAGTGTCCGGAGCAAGTATGGTGGGTCTGACACACCGGTGTCAATGTGTTCTTTTTTCCATTTCCAGGAGTGTATGTGATGTCCTGGTAACATTTTGGAGATTATTACGTCCTAGTAAGTTAAGAGAACCTAGGTACCAAGTGACTGTTTGTGGCCGATAAGCCGTTGGTTTCATCGTGTAGTAGTTAATGAGGCCTGAAGCTGTATGGTCCTTATGACGAAGGGATGCTCTCACGTACCCCATTAAACACTCCACTTGTTTCAGTCAAGCTATAAATGGGAAAATTCTTGGTTATGGATCACTGTAACTGTTATTCAAATATCATGAAACGACAAATTTACTGTTATCAGTTACAATTTATTTCCTCTACATGTTTCAGAGGTTTAAACCTCCAGCATCTCATGCTTGAATTAGTGAATCAATGTATGTTCAAAAGTGGCACTGAGGACTATGGGACTTAACTTCTCAGGTCATCAGTCACCTAGAACCTAGAACTACTTAAACCTAACTAATCACTCACATCCATGCCTGGGGCAGGATTCGAACCTGCGACCGTAGCTGGAAAAATACAAGAGATGCATGACAATTTTTTCGATAAAAACTATTACAACTACATTTTCCCCTGATTTATGACCCAATTAGCAAATTGAATTACCCAATTTCATTACAGTTTACTACCTATCTACTCTTCTTACTCCTAAAGACAAACTGGGTAACTTAAAACTGAGAGGGAATCTGCTGTCTCTACTGGATATTAATGACAGAATAATAAGAAAAGTGAAAGTTGGGGCATTTTATACTTATTATTGCCCATTTAATGATTATGGTTGAGTCCAACTTATCTGTCAAACTAATCCGATGTTTAATAATTACCATAA
Organism: Schistocerca gregaria; assembly: GCF_023897955.1. Classification (NCBI taxonomy): domain Eukaryota; kingdom Metazoa; phylum Arthropoda; class Insecta; order Orthoptera; family Acrididae; genus Schistocerca; species Schistocerca gregaria. The sequence goes on from NC_064922.1 coordinate 132,811,405, forward strand.
CATTGCATTATGGTAGTATGTGACTAAATAGTAGGTCTGCCAAGTTGCAAAGTTGCACTGATTCTGCTGGGCTGTTACACACTATCAAAGATGATGACATAAAAATGGCAGAAAAAATGGTGGCAGAAAAATGTTGAACTAAGAGATCATTCGATTATATTGCTGTTTTCCATGGTGCCACAGTAATTACGCTGAAAACTATGTATTACTTCAATGAACTTTGTACTCACTTTAGCAGTTACACACTATGCAGTAATTATTGCAATGAATACTGTTCCTCATTTTGGACATTACATATTGCGGGGAAAAGGGGGTGATTACGAAGCTTTTACTGGCATATGAACACAGTCGAACTGGCTATTACTCTGGTTCTATGATCTGTCACGCTCCTCTGCGATTTATGACCCAAAAATGTCTGGTTTCCCTCCAATTTCGTTTTTCAGATTACTGTAAAGATAAGAAATTCAATGAAAATGGGACGAGAGTCCACGATATGCTACTTTTTAGAATAGAAATTTCAAATAGCTTTAGTAAGTCTGAATGAAACAAGAAGTTTCCTTTTACCAGCCACTGTTAATTTACTCATATATCCACAATGTGATTCGGAGTTTTAAACCTCCTTCCTTAGCTTGATTTACATGTGGTAGTATGAAATATGTGTGTGTTGTGTTATTTCTTTAGAGTAACTTGTGGCACTGTTTAGTGTAGAAACAAAACCGCTATTTAAGAACATTGTTTTGGGGAGGTTTTTGACTAAAATCTAAATGTGTACATAAACTGCAATGGAGTACATCCAGCGGTCACAGATTTCTTCCTCTGTCATAACACATTACATGTAAAGTGTCATAGTGTGTAAACAAAATTGCAACGACAGAGAAGGAGCTTGTGATAACTGGAAGTATCCTGTTTTAGTTGTTTTATTTTCAGCTTTAGATACACATTTCATTTTCAGTCAGATACCTCCTTAACACCATTTTCTGAAATAGTGCTTTGGCTCCTTCACTAGACAGTCCCTAACCTAAAATGTTCGCATTTTAAGTTATATAAATTTGCTTGTATCACATTTAAAATGATACGAAATTAAGGAATCGAGATTGGAGCGTTGCCCTATATATGAGCTAGGGTAGCATGTACATTGTTGAGCCTGTTTAAACCAAGTGCATTACTTTCCACAGAACAGCTATAATAATTTATTTCCTAAGATGAGACAAACGACTGAAAATTCATGAATGCATGATATTTTGATTGATAAAACAATTACTAATACATAACAGACTTACATTAAAAAACTACATATACTCATCTGTACATTGGAGCTCACAGTCCATAAATTGTTTAATAAAATTCAAGATAGCCCACATTCGGTGACCCCCCCCCCCCCCCCCTGGGCACAAACACACACACACACACCACTCTCACTATGTAAGCGACATAACTATTCCACATACAATACAGGTTACAAAATTATACATCGCAGATAATCCCAAGTTAGATGTTTCTCCAGTCACTCTGTGCTTTTGGATGTGGTGGATAGAAAGAAATGTGTCAGATATGACTATTTTGTTGATGGGCAATTACAGCACAAGCATTTGTATGTGGGCTGTAAGGAGCTATAGCACGCCACTGAGCAAGGTGCGGTGCTGGGAGTACTTTGTGTGTGTGTGTGTGTGTGTGTGTGTGTGTGTGTGTGTGTGTGTGTGTGTGTGTGTGTGTGTGTGTTTTGGGGAGAGGGTGCTGGATATGTCTGTTCCCTGAAATCAGGTGAGATGACCATAGGGCGAGGGTACCTTTCCCCAGTCTCCAGACTCAGCACTCAAGTGCTGTGGTGCAGCAGATAACCACAACAAAACCATTCTTGACACTTCCATTTGCCACCCTCCTCTATCGCAATGATGATTTGTGGCACTGTTTGTTATTGAACTAAACCTGGAACAACACATGGCCAGTTGCCCAACACCACATTGCTGTTATTAGTATCCATGCCTAGAGACCACTCGTACCAACACTCTCCCAACCACACAGAGCTTAATACATAAACGAGATGGTTTTTTTTCATAAATGATAACAAATAACTAGAAAATTGTTTCCCATCAGAAAGACTTGTTATGCAGTAAGGAAGAGTGTGGGGACACTATTTGTAGAGAATCACACCGCTACATGCCTCCTGCCATTGCACTGCACCACGCCCAGTTACACCAAATTACTGTCACATCAGCCACAGCTGACTCCCTCTGCTCACACCTATATTGCATGGAAAGACTGACACAGCAGGCGCCAAGCGCCTTAAAGAAAGTCGCTTTATGACAACAAAATCTTGGTTCTGAAATCGTAAATACTGTTGGAGTTTATGTAATCGACTTAAATGCCAACAGTTAAAACTATAGGTAATCATTTACCCTATAATCTTGTTATTGAACTGTAATTTATAACACTTCCTCTAGCAAGTATGAAGGAAGAGTTGTTTTCTGTGTACTAAACGCAAAAATTAATAAAGTTGTAGTAACTTGACCTTTGCTTTCTTATTCGCTGCCACACCGAAATAAAAATTCTAAAGAGCTCTCTCGTAAGTTTTGCAGATGTGATATGAACTTTAGATCCATACACAAGAATAAAGGGGAAATGTAAACCTATAACTCTAGTTATTAGGCGCGAAAATGCAGCATGCAAAATGTGAAAGAATTTTTGTTTTGTTTATGACGTTACCAATGACATAAAGTAACATGCTTGCTATGACTGGCCCATACATGCATCACATACACGTGTAGTGGTGGCTGGCGGTAGCTGCTGTGCCTGCATTCTGGCACAACACAGTGTGACTGCACTGCCAAGTCAAATGCGATGCAAATAATCTCACAACATTATTCCTCCATACACAACATTGTGTTCTAATTGCGAGCAACCTAGCAGCAATAAATTATAAAACAAAATTTCTGGTATATGTATTAATATATCAGTACTTGAGAGGGTATATGTCTCGGTGGTCTAACGAGACACATGCAAATATTTGTAAAGTAGTGAAAATAATTGCAATAGTCTAAAGCACAAGACACGTTTCTTCAAATGTAACCTGTTTCGATCATTACTTGATCCTCTTCAGACCTAGCTGTAATATAATACAGCATGTAAGTTAGAAGGAAACATTAAATGATCTTAAAGTTACGAATACAATTTCAAAACGTAGATATACCCCTGTTGATGGACAATGACTGTGTATGGAGCAGGAGCTGCTGAATGACGATGGTCATTCATAAATACCCTCTGCCTACAACTTATAGCATTATGTAAGTGTTAGCCCATCAGATATAAGTCAAAGAATCATTTACAAACAGATGTACACATTAGTGTAGAAAATGTTAAAATTATGTAGAAAAGTTTTACAATAAGAAACAAACCGCCTGGTAACACAGGTATTGTAAAAGTACATACTATAAGCTTTAAGGAAACAAATAAACATCACCTATCAATACTCATAGCCATCTCTTGGAAAATCGCCCTAATACCACATCTTTGCTGTGATGTCCATCATGTCCATAGAAACTCCAAGTAGGAATATCAACAACACAGAAAAAGACTGATTGCTGCTTACTGTAAAGAAGACACATCAAGTTGCAGACAGGTAGAATTAAAAGACACTTATGTACAGCTTTCAGCCACAGCCTTAGTAAATAAAAGAGACACTCATGCATCATTCACACACACACACACACACACACACACACACACACACACACACACACAAATGCATGCAAGACCCCTACTCCAACATCTTAGGCTGCAATGCAACATCTCATGCGATGCAAGCAGCAACTTGGAGAGGGTAGGGAAGGGAAGGGGAATGGATAGTACTGTACATGTGGGGAGAGAGGTGAACACAGTCTGGTGGTGTGTCCAGGGACTAGACTGCCAACAGGCACAGTGTCAGGACGATGTGGGATACGTAGTTGGGAAAAACAGGAGCAAAAAATAAGAGGAGTGGGGAAGACAGACCAATGTGTTAGCAGATGGTTGCAAATAAACAGGACAAGATAGTACAGAGGGGTGGCAACTGTTGGATGGAGGGTGTGTGGACATATGTTACCATAGAATGAAGTGGGATAATTATAGGAGTGGAGCATGAGTTGTAAGGATAACTTCCGTCTGTGTATTTCAGAGAAGCTGTTGATAGAGGGAAGGATGTAGATGGCTGAGGCAGTGAAGCAGCCATTGAAATCAAGTGCCTTATATTCAGCTGCATGCTGTGCCACAGGGTGGTCTGCTTTGCTCTTGGCCCCATTTTGGTGGTGGCTGTTCATTCTGGTGGCAGTTGGCTGGTAGTCATACCAATATAAAAATCTGTGCAATGATTTCAGCAGACCTGGTAAATCACATGAGTACTTTCACAAGTGTCCCAGCCCCAGATGGGGTAGGATAAACCTGTGGCAGAACTGGAACAAGAAGTGCTAGGTGGGTGGACTGGGCAGGTTATGCACCTTGTGACAAGGGGCAGGGTTTGGGGTTGGTAGTGGTTGGGGATGGAGTAGGATGTTGTGGAGGTTGGGTGGGCGACGAAACATCACCTTAGGAGGACTGGAAAGTATCTTGAGGAGTATATCCCTCATTTCAGGGCACAGTGACAGGTAATCAGTTGATTAGCTATCGTCTTGACCTGAAATGAGTACTGCATATCATTTTTACCCCAGTTCTTTAATGAAATAATATTGATTGTTTTACAATTACTCATACAGATGAGATATTTGATATTATTAAACTATTTTTCATTTGATCGCCAGCCTCAGTGGCCGAGCGGTTCTAGGCGCTACAGTCTGGAACCGCGCGCCCGCTTTGGTCGAAGGTTCGAATCCTCCTCGGGCATGGTTGTGTGTGATGTCTTTAGGTTAGTTAGATTTATGTAGTTTTAAGTTCTAGGGGGCTTGTGACCTCAGCAGTTGAGTCCCATAGTGCTTAGAGCCATTTGAACCATTTTTTCATTTGATCGATGATGATGTAACTATAGGATGTAGAGAGAAGGAGTACAACACAAAATACTACTCTTATTCACACACAAAAACCTTAAAAAGTGTAACTCACATTTTTTACATAACATCTGACTATTGCTTCCCATTTTTCAGCTGATGAAGGAGTACTTGTGGCCAACTCTCTCAGGTCGAAAACCAAATTTCTCAGTTGACTGTCGAATATTGTTTCACAGGGGGAAGAAACCAGTGGAGATATGGTGCAATCTATTCATTACGTCCTCAAAACTGGTATCTATTCTATCCAAATAGTATGCTGTTCTGAACAGTAGGATCAGTACAGATGTCAGATTTCTTTCTCTTCCATTTGTGTTCGATATGACCCTTCTCAATGAAAGGTTTCCAAGTTGTTGATATCAACTGGAAATAATTATCTTAGATCACTGCTTCTGATATTTCTATGTGGGTAAAATAGTCTCTCTCTAATTTTGTTATCATAGCTATACTGGCAGCTCTATGTAAAATGTACAAAATAATGAATGAATCAGCTATGACCAAAATAAAGCAGAACCCTCACATCTAGACCTCGGTAGTGTTCCACATGGATCCATTGCACCATGACCCAGAGTTTTCTCTGCCTGGATACTATCCAAGTATCCTTGACTTGTCATATTGGCTAAATATATATCTTGGCCATCTGACACCTGTCAAATGTAGACCACTGTCTATGGAACTTCTTTGCCATATTATAAAAATGTACGTTTTCTTGCAGCTTCTGCAACAACTTCAGGACACTATAGTGTCACATGGACATAATTTATTAATTTTTTGTACTGTTCAGAAAACAATAATTTTCAGCTATCAGAATTCATATTGAGTGTGCTAACCAAAATTCCTTCGAAAACCTGGTAAAATTTGTTTGATTTCTATGACCTTTAGTACTCCTTATGCTCCCCACTAGTTTCCAATTAGAATTTTCATTGTGATGTCACTTGAAATTGTTACATAATCCATTTATGAATCTTTCATTCTTTACTCTGAGCATAAACATCACTTTAAGTAGGGTCTAGAATAAGGTCTACTACCAGTCACAACTGTAATTGAAAGTGGGTCTTATTCTACACCCAATATAGGAACAGTTGAAGATATCAGCAAAATACATTCTGGGCAAAATTCAGTCACTTTAAGTTCCCTATCACCTTCTTTACACTGAGCTGCTTTATCTCCACCCCATGGTATTCTAGACAGGGTGCCACCCATCATATGTTCTGTACTCTTAATATTCCTCATTTTACAACTGTTACATCAGGAGAGCCATTTTAACCAATCATTTATGACAGAGTAGACATTCTTGTACTACCTTAGCGCTTTGTGGGCTATGTGTACGATTACATGATAACCTAAGATCAATTCCAAAAATCGCAAAAGAATTGTTATTAACAACTTTCTCCTTAGAATAGAGACTGTCTGGCCTTCATAATTTACTTCATATGCTTGAAACAAATGTACTTCTAGCCCATTATTGCTGAAAGCTGCTGTCAGATGGAATGGTAAGCTGAAACCAGATCTAAATACGTTTTTGCTGTTGCACTGTGTCTCTTTCATAATGTCAAATGCTCTCTGACACTTATTGTCCCAAACCAATGCTGCAGTTTTCTTAAGGCTTCACTTAGTTTGCATTTAAACACTGTCCATTTTCTATACTAAACATAAAATCCATAGAATTATTTAAATTATTCCTGTTTTTTGGAGATGGGAGACAACCAGTTGCACTTTTTCACCATTTGGCACAATCCCTTGTTCCGTGACTGTATGACCCAAGAAGGGCTACTGGCTGCAAATTTGCACTTCAATTTTAAATCGAACCTCGTTATATCTATGCCAAAAAAATTCTGGGAGCATTTCAGTATGTTATGCAGTCGTCATTGGATACCAAAATTCATCCATTTGTATTGTATCTCGACGCAGGAGCTAAGCGTATTTGATGAATACTTGCGTTTAAGTCCACAACGAAAATCCGTTTTTCCTGTATGATCTGACTCTCTGTGTTAGATTTCGTTTAAGTTTCTGGAGTTCTCCATCTTTCTTTAGAATTCCACTATATAAATTTTAAACTGTACTAAGTGATAAGTCAGCCCTCTACATCACTGCTATCAGCCCAGCCGAAAACGTCATCTGTAGTAATTGTGGTTTGCGTTGTGACTCTGTTGGTTTAAATGTTTTAGTACCATATCTAGCGTTTCCACATGATTAAGAAACTCTTCTGTATACTGAATACAAGCATTCACCAAGTCCCATTGCCACATTTCATCTATACTGCTTACAAATATAGAGATCTTAGTTAAAAAGCCTAATGGTTGTTCTAAGTGGGTCAGTTCCTCAGCTACTTTTTACAGGACTTTTTGATAGTCTCTCTGCTTCCTCTAACGTCCAGCCAAGATCCAATTTTAACTACTTCCTTGTTATCCTCAGAACAGAATATACTGTCACAACAATTTTTTAATTCAGCACAAGTAATTTCCTTAAAGCTACTTTCGTTTCTCAATGTAAGAGCTCCTCGATCTAGAAGTCTTTTATACAAATGATTTTATGATTATTTGACATGCCAGGCGGAAAAAAATTTCTTTGTAGTACTGTACAGGTACTTTACCAAACTTGAAAAACATTTTAGAGGTATATTTGCCCACAGTCTGTTATTACCGAAACTATTTAAGTGATTTGAACGTACTTTTTCCTGCATCACGTTTAGTTTTTTCTTAACATCTACAGGATCTTGACTTTGCGAAGTACTGCTGTCAGTTGAAGTTTAGTTCAGGTTATCCATTGTGCTAGGCACCAATCCCGTCTGGATCTCTATACTGTTAGTGTGTGATACTAATTGTGTTAGAAGCAAGTCATTCAGATATGTAATTTGTGTTTCTATTTATCTTTTCCCTGATAATATCTCTTCATCTACGTATTTTAACTTATTTTCATTTTCCTCTTTTTCTTTAGAAACTGTTCTTCAAAGCGTTTATTAGTCTGCCTCGATATATGAACGGTCAGAACAGCTGAATTCCGTGAGAGGGACGCAGGTTCGTTTCCCAGTACTGCCAGGGACTTTTCCGTTGTGGGAAGAATGTAGTTGTGTGCTGTCAGGCTCGTTAAGACCAACTGAGAACCTACTTGGTCGAGTAGTAGCGGTTCCAACGTCAAGAAACGTACGCCGATCGGGAGAGCGGTGTGCTGATCATATACCCCTCCGCACCACACCCCTCCATACCACATCGATGACGCAATTGGCAGAGGCTGTTACAATGGTCGGTCAGGCCCTGTTAGCCTGCATGGGGCCAGAACGCGGAACTTTACATTATTTTACCAAATCATTTATTTCAATTCTCAAACATTCTTCTGCCTCAGTAATTCTTTGTGGCAGATCCTCCAAAGGTAGTTAAGCCATCGACACTCCCTCTTAAATTAATTTAGTGATCCAGTGTTCTTACCTACACTCTCTTCCTTTGACAACGTACTTAAGCTAAATGTTACTAAACTTTCTTTCGCCCCTAGCACTGAGTTGAGTAAAAGTGTTGTGTTGTGAAATCAAAACTGCTTCCTTCATCTCCTTGATACTTAGCAGTAAAATCCAATACATTGCTTTGTTCTCACTCCACTTCATCTGTTTCCTGTTCCCTGTTCTCCTCAGTATCAGACAGCTTTGCACAAACATATGACTTCCCCAGGAACAATAAAATACAGAACACACTCAATTGGACAGATTAGAAACATAATCAATGTGCTTCATTACAGTCTCCTTGAACAACAGAGGTTTTGACTAACGGTGAGCTGCTGCTGCTGTTGACATCAACTGCAAATTTATCATCCACACAGAAATGATGGATAAACTTGTGACGTGCCGCTGCTGTAGTTAACATTAAATAAAAATAGAATGCAGGGCTTCACATTCCGACATGATTCTTCCTGGTAACGCTTGAGAAGACCACAAGCTGTTTTAGATTTTGCTATTCTTTCGAACACAGTACCAACAGCACAGGAAAATCCCGGCACTGAGATTCAAAGTAGTGGCGTTACGTATCACTTGAGGTCTGTTCACAATTAAATGCTAAGGCCCCATAGAATTCCCAACAAATCCATGTTATGCATTTCATCGAAAACGGCGATGAGTTAAATCAGCTGCAGTCCATTCCAGGAGATAGCTCTCAGAGTTCAGTTAAAGGTGCCGTGCTCCACTATCAAGCAACAGTTCAAAACATGTATCCAAATTACGTGGTTTATTAGTAAACAAAATTCGCAGAGTTCGCAATTCTCAAGAATAAACATCGACCAGGTTTTATCCTTGTTGCCTACTTAATTTTGTCAGGCCTTTCACTCCTGCTGACAATATGTTGGCAGTACTTCGTCTGCTCGTATGTTACGCGGGGTAAGAGACAGGGAACCTGTGTAGTAGAGCATAAAATTAAGGCCACGGGTCTGGCGAATTCTATCACCGACTGTATTTCATAGAATAATGAAGCTGCCTGGCTGCCAGTACTCTATTAATTTGTTGTCGTTGTAAGAGAGACGATTTAAGGAGGGTTGTATGGTATCTATGAAATCAGCAAGGAAATGACGATGTCGTGCTGTTGTTAAAAATGTGTGATATGTAAAAAAATAGAAATTGAGAATCATCGGATTAGATGAGGATCAAAGAGTCTGTTGCAATGTGGTGTGGTCAACCTTCCTTCTTTAATGGATAATCAATTACTTCCAACATTTCTCAAGCCGTCGCAGATTGTTTCTGTCATATCAACAAAAATTAATGCCTCGGTACATTTAAATATTTATGGTGGCATGTTATAAACATTAAGTGTTAAGAACACATGGAATATTTATATTGTCAATAGGGCAACATTTACGTTTTTAACTGTTGTGTCCGTCATTACTAGATGGTAACTATTACTCTCAAAGTTCAACACAGTCGCTGCCTAGATGGTACTTATAACATGGAACACCACGAGACCCACAAATAGACAGTTCTGTCAGCCTGCAGCTGTCGCTTGTCACAGAGAGCGCTGATACCAGGAACTACTCTCTGCTTCCAACAGACATCTTGCGTCAGATTATTCCTGCAATCACCGATAAATGGAGATGTGCAACCAAACTCAGCCAGTTGCGTGTTTACTGTTGCTATCGCAATATGCCCACCAGCTCTTTGAGAATACAGTTATTATGAGCTGACATAGATCATGTTATGGTGCCTTAATAGCATGCCGGTATTTACGAGTAATGGTCGGGCAGTTAAACACTGTCTAATGAAATTCAGAGTTTAAAAGTTTAGTTGATAACTAACAGAGGGAGGAGTCTAAACACACCTCTGTAGATCACATAGTTCCTTCCAATGAATTAAGTAGAAAGGCTATATGATTTTGACACCAGCAACATGCACCTTTCAAAGTTAAGTAACCTGTATAACTCTTTTGATAAATGTTTACTCCACGTTTGGTATTGTTTTGCCCATATTACACTGATGTTCAGTGAAGTATGATTATCTAGACTGGTAGTTATGTCAGTCAGAAATAACGATTTTGATGTAGAACAGTTAGAAAAAGGAGGTTCTAAGCTATATATTACAGTCACCTACCACTAAGATTATGTTTGGTTATTTGTACTGTTTCATTACTAACAAATTAAACTACCCTGAAGTGACAAAGGTCATGTGATAGCAGTATGCACATGTACAGATGGATGTGGTTTGTACACACAAGGTATAAAGGGGCAGTGAATTTTCAGAGCTAACATTTGTACTCAGATGCTTCATCTAAAATGTATCCCACGTGATTACAGCAGCATAATTGGAATTAAAGAATTCTGAATGCGGAATGGTAGTTGGAGCTAGACGCATGGGGCATTCCATTTTAAAACTCGTTAAAGAATTCACTATTCCCAGCGCATAATTTTAAAACTAGGGCAGCCACTTAACTGGCTGACCAATTCATTCAGTATAACGGGAGTTAAAACTATTTAAGTATAAGATACAATGAAAGGTCCAATAGTCTGCAATAGCTGTTTTTAGTAAGTTAAGTAGAGACTCACGCAACCAATTTCGCATCTTGTAGGCAGCATCTTCTGGTATATACCTGAACAGAAAACTTTGTAAATCAGTACTTTGAACTGCGAAAATGAAGTTATCTGAGATATATTAAAATACTAATCGAACAGCCATAAACAAGGAAGAAAATATAATGCAATTAGTTAGAAAACTAGATGTGCATCACAATGTCCCACAAATAAGGGGGTTATTGGTATATAAAAAATAAGATTTCTAATTTCATGCCTAGAGAAGGTTATTTGTAATTTTATGTCATATGGTATAGACAACTATTAGAGAATCCCGCAAAGTAGCAGTTAGCACGGCTAGACAAAGTTCTCGGTCTCCTTCAGTTGGTAAGCCCACCATCAATGATGAATGTCCAGTCTGTGAAAGCGAAGGAACGGAATTAAGAATCAGAAACTGATTCTTGATAGTAAAGCAATAATTAAAATGAAGGAACATGGGGGCAGTCCCAATGTAAAGTGTAACAAGTGCCCTGTGTTGAAATCATTTAGTGACTGATTTCGAATGTCTGAAATTTTGATGTATAAGTGTTTCAATAACTAACTTGTTCGTCAGCTTATTACAGTTTTGTGTGTGTTTCTTTTCATATAAGGAAAAGAATGGAATCAGATGAACATTTCTCCTATCAGAACACAAAAAAGGCGAACGTGCTCTTGTCTAAAAGACTAACTGAAAGTGGAATACCAGCAGCCTCTTTCTACCTTCCTCACCACTTTTAAAAACTTTGGCATGCGAACATATTGGATCTTATAATGCAGAGTGGAAAGACACCAGTGGCACTTGGATAAAGATGGAAAAGTGATAAATACTGGGACATAGATGATTGTGGTTTTGGCATAGAAACAGCGAAGTAGGCAATGACAGTATGAGGGGAAGAGAGGGACGCAATAGCAGTATTACATAGTTGACAGTGACATAACACTGCTAGAAAAAGGGTAATGGAGACAGTACCAGAAAGAGAGGAATAAAGAGAAGGAGAAAGTGAGTGAGAACCGGTGATAAAGAGATACAGAGTCTAATACAAAGGACAACGAGGAAGAGAGAGACAGTGACTGTGAGAAGAGACAGTAGCAGTAGGACACAACGAAGGAGATTGTGGCTGAGGAACAGGAGACCGTGACCGCTTCAGAGACACAAAGAGATCACGGTAATGAATTAGGCTGAATAAATGAGTGAGAATGGGCAGATGGAATTGGGTATAAGCGAGTAGCAGCGATAGACGAGTGGGTGTGAGTGAGTTACAGGAGTTAGAGTTTCGAGAGCCTGTGAGAGTGTTAAGTGAGTTGAGTTGCACCCTGTTTTCTAAAAGAAAAACTCACACACGAGAATACGTTCGCAGCACAAAATTTTTGGGAAAGGTGTTGAGGAAAGTAGAATGAAGTTGCTAAATCTAAAAGCCGGTACACATGTTCTTTCCTTAGTATTTCAACTTCCATACATTTACAAGTAATAACATCTTCATGTACTTCCAGTCCCATGCACCGTCCTAATTCTGAAATTATTGTTTCGATTTAATCATTTAGTTAGATCTAGAATGTGGACGCACGTTATATATTATAATTATTTATCTACATCAGATATAAACAATACGAATCTGTCGTGCAACAGGTATTTCGATTTTTTCGTTCGCTCGTAAGTTTTTGCGCTGTTCAATGATTATGTAGCTATTTTATTCTTCTCTTGATAGCCCCAGCCAAGACAAAAAATTCCCGCAATCAGTACTGAGGAATTAATTTACCTCGTTGTAAGCCGCTGTCGGAAAAAGAGATGACGTTATACTCGAGATGAATTTGCCGACAGCAAACCAACGGCAATAAAAATTATCTGTTGAATTTTAGCCATGCATCTCAGATTTTCACAGTACCACAGTACGTTAATTCCCCTCCGAAGAATATGGGAGACGTAGCCGATGTCTTTACCCGTTGTCAATTCACGTTCTAAAATCCGCGTCCACGGTTAAAAGTCTTTTGTATTTAAAGCGTCAATGACACTGATCACTCTCAGACGTGAATACATTTTAGGATTATCGGAAGATGCTTTGCATTTCTTTCTACGAATACGTTCTGCAACCGCAGTACTTTCAACTTTGTGCTTTAGGTTCACGTCCCCTGCTTAGTATGCAAATTGCTGTCTCATCCGCAAAATGAGCAAGACGCAGAAGTCATTGCCAATGTGCAACAAACACGGCTCTTCATGTGGCATTACTTTCAAGGGAATTTCTGTCCTAGAACATTCATTCAGTACTTTACTGAACTCGTTCAAGGACTCCGCCTTGTCGAATGCTATTTCACAGCCACTTCGAGTGGATTTCTGTACTTCGTTAAAAAAGAGGAAGCAAATGTGACTTAAGATCTCGATCTACAAGTTCGAAGTTATGTTTCACTTGGTGTAGTTCTCTACGTTTTTAATGAATCATATGTTTCACATTCAATATGATGTGGAATTCTGATGATACGAAGTAAGTGCGCCAGTACATCTTTTAGATAGCTCCATGGCTACATCCTACCTATTCTCCTTATTACTATTATATTTAATTCTAGATTTAACAGGTTAGGAGAAAACGAACACAAATTTATACAACATAGATCCTAAAAAAAGTCTGACACATACCAGAATAATTTGCCACAGTAAGGATGAAACATAGTTTCGACCATGCTTCCTTATACAAATTTTACTTTTACTAAATGCGGAGGTTTCTGATATTGAGTGACAGCGACAACACATTCAGTGAAAAAAAATTGTGGTAAGGTACATTAAATGTATCACCTATTCAGAGAGATACTTGTATTAGACATCAGACATTATCTTTACTGCATGTCTCTGACCACTGAATGTTTTCTTCATGAACTAAGACGATTTTCGTCAAGGTATTAGACTGCAAAAAACGGAGGAATACTCGTATTAATTGAGTATTGTAGCTCCAATTTCAGACTGTTTCCACAGTAGCTGTAATCAAACGTATGAAAACACATTAGGCTTAATATAAAAGGTCAAACTAAACATTCTATGGATACAGTTCAATGAAGTAACAACTAGCATTTACGTAAATGTTTTCCGGGAACCTTATTAGCTAGGCTAAGTAGTACAAAAAATATTATTTATCGAACTGTTAATTGTTACTCACAGATCACAGACTTCGTCGCTTTCGTTGATTTTTATTTTGTTAAATTAAGTGGTGAACTGTCGTTCGTACTGCAGAAAACAACATTCAATAATGCATCATGTCCTGACTGTTTGTGTTTGAACTCTAATATGATACACTGAACAATAATATTCAAATTTTGTCTGTCGCTATTTTCTAATATTTATTTATCGGTGTTTGGTAGACATATCATGCAGTGCGGCACCATTGAAACTTCCAGCTCATTGCTCACTTAACACCGTAAGTTGCAGAAATCCGTTGCCTGATATTGGACAACAAAATTTACTCACTTCCTTCATTCTAAAGTTGCTCACTAACGGTCACATTCCATATCGACCCAAAACCTTGTGATTTGAAAACATGACAGAACCGGTGCACTAACAGTTTAATGTTCGCTCAACTATGGTCTCTATTTAAAGTCTGCATTATATCCCATGCAGTATTAAGATTTTTATAAAACAAAGGGCAATTTTCACCTTAGCACCCAAAAATTTTAAAAATGAAATGTATTGGGTACTAATGATAACGTCCGCTTTGTACAGTGTTGTATCACGCTGTTCCTGAACCAAAGCCATTACTAAGTAGATTATCGGAGTTTGTAGAGTTATTGGAGACACATCCTTATTCTACCAGAACTAGATCGTAACTGCTTCTCACTTTAGTCGAAGCAGCCCCCAGAATGCGAAACTGCTCTCTTCTCTGATTGGCTCAGAGAAATTATGACCAATGAGTGTTGTAGACTATCCTTTATATCTAGGTACTTCAACTACTAGACCATTTCTACATCTTTACTAAATACCCATAACCTACCAAAATACATTATCTAAAAATGCAGCACAAACTTTAACTATATCGTTAGTTATCTAAGGCTCTAAAGAGAAGATATTACTTTCTAGATGTTAACTAGATCGAAAAATGTAGCTTGAGTTGTGCATGACGGAGAAGTGAGGGTCAATGACGATAATGTAGGCCTATTCACCACTGATGTATATGAGATGTCAAAACCTCTTATATGTTTCGCGGTAACTCCAACATACATCATACTTTTGCCAACATTAAAATAAGGCAAAGAACTAGAGCGAAGAAGTAAAAGCAAAAAAAGTGTAAGGCAACGACATTAATGTCGAGCCCAAAAAAAAAATTACTGTTAGAAGATGAGCTAAAAATTGTAAGAAGATCAACAACAGAAAAAGGAAAACAGTAGAAATCGAAGAAGAAACTAAAAGGTAAAATTCTGTTGAAGTGATCAATAAGAAAACAAAGACCAACAGGAAATGGAACTAGTAAAGTACAAGAAGCAGTTTTTTGGGGGAGATAGTAAAGAAGACGAGGACAATGTTTTATTGTAGTGAAACTCTAAGGACAATGAAGGATAAACTGGGCGCCCTAATAGCAAGGAGAAAAGTTGTGCTGGTTGCGCGGATGATGGTTACATGTTTCTGTGTGAATGTGGTATTAGTGCGTGATTTTTTTACCTAATTCGTCTTAGAACGTATGATAATTGTGATTGTGTGACCTCAAAACTTAAGATCTATTAATGTTCTGCATAGTTTGGTGAATGATTTATATACTGAAACATTTTTTCTCAAATTTAAATTAATTCATTCTACAAATGTGTATCCTCACTTCGCAATCTTTTCCTATTCTATGTCTCCCAAAATCTTTCTCTGCGTATAAATTTTTCCTTTTCTTTGTCTCTGTCGACTTTGTCCCTGCTACCGGCCGACATGACCATTTTGCAGAGGTTCACTTTTCTGCTACAAATGTTCAAATGTGTTTGAAATCTTATTGGAATTGACTGGTAATATCATCAGTCCCTAAACTTACACACTACATAACCTAAATTATCCTAAGGACCAACACACACACCCATGCCCGTGGGAGGACTCTAACCTCCGCCGGGACCAGCAGTTTCTGCTACGGAAGAAGAATTTTAATAATAACAGAATTACTTCATAGTTACGTATTCAGTTCATACAGATTTATTTCGTTCGCCTCTCTGTAAAATGAGATAAGAGGAAAATAGAATTTTCCACAGGGAGGCCACTTTAGCCATCCTTCCCCTATTTCACAATTCCCATGCCTTTCATCAGTCAGTTTCGTCTTCTCAGGTGGCCTACAGCGCGATACAACATACTGTCAACAGCTATCTCAACACCGAATTCCAAATTTTCTTGCATTGATTAAATTCATTGATTTACAAGGAGACGTTGACTAGAATTATTCGAAACATCGAATAGTCACGCGCCGTGACTCTCCTTGAAAACAGCTGCCACCCGCCATTGCGTGGACTCCACGAACCATTTGAGGAGACATCATAACACTTCGAGGACAAATCATAGCTCGGTCCATTGAAAACATCAATCGTTTTGTGTTGTAACAGACTACAATTTTGTTCATTAGCGCAGAGGAGAACTGATCTAGTGTGGGGAGAGGGCGGGGGCGGGGGGCGGGGGGCGGGGTGGGGGGGTTGAACACAAACCAGAATTAAGTCTTGTAGTGATCCTTAAACCATTCCAACACAGTGCGATGAGGTGAGGCATTCTCTTGCTCAGGATACAAGAAGTGTATGAGGATATTGAATGGGTAATACAGTAAGGGGGGGGGGGGGGGTGAAAATCTAATAGTCACGGGGGACTGTAATGCATTTGTAGGGGAAGGCGTAGAAGAAAAGATTACAGGAGAATATGGGCTTGGCACAAGGGATGAAACAGGAGAAATACCATTTGAGTTCTGTAAAACGTTTCAGCTAGTAATAGCAAATACCCTGTTCAAGAATCACAAGAGGAGGAGGTATACTTGGAAAAGGACGGGTGATACGGGAAGATTTCAGTTAGAGTACATCATGATGAGACAGAGATTCCGAAATTAGATACTAGATTGTAAGGCGTACCCAGGAGCAGACATAGACTTAGATGACAATACAGTAGTAATGAAGAATAGGGTGAAGCTTAAGACATTAGTCAGGAAGAATCAATACGCGAATACCGAAGTACTACGGAATGACGACATACGGTTGAAGTTCTCTAACCCTATAGATACAGCAATAAGGAATAGCTCAGGAGGCAGTAGAGTTGAAGAGGAATGGACATCCCTACAAGGGTCATCACAGAAGTTGGGAGGGAAAACATAGGTACAAAGAAGGTAACTGTGAAGAAACCTCGGGTAACAGAAAAAATACTTCAACTGATCAATCAAAGGAGGAAGTACAAAAATGTTCCGGGAAAGTTAGGAATACAAAAATACAAGTCACTGAGGAGTGAAATAAACAGGAAGTGCCAAGAAGCTAAGACGAAATGGCTACAGGAAAAAAGAGAAGACATCGAAAAAGAAATGATTTCCGGAAGGACAGACTCAACATACAGGAAAGTCAAAACAACCTTTGGTGACATTAAAAGCAAGGGTGACAACATTAAGAGTCCAATGGGTATTCCACTGTTAAATGCAGAGGAGAGAGCGGGTAGGTGAAAAGAATACATTTAAGGCCTCTATGGGGGGGGAGGGGGAGGGGAGATTTATCTGATGTGATAGAAGAAGAAACAGGAGTCGAATTAGGAGAGGTAGGGGATCCAGTATTAGAATCAGAATTTTAAAAAACTTTGGAGGACTTAAGATCAAATAAGGCGGAAGGGACAGAAAAGATTCCATCAGAATTTCTAAAATCACTGGGGGAAGTGCCAACAAAACGCTTATTCACGTTGGTGTGTAGAATGTATGAGTCTGGCGACATATCATCTGACATTCGGAAAAATATTCTCCACATAATTCCAAAGACTGTAAAAGATTATAAGCGCGAGAATTATCGCACAATCAGCTGAACTGCTCATGCATCCAAGTTTCTTACTAGAATAATATACAGAAGAATGGAAAAGAAAATTGAGGATGCGCTAGATGATCAGATTGGTTTTAGGAAAGGTAAAGGCACGAGAGAGGCAATTCTGACGTTGCGGTTAATAATGGAAGCAAGACTAAAGTAAAATAAAGTCACGTTCATAGCATTTGTCGACCTGGAAAAAGCATTCGACAATGTAAAATGGTGCAAGATGTTCGAATTTCGGAAAAAGTAGGGGGTAAGCTATAGCCACGAGAGTAGTGGTGGTAGCCACATCTTTGTCTTACACCCTTTTTAATACGAACACTTCCTGATCATCCACTCTAATAAGGGTGGACGAGCAGAAACTAAGTGTTCGTATTAAAAAGGATGTTGCCTTTCGCCCCTACTGTTCAATCTGTACATCGAGGAGTCAATAATGGATATAAAAGAAAGGTTCAGGAGTGGAATTAAAATTCAAGCTCAAAGGATATGAATGACACGATTCGCTAATAACATTGCTATCTTGAGTGAAAGTAAAGAAGAGTTACATGATCTGCTGAACTGAATGAACAGTCTAATGTGTACAGAGTATGGATTGAGAGTAAAGATGAAGGTAATGAGAAGTAGTAGAAATGAGAACAACAAGAAAATTAACGTTAGCATTGATGGTCACAGAGTAGGTGAAGTTAAGGAATTGTGCTAGCTAGGCAGTAAAGTGACCAATGATGGACGGAGCAAGGAGGACATCAAAAGCAGACTAGCACTGGCAAAAAGGGCATTCCTGACCAAGAGAAGTCTACTAACATCAAATATCGGCCTTAATTTGAGGAAGAAATTTCGGAGAATATAGTCTGGAGTGTAGCATTGCATGGTAGTGAAACATGGACTGTGGGAAAACCGGAACAGAAGAGAATCGAAGCATTTGGTATGTGGTGCTACAGACGAATGCTGAAAATTAGGTGGACTGATGAGGTAAGTAATGAGAATGTTCTGCGCAGAATCGGAGAAGAAACGAACATGCGGAAAACACTGATAAGGAAAAGTGACAGGATGATAGGACATCTGTTAAAACACGAGGGAATGACTTCCATGGTACTAGAGGGAGCTGTAGAGCACAAAAACTGTAGAAGAAGACAGAGACTGGAATACATCCAGCAAATAATTGAGGACGTAGGTTGCAAGTGCTACTCTGATATGAACAGGTTAGAACAGAAAAAAAGTTAGTGGCGGGCCGCGTCAAACCAGTCAGAAGGCTGACGACAAAACAGAAAGAAATGCAAAAATACGGCTATAATGAAAAGTGTATCCAAATATAACAGCAATAAGTCATCTTTTGTAATGGTTCAGTTTTAATTATAGCAGTAGCTGTTCCCAGCCACTCGTATAAGTCTCATTAAGTGGATAAGAAAGAAAAGCAAAAGCGCATGTTTCTAATATGCGAGGGTTGTTTTTTAAGTAAGGGCCGTTTTTAATTTTTAAAAAAGATACATATACTTTTGTAAAAAAACTTTTGTTTTCTGATTCTACACACTTTTACCTATTTTTCTATATAGTTGCCTTGTTTATTTAAGCACTTGTCATACCGTACAACTAAGTTTTTAATTTCCTCTTCAAAGAATTCAGCCGCCTGCTCCGACAGCCAAGAGTTCAGGGCCGCTTTCACTTCATCGTCGTCATTGAAGCGCTGCCCGCCAAGATGGTGTTTCAGGTACCGGAAAAGGTGAATATCTCTAGGAGCAAGGTCGGGGCTGTATGGCGCATGGTCCAAGACTTCCCAGCCAAAAGAATCAATCAAATCCCGAGTCTTTTGAGAGGTGTGAGGCCTAGCGTTATCGTGTAGGAGCAAAACTCCTTTTGTCAGCATGCCACGCCTTTTGTTTTGAATCGCTCTGTGGCGCTTCTTTAGAGTTGCACAGTAGGCATCTGAGTTGATTGTCGTTCCTCGTGGCAAGAAGTCCACTAGCAAAACACCGCGCCGGTACCAGAACACAGTTGCCAAAATCTTGCGCTTTGACAGCGTCTATTTGGCTTTGACCTAGACGGGTAAGGTTGTGTGTCGCCATTCCATCGATTGTCGCTTGCTTTCGGGAGCGATATGGAATACCCATGTTTCATCTCTAGTGAAAATTTGACTCAACATGTCATCCCCTTCTTCCTCGTAACCAATCAAAAAGTCCAACGAAGAGGCAAATCTCTTCCCTTTGTGGTCCTCTGTGAGCAGTCTGGGTACCCACCGAGAACACAGTTTCTTAATGTTTAGGTTTTCAAACACAAATTTGTACAAAACCGATCTTGAAACTTGTGGTAATTCCTAAAAAAGAGTGGAAATTGTGGATCTTCTGTCCTCACTAATCTTTGTTTCGACTGCAGCCACCAAATCATCATTGATCACAGATGGCCGGCTTCAGCGTTCGTTGTCATGGACGTTTTGACGGCCGTTTTTAAACTCTGTAACCCAGTGACGCACTTTACCTTCACTCATTGCATTCAAGCCATAAACTTCTGTTCACTGACGATGAATTTCTGCAGCTGATAGGCTTCTCGCGGTCAAAAAACGTATCACTGACCGTATCTCACACGCGGCGGGCGATTCAATAATCGTAAACATTATAAAGTAGCACAGCGATGCGTACACGTCAGCTACAGAGCTGCAACTTGCATCAATGTGAACGGGAAGGATGCCGGCAAGTGGCGCGGTGGCTTGTTGCGGCGTGCGGGCGAACTACGGGACTATGCCCGCGAACGGCCCTTCCTTAGAAAACAAGCTTCATATATGGGCACTGGGTATACATCTATACTCCACCTCATTCCTGCAGCTGTCCATCTCCTCCTCCTCCCCTCTCTCTCTCTGCCCATCACTTCCTCCCGTCTCCTTCTGTCCGTCTACTCCTCCCCCACTCTGTCCAAATCCTCCTGCTCCTCTCTCTCCCCTTCTCTCTGCCGATCATCCTGCCTCTCCCCTCTATGTCCATCTTCTCCTCTCCATCTCCTCCTGACCCCCGTAGGTGCCCATTTAATCGTTTCTGATTTCTGTCCTATTCCTGCCACTCCTCTGTCCATCAATTCTCTCCCTCCCCCCCCCCCCCACCCCCTCTTTCTCTAACCTCAGCTAATTCATATTCTGCAACAGCAGTGTAATCATAAGCTTACAAGCCACAAATGCAATTTTGCTTGCTAACAACGTTTCACTATCGAATATTCTACATTTATTTATATATTAAAAATTTTATAGCCTGCGTTTATCTAAACCTTTATTACAGAATTTGAAGTAAATCTGTTTGGTACTTTTTGAGAGTTTTAACAACAACCTTGTCCCTTTGTATAGTACGTGTTTATTTATGTTGTTGTTATGGTCTTCAGTCCTGAGACTGATCTGATCTGATGCAGCTCTCGATGCTACCCTATCCTGTGCAAGCTTCTTCATTTTCAGTACCTACTCCTGCCTACACCCTTCTGAATCTGCTTAATGTACTCATCTCTTGGTCTCCCTCTTAGATTTTTACCCTCCACGCTGCTGTCCAGTACTAAACTGGTGAGCCTGTGATGCCTCAACACGTCCTACCAACCCATCCCTTCTTCTTGTCAAGTTGTGCCACAAACTCCTCTTCTCCCCAAATCTATCCAGTACCTCATTAGTTATGTGATATACCCATCTAATCTTCAGCATTCTTCTGTAGCACCACATTTCGGAAAGCTATTCTCTTCTCCAAACTATTTATCGTCCATGTTTCACTTCCATGCATGGCTACCCTCCATGCAAATACTTTCAGAAACGACTTCCTGACACTTAAATCAAGACTCGATGTTAACAAATTTCTCTTCTTCAGCAACGCTTTCCCTGCCATTGCCAGTCTACATTTCATATCCTCTCTATTTCGACCATCATCAGTTATTTTGTTCCCCTAACAGTAAAACTCTTTTACTACTTTAAGTGTCTCATTTCCTAATCTAATTCCCTGAGTATCACCCGACATAATTCGACTACATTCTATTACCCTCGTTTTACTTTTGTTGATGTTCATCTTATACCCTCCTTTCAAGACACTGTCCATTCCGTTCAACTGCTCTTCCAAGTCCTTTGCGTCTCTGACAGAATTACAATGTCATCGGCGAATCTCAGAGTTTTTATTTCTTCTCCATGGGTTTTAATACCTACTCCGAACTTTTCTTCTGTTTCTTTACTGCCTGTTCAATATACAGATTGAACAACATCGGGGATAAGCTACAACCCTGTCTCACTCCCTTCCCAACCACTGCTTCCCTTTCATGACCCTCGACTCTAATAACTGCAATCTGGTTTCTGTACAAATTGTAAATAGCCTTTCGCTCCCTGTATTTTACCCCTGTCACCTTCAGAATTAGAATGAGAGTAGTACAGTCAACATTGTCAAAAGCTTTCTCTAAGTCTGCAAATGCTAGAAACATAGGTTTACCTTTCCTTAATCATTCTTCTAAGATAAGTCGTAAGCTCAGTATTGCCTCACGTGTTCCAAAATTTCTACGGAATCCAAACTGCTCTTCCCCGATGTCGGCTTCTACCATTTTTTCGATTCGTCTGTAAGGAATTCGCGTTAGTATTTTGCAGCTGTGACTTATTAAACTAATAGTTCGGTAATTTCCACATCTGTCAACACCTGCTTTCTTTGGGAATAGAATTATTATATTCTTCTTGAAGTCTCAGGAAATTTTGCTTGTCCCATACATCTTGCTCACCAGATGGTAGAGTTTTGTCAGGAATGGCTTTCCCAAGGCTGTCAGTAGTTCTAATGGAATGTTGTCTACTCCCAGGGCCTACTTTCGAATGAGGTCTTTCAGTGCTCTGTCAAACTCTTCACGCAATATCGTATCTCCTATTTCATCTTCATCTACATCCTCTTCCATTGCCATAATATTGTCCTTAAGAACATCGCTCCTGTGTAGAACCTCTATATACTCCTTCCACCTTTCTGCTTTCCCTTCTTTGCTTAGAACTGGGTTTCCGTCTGAGCTCTTGATATTCATGCAAGTGGTTCTCTTTTCTCCAAAGGTCTCTTTAATTTTCCTGTAGGTACTACCTACTTTATATTTATATGTAGTTTACAAAGTTTTATAGTTTGTTTATATGTACTACATATGTTAAAAATATGGAATAAAAGCACGTGAATTTTCGAATGCGAAGTTGTGTCAAAATTTCAAAGCAATCGGCGAAGACCCTCCGAAAATTTACAATTCTAACCAATATTTACATTTTTTTATTTATATGTTCATTTATATGACGGCTTGGTCAAAATCTTAAATCCCCGTGGTTCTTCACTAGTTCTTTTGAAATTTTGACGCAAGATGTGTTTTTATACACCTCTTGGTGTGCAATAGGGTATTCGGTGTTTCAATAGATATGTAAAATACGAGCGAATTCGAATGCAACCATGTGGCCAAATTTCAGAGCTTTCGGCGAAGAACTTTCAAAGGTTTACGATTTTGTACAAACCAATACTAACACTTTTATTTATATAGATTATCGGTTTCAATTTGACTAATGACTCATCATCAGAAGGTACACGCTTTCGAAAATTGTTTGTAGCATTGTTGGAGTCGTCGTATAAATTTACTGTACTAGCATTCACATATTTAATTAGGAACACATCACTTTCGAAAACACAGTTTATGTTTTCCAGTTATATTGGTCCAAGAGAAGTAAAACTTCTGCCCTACAAGACGTGAACAAACCTGCACATTGCCTGCTTGTCACACAATTACGCAATTTTGATGTCTATCGATGTATCCGGAGGAGATATTTGAGTGCCTGATGACAAAAGGAAAGAAAACAGGAAAGCGTGGAGCTACGTATCCGCCTGGATGTGTGTCCGCTAATGCAGGGCAAGCCACTGGCTGAGTTGTCGCCTGCTCTCACCGGTGGCTCTCGCGGGCAGTTACGGCACCAGAGAACGCTGACTGCCGCTTGAAGCGAACCGTGGTACTCTCTCTCTCCGTTTCCCGGATTGCGTCCTTTTGAAACGACGTCTTGAGACGCTAAGACACTGCGAAACTAGTTCGGACTCTCACTTCCGCTATGTGCAGGTAAAGCGGTTCAGAAAGTTAGGGCTTCGACCCATTTGTTCTTGTCAACTTGTTTTGTGTCGACATACGAAGTCACGTAGACGTCCCTGGGGAAACAAATACATAGCACTTCTAAAAGCACCACGATTTGATGATGCATGTACGTAATTGTCTGTCTGCTGCACGTAATGTATGTCACAGGACTACATTTTATTTGTTGCTTTCGTGAATAGACTACTAGCGCACGGGAGCTAGAAAACAAAAACACCGTCCTTAACCTACAGAGAAGTGAGTTTGTCACTCTTCACGCATCCTTCGGAAAACCTAGGACGTCTGCCAGTATAGTCAGTCGGCAAAAGTGCAAGGGCAACCATCTTTTAAGGCGCGCATGACTCAGCGCTATTTGTGAAAGTGATGATGTAACATAAACAGCTGTAAAAATAAAAATGTTGAGTAATTTGGCAGGTGTGGAGCATTATTATCGGTTCTATAAGTAAACGTATCCTGTTCAGTAAGTTTATATCAAATTATCTTTTTTTTTATTCATGAAGATGGGAAAAAGTTGTGTTTAGCCGCACTCAGCCCAGTTTAGTAGTAAAATATGCAGTAACAACTTGACAGATTTCAAATAAACTGTTGTCCTCAAAGCTCCATAATATATTAGAACTCAAAAAGCAAGTTACACATTATTACGCCAGCCCAAGTAACGGTTAACGCTTTCTGTACGACATTTCAAAGTGGCAGAGATAGATAAACGATACAGTTTTTCATTATAGCCATAAAGTCTCTGTAAACAACAATCAGAACGTTACACCAATAGTTCAATTACTCGATGATAGTAATCCGGCTTTTGATCACAGCGGCCTTCGAACAGCGGTGAGAGAACGTTTCTCGTTGGTTCGAAATCTATTTCCCTGAGATGTTCTTTCAGCTTGCCGAACAGATAGAAGAGGATGGTGCCAGACATGGACTGTACAGTGCATTCTAGAAATCTCCCACGAAAACACTGAAACATAATTTTTGGTGTGTACGGCGTGTGGGTTGTTGCACTGTAACGCAAGACAACAATACATTTTCCTCAACTTTCCACGTCTCTTCTTCTTTATGAGGTTGCGTAGAGATGTCAGTATGTCAGTGCACCACGGCATGAGTCAACTTTCAAGGTTATACGATTTGCCACATTTGCTACTCTTTCACAGTTGTAGGTAATGGTGACCATGACCTTTCCTACAGATGGCGCAACTTTGGTTTTCTTCAGCGGAGGTGAAGAGAAATATCTCTGTTCCATAGATGTTCCCTCTGTTGGTGTGAACTTCTAATCCTGCCTCGGGCATGGATGTGTGTGATGTCCTTAGGTTACTTAGGTTTAGGTAGTTCTAAGGGGCTGATGACCTCAGAATGATGCGTCTTAAGATTCCGCTCTCCTCCACAGAGCGAGTAACAGTGGTCGCAGAACACACCGCGAAAACAATTTCGCCATCGGGTGTGGCCGAGCGGTTCTAGGCGCTTCAGTCTGGAACCGCTCGACCGCTACGGTCGCAGATTCGAATCCTGCCTCGGGCATGGATGTGTGTGATGTCCTTAGGTTAGATAGGTTTAAACAGTTCTAAGTTCTGAGGGACTGATGACATCAGATGTTAAGTCCCATAGTGCTCAGAGCGATTTGAACCATTTGAAAATAATTTGCGTTGCTGTAAACTGTCTCGGATGATGGAATGACCACCGCCTATTGAGATCCCGATCTGCAGACCGCTGTCCGCGACAGTCTCTATCCAACTGCTGCGAAACAGTTTCTGAACTGCCTGGAAGTTGTCGTCTCCGGTGCACGGCCCCTGGTCAGCTTCTTGGCACTAATTCACTACGGCTGGACGGGATATTGCATTTGGTCCACAGACCTCCAGAACTCTACGGTTGTTCTGTCTACAGTTTTGATGTTTCGCCTACAACAATCTTACTGTCCCGCGAACTTCAGGTTTGGAGTTCGTTTCCAATTGCCCCGCCTTTCACTCGCACAGTGACAAGGGAAAAGCCCCAACGCAACCCCCTCAGATTTAGGGGTAAGATGTGCCAGTGGACAGCGTCAGCAACTGAATAAGGGTCAAGCACGCAAACAGAAAGAAGGTTTACTGAGCTGTGAAAAAAGAAGTAA
The DNA here is from genome assembly GCF_023897955.1 of Schistocerca gregaria. Lineage (NCBI taxonomy): Eukaryota > Metazoa > Arthropoda > Insecta > Orthoptera > Acrididae > Schistocerca > Schistocerca gregaria. The sequence continues at coordinate 132,837,589 of NC_064922.1, forward strand.
AAAGAAATCTGGAATGGCAGTGGCGTCGAGGTTGTGTGGTCATAATGTGTTCAGACCTCTCTTGTGTCTCTTTTTTTTTGTTCACAAAATTATGAACTGTTCGCCCTCCGGTCATTGACGTGTTTGTGTCGTAGTTCAACGCCCGTTTCCTAGAGCGAAGGGACGTCCGGACGCACGTACCTCCTATTTGTTTCACAGAATTCCCACATGTTATGACTCTTGCTTTCCGTTTTGGAAGTTTTGACTCTTGAATTCCTTTGTTGTATCATAGTTCACCCATTTAATTGGTGTTTTCATTTCATGAAGAGGTCTATGCGGCATTTTACTTGCTCTCACTATTCATAACATTTACTTGAGACCTTAATATTTTCTTACCATATAACTCACACTCTACAACCAATATGTAGTACAACGATTGCTAAGACTATAGAAGGAGAAGAGACACGTCAATTACCCGACGGACAGTTCATAAATTTAAGAAATAACGTAAGCTACCACGGGAGATTTGAACACAGACCTCCCGCGAGGCGGTCCCACACGGTGTCCATTCAGCCTCGGCCCTATCGTTGTTTCCGTTCGCTCGGTGTTACAGAAATTGAGATTCGACCCTTCACTGTTTCTATTTCGTATCTGTTATCGCGCTTCACGACACATTCTACCACTTTTCATCTTTGATCTGTGCTCAGTTTTTAACGGGCTACCCATAGGGCCAATTCAGCACTAAATCTGAGGAGTGTACGATGGGCACTTTCCCTTGAGAGATACACTTGCTATCATTACCGCAGCAGAATTGCGTCAGCAGGGTACCGCACACAAGTTTATTCTTGTGACTCTGCACTACTCCTGTTGCATAACGGTCGTCATGTTGGACAACACGTGTAACTTACTTTCTGAATTACCTATGTGTCAAAAATTATGGGAAACGTGAACTGTGGGTGTGGTTAAGATTTCCCGTCCGGTACCGGTCGATGCCGGAAGTCTTTATGGTTGACACTACATCGGCGATTTGCGTTATTCAGCATCACTGCGTATTATGAATATTCTGATGTATATTTTATCTTTCTTGCTTTCTGCATCATGAGGGAACACTTTCGTGACAGTGTAGCTCAATTCGTAGATATGTGTGGCCTGTTACAGTCGGCACACGAAATACACAACTGGCCATTAAAATTGCTACACCAAGAAGAAATGCAGATGATAAACGGGACAAATATATTATACCAGAACTGAAATGTGATTACATTTTCACGCAATTTGGGTGTATAGATCCTGGGAAATCAATATCCAGAACAACCACCTCTGGCCGTAATAACGGTCTTAATACGCCTGGGCATTGAGTCAAACAGAGCTTGGATGGCGTGTACAGGTATAGTTGCCCATTTAGCTTCAACGCGATGCCACAGTTCATCAAGAGTAGTGACTCGCGTAATGTGACGAGCCAGTTGACCAGACTTTTTCAGTTGGTGAGAGATCTGGAGAATGTGCTTCCCAGGGCAGAAGTCGAACATTTTCTGTATCCAGAAAGGCCCTTACAGCACCTGCAACACGCGGTCGTGCATTATCCAGCTGAAATGTAGGGTTTCACAGGGATCGAATGAAGGGTAGAGCTACGGGTCGTAACACATCTGAAATGTAACGTCCACTGTTCAAAGTGTCGTCAATGAGAACAAGAGGTGACCGAACGTGTAACCAATGGCGCCCCATATCATCACGCCGGGAGATACGCCAGTATGGCGATGACGAATACACGCTTCCAATGTGCGTTTACCGCGATGTTGCCAAACACGTATGCGACCATCATGATGCTGTAAACAGAACCTGGATTCATCCGAAAAAATGACTTTTGCCATTCGTGCACCCAGGTTCGTCGTTGAGTACACCATCGCAGGCGCTCCTGTGTGTGATGCAGCGTCAAGGGTAACAGCAGCCATGGTCTCCGAGCTGATAGTCCATGCTGCTGCAAACGTCGTCGAACTGTTCGTACAGATGGTTGTTATCTTGCAAACGTCCGTATATGTTGAGTCAGGGATCGAGACGTGGCTGAACAATCCATTTCAGCCTTGCGGATAAGACGCCTGTCATCTCGACTGCTAGTGATACGAGGCCGTTGAGATCCAGTACGGCATTCAGTATTACCCTCCTGAACCCCCCGATTCCATATTCTGTTAACAGTCATAGGGTGTCGACCAACGCGAGCAGCAATGTCGCGATAGGCTGCATTCCGACCTTTATCAAACTCGGAAATGTGATGGTACGCATTTCTCCTCCTTATACGAAGCATCACAACAACGTTTCACCAGGCAACGCCGGTCAACTGCTGTTTGTGTATGAGAAATCGGTTGGGAACTTTCCTCATGCTAACAAATTTTGAGTGTCGCCACTGGCACCAACCTTGTGTGAATGCTCACAAAAGCTAATCATCTGCATATCACAGCATCTTCTTCCTGTCTGTTAAGTTTCGCGTTAGTAGCACGTTATCTTCTTGGTGTAGCAATTTTAATGGCCAGTAGTGTATGTAAATGTAGAGCTGCTTGAATTTGTTTGGGATGTTTCCCTCCACATTCTGCTGCGAGGTGTTGCATTACTTATGTCGAACATGTATCCCGACTCTGCATTATACTTGTGTGAATGATATAATTTTCGCGCCTTCACTTCATGATGGGAACTAGCGCTTTTATACTAGTTGTGAAATGAATAAATCGAAATGAAATGGCAGAAGTAGATCATATTTCTGTTGGTTACCATATTCATACTGTTCACTGCTCAGAAGGATATAGTCAGCATTGCTACGTCCTATTCCAGACGCTAAATGGTTCGGGTGGATTAAATGTATATAGGGAGACAGAGAGAGAGAGAGAGAGAGAGAGAGAGAGAGAGAGAGAGAGAGAGAGAGAGAGAGAGAGAGATAGAGAGAGAAGAGAGAGAGAGAGAGAGAGAGAGAGAGAGAGGCCGAGGTTCGATCTAATGGGAATAAATGAACTGCGGAGCCAGGAGGGTCAGAATTTCTGACTCAGTGACTAACAATATACCAGTCCAATTTCAAACAGGGCTACTGCAGAAATAGGACTAATCATTAATAAGTTATTAGTAATGAAAGTGAATTACTGCGACCAACATAGCGAAGATATTTTCGTAGCCAAGATAGACACAAAGCCATCACACACCTCTCATAGCTCCGCAGATGATAAAAGATATCGAGAAAAATTTATGATCAGGTAAGTCAGTTAAACGAAAATTTAATTGTGGTGTTAAACTAGAATTCGACGTAAGGAGAAAGAGGAATACATAGTGTTTATAAATTAGTTATACAAAAGTAACAATTCGTTGTCAAAATGTAAGTAATTTATTTTACAGAAATGTTTCATACAGTACTGAAAGCAGTATACATCCAACTTTTATTTACAAATGTTCAGTGAGGCTACCATTTGTAATATGACAAATGTCTCCTCTGTAATCAATTTCTTGCCAATTCCCATGAAGCAAGTCTTGACATATGCTCGCAACTACTTTTGTTTCCTGATGTCACAGCTCGTCGACGTTTCCCGCCAGAAAAGGAATAAACAGTCTGTCTTAAATGTAACCCCATACACAGAAGTCCATTGGGAATAAATAAGGTGACCGTGGTGACCAGGATATTGTTCCACCTCGTCCTGTAGAGATATACGAAAACTTTACAATGAGAAAGTAGCGGCGTGCCTTCTTGCTGGAAAATAAGTTATGTGCCCAGATGCTGTTCTTATTGAAGCATTAGATGATGCTCAAGTTCGTCCAGATACGATATGCAAGTTACAGTTGACTCGACCAAAAAGAAAGGACTGTAAATCTTATTAAGCTAATTTGACAAAAAACATTTACGTTAGGAGAGTCCCGGAAGTTTTAGATTACGTGATGTGAATTCTGCTCATGTCACATCGAAAGATTATGCCCATTCTCATTACTGCAGGTATGGAAGACGGCGTGGCCACGGAACACAATTTTACTAAAAATGTCATCCTCCGTCTACATTTTGTTAATCATTTCCTCACAATACAGCCCGTTTTTGTCTGTATCTCTCTCTGAAAACTTGCGACATTTCCAATGTGTAAGGTTTGGCTAACAGAGGTTTCTGTTGTATCTCCCACACGGCAACACTACGTATATTCAGTTCTAAGCTGGCACATCTCATTTATGTACTCTGGCTACGAATGTAAGACTGCTGGCCAACCCTAACCCGACATCCTATGTGACACACAGCCAGTTTGGGTGAAACGATCGTAACAATTAATAGTAGTTCGTCTCTGAGTTGGTGGCTCGCGATATTTAGTCCTGCATTGTCTCTGAGAGGAAACAGCGGATGTGGATCCATGAAACCATAAACAACACTCCGTACACTCTTCACCATCATAAGACTCCATGATGACTGCTGGAATAACTGATTAGTGCATGCTACCTGGAGGGTACGTCGGGAACTAACAGCATTAGGCGAGAACAAAACTTGAAAATTTACTGCAGTCGGTGCTCTTATGACATCTCCTTAGTTATTTACATTTCCCACAATTAAAGGCTGCTTTTCTGCCACTAATTTCTGAATACCGCACAGTAGGAATATAATGACTATGGGAACTTTGCATAGAGTAGACTGCAGACACTTGGTTTAAGAATCACGACAGAAGATCGTGCACGTGGAAGAGGCCTGGAGACACCGTAGAGTTTCAGATTCATTGTGTAATGATAAGAAATAGATTTTGATAACAGATTTTCAAGAGCAAAACATATACAGGGTCGGATATGGATATCTGCCATATTTTCTTGGCTATGAAGTGCTAACTCAAACTGAATTAATTAAAGAAATACTCAAAATTAGAGAGATGGGTTCAGATAATTTGAAGAGCTTTAAAAAATGGAGTGATCAAGGCAACATAGAAGCCGCTAGAAAAACGACGAAGCCAGGTAGCCGTGCTTGATTGGCGGACAAGTTATTGAAATCATTGACAAAAGCGGAAAATTTAAAAACGCAGGAGACAGAGTAGGAGAATCGAAATTTTTTTGGGTCATCAGTTTTCTGGTCGGTTTGATGCGACCCCCACGAATACCTCTCCTGTGCAACCGTTTCATCTCAAACCAGAGAAGAAAGCACACAATTAGACTCACGGGAAGTGAAGACTGCTCAATGGGAAAGACTACAGGAGAGATACAAAGCTGTTTAACTATGCATTAATACCAGAAAGATATCTCCAGCATTTGGAGAAGTATACAAACCTTTTGAGAAAAAACAGGGTACATGTATGATTGTTTAAAGCTAAGGTGGTGAGAGGAATTTGACAGCGCACTGAAGATATCTGAGGCAGGCGAAATACACCCAAACATGAAGAAAAGGTAATAAATCCAATTCCAAGGCAGCCAAGCGCTGATAAGACGTGTATTACGAATCTAAAATTTTAATAAGTACAGTTACAAGACACTGACACGAACTGTTTACAGAAGAAAGAAAAAATAGTAGAGATCTGCCCTGAATATGATCAGTTTGAGTTGCGGAGAAATGGCCAAAAAATTAAACTTTTTATAGAGAAATGATAAAGTACTTCACTGAACAACGTACGCTGCTTTCATTTTCAAAAAATTCCGCCATTTAACTGTTAATTGTTCGTGTATTTCACAGTCATAATTTTGGTTTAGTAGCCATTCTCAATAAAAACCCGTGGTCTAGGGGTAGCGTCTTCGGTCCCGGGTTCTATCCCCAGCATTGGCGGCCGAATACTTCCGGCATAAGAAGTCAGCCTCATTCTGCCGACGGCCTTGTCAAAGAGGGCGGAGGAGCGGATAGAGGTTCAGGGCACTCTCTTGTCCTAGGGGTGGGAAATTGCCCCTAAAGGCGGAAGAATCAGCAATGATCAACGACATGAGGATGCAGAACGCAATGGAAACCACTGCATTAAAGACACGTAACCTGTATCCACAGGACATGTGGCCTGTAGTTGAAGAAGTGTCATGATGATCTCTCCATTGGCAAAAGATTCCGGAATAGTCCCCCATTCGGATCTCCGGGAGGGGACTGCCAAGGGGGAGGTTACCATGAGAAAAAGATTGAATAATCAAGGAAAGGATAATGTTCTTCGAGTCGGGGCGTGGAATGTCAGAAGCTGGAATGTGGTACGAAAACTAGAAAATCTGAAAAGGGAAATGCAAAGGCGCAATCTAGGTATAGGAGGGGTCAGTGTAGTGAAGTGGAAGGAAGACACGGATTTCTGGTCAGATGTTTATCGGGTAATAACAACAGCAGCAGAAAACGGTATAACAGGTGTAGGATTCGTTATGAATAGGAAAGTAGCGCAGAGGGTGTGTTACAATGAACAGTTCAGTGACCGGGTTGTTCTAATCAGAATCGACAGCAGACCAACGCCGACAACTGTAGTTTAGGTATACATGCCGATGTCGCAAGCTGAAGATGAACAGATAGAGAAAGTGTATGAGGATATTGAAAGGGTAATGCAATATGTAAAGGGGGACGAAAATCTAATAGTCATGGGCGACTGGAATGCAGTTGTAGGGGAAGGAGTAGAAGAAAAGGTTACAGGAGAATATGGGCTTGGGACAAGGAATGAAAGAGGAGAAAGACAAATTGAGTTCTGTAACAAGTTTCAGCTAGTAATAGCGAATACCCTGTTCAAGAATCACAAGAGGAGGAGGTATACTCGGAAAAGGCCGGGAGATACGGGAAGATTTCAATTGGATTACATCATGGTCAGACAGAGATTACGAAATCAGATACTGGATTGTAAGACGTACCCAGGAGCAGACAGACTCAGATCACAATATAGTAGTGATGAAGAGTAGGCTGAAGTTCAAGACATTAGTCAGGAAGAATCAATACGCTAAGAAGTGGGATACGGAAATTCTAAGGAATGACGAGTTACGTTTGAAGTTCTCTAACGCTATAGATACAGCAATAAGGAATAGCGCAGAAGGCAACACAGTTGAAGAGGAATGGACGTCTCTAAAAAGGGCCATCACAGAAATTGGGAAGAAAAACATAGGTACAAAGAAGGTAGCTGCGAAGAAACCATGGGTAACAGAAGAAATACTTCAGTTGGTTGATGAAAGGAGGAAGTACAAACATGTTCCGGGAAAATCAGGAATACAGAAATACAAGTCGCTGAGGAATGAAATAAATAGGAAGTGCAGGGAAGCTAAGACGAAATGGCTTCAGGAAAAATGTGAAGACATCGAAAAAGATATAATAGTCGGAAAGACAGACTCAGCATACAGGAAAGTCAAAACAACCTTTGGTGACATTAAAAGCAACGGTGGTAACATTAATAGTGCAACGGGAATTCCACTGTTAAATGCAGAGGAGAGAGCAGATAGGTGGAAAGAATACATTGAAAGCCTCTATGAGGGTGAAGATTTGTCTGATGTGATAGAAGAAGAAACAGGAGTCGATTTAGAAGAGATTGGTCTGCTAAAATAACACAACATTATCATTACAAGTTTGTATGGACAGTGGGTACCTTGCGTTCGGGTGAGCAAAAGCGGGACCGAACAGTAAAACCAGAGCTGGTTTCTGCCGAAGCTGCCAGCGTGAGACGTCTTATTGTATTGTGTAACAACGAAACGTTGAAAATCACAAGAAATTACGATGTGGGTTGACTATTTGATACAGTTGTGACGTGAAGTAGTTGTGTAACGCGATATTAACGTATTTATTACTTGGTTATGAGTTGAAGAAATCAGGTTATTCGTGAATTTGCCGGCCTTATAACAAATAAATCACTATCTCCTACAGAATATCTGACGATTGATGAATAAATCTTTCCATTTCGGGCTGTGCCTAAAATCTCGAGAAATCTGGAATAAAAGTCATTTGCTATAGCAAAATACAGAAATTTCTGTTTTGCGTACATTTGAAGCATATGATGCTAAACAGCCTGATGGTCTGTTCAGGGAGTGTAATCATCTTTCAGGTGTGTGGTGTCACCGCCAGACACCACACTTGCTAGGTGGTAGCCTTTAAATCGGCGGCGGTCCGTTAGTATACGTCGGACCCGCGTGTCGCCACTATCAGTGATTGCAGACCGAGCGCCGCCACACGGCAGGTCTAGATAGACGCTTCCCAGCACTCGCCCGAGTTGTACAGCCGACTTTGCTAGCGATGGTTCACTGACAAATTACGCTCTCATTTGCCGAGACGATAGTTAGCATAGCCTTCAGTTACGTTATTTGCTGCGACCTAGCAGCGCGCCAGTATCCGTACTATTGATATTGAAAATCAAGTAACATAAAGAGCGATGTTAGTCATTAATGGATTAAAGTTAAGTATTCCACCAGCTACGTCCGTTTTTCTCAATTCTAATTCCCTTGTCATGTTCCAGACCTCACGCCCGCCTGCGTGAGCTAAAACGCGTGCATTTCGGCCTCCTTTTTTGTGGCACGATGTTGGCTCTCCTGGCAACCACAACAAGGTGTTCTTCAACACCTTGTAACTCACACAAAAGACTCGGGGAAAAAAACAACTGTTGATAACTGGCATAAAGCTGTCCCACTTGCCAGAATTTTGATCGACTTTAATCTGACATTAGTGGGAGTATTACGAATAAACACACGGAAATTGCTGCTCAGTTCCTGAAAAATAAATACAAATGCTTGGAATTCAAATTTTCTTACTTTCACGAGACAAATGTGTATGCTGTTTTACGTTCCGACGAAGTCTCAGTGTTTAGTTCTACGTAATATAAGCCATGCGACGTGATGACAACATCCATACCTCTAAAAATGTTACTTTCTGCAACTGCACTGATGGAGGACTGGACACGAGCGGACATCTATGCAACATGTATTGTGTTTGGCGCAAAACAGGAACATTTCCCGTTGCTTTGTTCTATTTTTTAAATGGTTGCCCGATAAGCTCCTATGTTATTTACAATATGAATACTACTAAAACGTCACAAAGAAGAATATTTCTCACAGAGCTTAAAACTAACATAGCGTGTAAATAGTTTTCAGGAAATTGGTGATAGCTACGTATTTGATTGGATTAGTGAGAATGTAGTCGTTTATGATGCGTAGACGAATAGAAGTACCACTCAGCCGCAGTACAGGCAGCAACGAAAACCCGAGGGCAACAGGGTCAACATTGCAGAAGCGGAAGTGACGTCACATCAGCCGCACCGTTCCCAATATTGCCAGGTAAGTGTTACATGTTTTCCAACGTCGTATGCGTAAAACGTTTAGCGAAATTTAGTATTTTAATGCAACGAAAGTTCCGTGCTACAAAAGCTGAAACATTAAGTAGTAAGTTAGATTCCTTTACATTTCAGGTAATAATTGAGGTGTCATTAAGAGCTTGTCAGCAAATGCTGTTTGTTCTTGTGGGAGTAACATTTTCATAATTATATGGTTTTTATCGATGAGCAATGGTTCTTAATGATTAAAATAAATATATCGTCAGATAAAATTCGTTTTTGCGGAAATATGGTTTAAAATAAATAGACGAACATGGATCATACTAAAGAGAAAAGACAGATGGCCAAAATTTGTAAAACCACTCGCTGGTTAGGTCAATGTCGACATTTACTTCTCCATCAGGTACTCAAAAATCGCCAGACCAAAACAACGTGAAATATAAGGTCGTAAATTATCTCAGTCAGAAAATAAATTAGCAGATGGCAAAAAGCTGAGAGAAATAACGAAAGTGAAGAAACAGTTAGAGCGGACATTCACTTTGCCTCTTTGAAACTGAAGGGCTCAAAGAAAGGCAGAAAATCTTGGACAGAATTATCACATAAATGTAAATAGATGTGGTTCATGGTGTGGGTTCCTGTAGTCATGTCCTAGTTCATGAACCACGGGCAACATATGAGTGGCCAAGTAAGTGGTCCCGACAGTCGGGATACCAGTTACTTTGGAATAAGGCTCGGACATATTCTGAGTCGTGGTCACCTTTGTGCTCATACGGCAAAGACTACCATTTCCACTGGTTAGTCCCTCAACCATTAGGGGTAAAACTCAATGGGACTCAGGGCAAGTAAGGCTAGCAACCTGCTTTCCCAATACTTTAAATATGATGCTGGCAACAATCAGAGCAAAATGCCTCGGATCTTTGGAGGAGACAGAGTCCCACCTCTAACTGACAAACCAGGGATTCCTAAGATACGACTTGGCAAATAAATGGTAATGAGATGGGGAGCTATTAATATCAATGGGGGCTACTCTGGGAAGAAGGTAGAGCTGCCAGAGGCTGCAAGTAAGATGGGCGGGGCGTTTTAGCTGTTAGTGACATTCGGGTAAGGGGTGAGAAAGAAGAGGAAGTGGGAGAATACAAGGTCTACCTGTCAGGAGTCAAAGCAGGAATAGCACAATCGGGTGTAGGGCTTTACATCAGGAAAGAGATGGAACCCAGCGTAGTTGCAGTAAGGTACGTAATCGAACGACTGATGTGGATAGATTTGACAGTGTCTACCAAGAAAATTAGGATTGTGTCCGTATATTGTGAAGGGACAGATCAAGATAAGGCGCATAGTTTTTTTGAGGCACTCAGTGATGTTATTAGAGTATATGACAAGGACAGTGTTCTGCTCATGGGTGATTTTAATGCCAGGATTGGAAATCGAACAGAAGGGTATGAAAAGTTTATGGGTAAATTTGGAGAGGATATGGAGGCCAACAGGAGTGGGAAACAACTCTTGGATTTCTGTGCCAGTATGGGCTTAGTAATCACAAACTTCTTTTTTAAACATAAGAACATTCACTGGTATACTTGGGAAGGCAGGGGAACCAGATCTGTCATTGACTATATAATAACAGATCAGGAATTCAGGAAAGCTGTGAGGGACCCACGTGTATTCAGGAGATTCTTTGATGACACTGATCATTATTTAATCTGCACGGAAATTGGGATTGTGAGTCCGAAAGTGCAGGAGGTCAGGTCCATATGTAGGAGGATAAGAGTGGAGAAACATCAGGATAAGAAAATCAGGCACAAGTACATAGCAGCGATCTCAGAAAAGTACCAGTTAGTTGAATGTAGTCAATTACAGTCATTGGAAAAGGAATGCAAAATATACAGGGACACAGTACTAGAGGTGGCTAAAGAATGTCTTGGAACAGTAGTGTGTAAAAGTAGGATGAAGCAAACAGCTTTATGGAATGACACAGTCAAGGCAGCCTGTAAAAGGAAAAAGAAGGCGTATCAAAAATGTCTACATACTAGAACTCAGGTAGGAAGAGAAAGTTATTTTGAAGAAAGAAACAAAGCCAAACAGATAATCGCAGCATCCAAAAAGATATCTTGGGAAGACTTTGAAAACAGGTTGGAGATATGGGTCAAGCTGCTGGAAAACCATTCTGGAGTGTAATAAGCAGTCTTCGAAAGGGAGGTAAGAAGGCAATGACCAGTATTTTGGACAGGTCAGGAAAACTGCTGGTGAATCCTGTGGATTCCTTGGGCAGATGGAGGGAAGATTTTGAAGAGCTGCTCAATGTAGGTGAAAATACGATCAGCAATGTTTCAGATTTCGAGGTAGACTGGGATAGGAATGATGATGGAAATAAGATCACGTTTGAGGAAGTGGAGAAAATGGTCAATAGATTGCAGTGCAATAAAGCTGGGGTGGATGAAATTAAGTCGGAACTCATCAAAAACAGTGGAATGTCAGGTCTTAAATGTCTACACAGGATAATTGAAATGGCCTGGGAGTCGGGACAGGTTCCATCAGACTGGACAAAAGCGTAATCACACCAGTCTTTAAACATGGAAACAGAAAAGATTGTAACAACTACAGCGTTGTGGGTAAAATCTTCTTAGGTATTGTTGAAAGGAAAAGTGCGAGTATTAGTTGAGGACCAATTGGATGAAAATCAGTGTGGGTTAGGCCTCACAGAGGTAGTCAGGACCAGATCTTTAGCTTACGGCAAATAATGGAGAAGTGTTATGAGTGGAACAGGGAACTGTATCTATGCTTTATAGATCTAGAAAAGGCATATGACCGGGTTCCTAGGAGGAAGTTATTGTCTGTTCTGCGAGATTATGGAATAGGAGGCAAACATTTGCAAGAAATTAAAGGTATTTACATCGATAGTCAGGTAGCAGTTAGAGTTGACGGTAAACTGAGTTCATGGTTCAGAGTAGTGCCAGGTGTAAGACAAGGCTGCAATCTGTCTCCACTGTTGTTCATATTATTTATGGATCATATGTTGAAAACAATAGACTGGCTGGGTGAGATCAAGATATGTAAACACAAAATAAGCAGTCCTGCATGACTTAGTTGTGATGGTAAATTCGTTTGGAAGTTATCAAATTAATATTTCAGAGCTATATCAGACATGTAAGGACTATGGTATGAAGATTAGCATCTCGAAAACGAAAGTAATTTCAGTGGGAAAGAAATATAAACGAATTGAGTGCCAAATAGGAGGAATAAAGTTAGAACAGGTGGACAGTTTCAAGTACTTAGGATGCATATTCTCACAGGATGGCAACATAGTGAAAGAACTGGAAGCGACGTGTAGCAAAGCTAATGCAGTGAGCGCTGAGCTACGATCTACTCTCTTCTGCAAGAAGGAAGTCAGCACCGAGAATAAGTTATCTGTGCACCGTTCAATCTTTCGACCTACTTTGTTGTATGGGAACGAAAGCTGGGTGGAGTCAGGTTACCTTATCAACAAGGGTGAGGTTATGGATATGAAAGTAGCTAGTATGATTGCAGGTACTAGTAGATGGGAACAATGGAAGGAGGGTGTCCACAATGAGGAAATCAAAGAAAAACTGGGAATGAACTCTATAGATGTAGCAGTCAGGGCGAACAGGCTTAGATGGTGGGGTTATGTTACACGCATGGGAGAAGCAAGGTTACCCAAGAGACTCATGGGTTCAGCAGTAGAGGGTAGGAGGAGTCGGGGCAGACCAAGCACAAGGTATCTGGATTTGGTTAAGAATGATTTTGAAGTAATAGGTTTAACATCATAAGAGGCACCAATGGTAGTACTGAATAGGTGATCATGGAGGAATTTTATAAGGGGGCTATGCTCCAGACTGAACGCTGAAAGGCATAATCAGTCTTAAATGATGGTGATGATGATGTAAATAGATTGGTAAAGAGTGTACCAATGTGAAATGATTGAAAATAGTATTTCTGTGACATCTCTCCATGGCCTTTCCCTGGACTACTGTAAAGCGAGGAGTGAAGCATTTCAAAGCAAATATAGAGATTTGTGCGTCCTAAGGGTAAGATGAAAGATACTAACCGACAGCTGATGTCTGGCTGGTTCTATATTAATTAGCCAAATGGTCAGAAAATTATGAGAATGTGAAAGCATACTTAGCTAAAAATGAAAGTTTGTTTTTGCTGTAGGACCTTTAGTAGACCGTTTCCAACCATGAAGCCTCAGAGAAACATCAAGCTTGTTGTAAAAAATTTAAAATCTTAAGAAAAGTTTAACTGTCAACACAGCAGTCGATCATGTGTGACAGACGTCATTTAAAACAGAAAGAATAAAATGTAGACAAATTTTAAACATGCTATTGGACGTCAGTGAAAAAGTTATTCCATTCTGTGGCCACAGGAGCATATGCTGGCGAAAATAAAACAGATTTTCTGCAGGTAATTAGTCTTTATCTAAATCTCATGCTGCACAAATGAAAACTTGATCAAAATAGGTGTACGTAGTCAGAATTGAACAAAATAATTACAAACTATATATACTTTACACAAAACGAAATTATCTCACTTCCGGGCTGAATTGTTAAGAAAGAGATTTCAAATTGTTTATAAAAATTCTGAGTACTTTGTAGCATCTTTGAAAGAATGTCTGTCATAGACCAAATCACTGGAATCATTTGTTACGTTGACATAGAAAACACAAAAGTAGAAATAAAGGAATCATTTCTATGTTATTTTCAGCATACTAGAAACGAAGCCATTACATAACAGATAATATTTTACAAGTTGTTGAATGGGAGAGTCTCTATATAACAACTCCCACGGAAAAGGAAAGGATAACACTTCTACAGAGGTTGGAGTCCATTTGGGAGTTCAAGCAAAGAACTTGTAAAACTAACCAGGAAGGAACAATCTCTCAGTCTGTACGGATTACACGTTTTTGCATTAGTTCCAGTATGTGTAACTTTCATTTGGAACCTTTGAAAATATGTATTTGCTTTATCAGCTGCTAGACACAGATTCACTCCGCTTCTCAAAAATATGGGTGTCTTTCAGATATAAGATTTGGTGCTCATTACGAATCTGTTAAAACTGTGTCCCTGTACTTCAAAAAGTTTATCGATGCGGCTGAGGAAACGTCTGATTCTTCGGACATCGCACAAATCGGAGGAGCTGCTATAATTCTGTTGCCTGCATTATGTGGTTACTCGTTTTTGTGTTTCCGGAGTATTGTCTCAGAAGAAGACAACCATGCTCAAAACTATTGACAGACTCCTGAAGTCAGGTTCGATATGTGTATTACTGAGGTTAGAAGCCCAAAGCTCTTTTTGGAAGAAAGAAACATAATCGTGTTGTCATAGCACTGTCATAAAATTAGAAACATCTAGAAGAAGAAAACAATGCCTGTGGAGAAGACGGCAGAAGAGGTACTGATTTTCCACCAAGAACTGAGATGGTGAACCTTAGGCTGCGTCGGAATATTTTTACAAGAAAATGCTACACTTTGCAAAATCTGCAAGTTTGGAGAACAACATTTGCATAAAACCTCAGAAATGGAACTTCTGATGAATTTGAAAAGCTTAGCTGCCATTTTAATAACGAGATTTCAGGAGATGGTATCCTTGCAGAGATTCCAAGCACGAGACTATTTCTGCGAGCTGACAAAGTTCCAAAAGAAGAACCTCTGGGCTAGAAATCTGTAAGATTCTTACAGTTTGTCGTTGAATATGAATTTTCTGAACCTTTCTGCAACCTAATTTTAGCGGTAAGATCTTTCTTAATATTGTGTTTCGTAACGTCACGTGATAGAAGTTTTTCAAAACTCAAACTTGTTAAGAGTGGTCTTTGGTTCACTAAGTCAGCACGAGTCTCCAGGTTGGCAGTTTTCTCACTCGCTGATAGTCTTTCTAAAGATATCGATTCTGATTAAGCAGTTTCAAAAATTTCAGCAGGAAAGTTAGAAAGAGAATAGTCTAAGATACATTTTAAAGTCACATATCACTAAGATGGTTTTTGGTTATTTGTACTGCTTCATTACTAATAAATTAAACGATGTTATTTATTAAAATGAGTTTCAGTTATTCCTTTGCATTCATAAAATCTGCATACAGAATAGTTAATTTTATATTTTGCTCAATTAACCACCTGTGCCAAAAAATTGCCACCACCCCAAGAAAAAAATTTTGACAATGTGGAGTTGATGGGGTTGTGGTGACATGTTAAAACATGACTCTGGGTGAAAAACTAGCTAATTAAGCCGTTGCTGATGTATACCATTCACGATGCTCTTGTCTTCCATCCTCTGAATCAATGGTCGCCACATGTACAGCGTAATCATCAAATAAACAAGCTATCATTTTCGTGGGGTTGCACTGCAGACGTTCCACGTTTGTTACTTTCGGTTTATCTTGAACACCGATACAGCTGATTGTTCCTTAACTTCCCGCTGATATGAACAAGTTGTTGTTTCGTCTCTTGTTGCGATGTTCTATACGGATTTTGCTTTTCCTCCTTCGAATTTTTATAACATTTTCGTATGCGAATCGAAATGAAACGATCCTGTTTCTGAGATTTTGTCACATTGTTACTAACCCAACGGTTTTTGGTTGTTTTATCTTAGCAAAATATTCTGCAATTTCAATATGCCTAACAATTCTTCACAGTACATGTAGTGTTTCGAAGTTCCCGGGAAGCAGTCTACTCAGCACCACACCTACTCTTTTTACGAAAAGACCATTTCAAGAGGTATCAAGCGAAATCTCTGGCTGATTTGAGGGAAGCTAGGTGAGAATGCTGCAATATGTTATCTTAGATGATGGGTCATCCACAGATGTAGAAGTAACTTCGGGTGTGCCTCATGGAAGTATGTTTAGACCCTTTCCGTCCATGTAGTATATTAATAACATGAAAGCGAACATTACTGAAATGTATTAAATACTGTCGAATTGGGGTGATGGTTATCAGGCATAACACTTATCCGTTCTTTATGTAACTGTAGAAGCATTGCCAATTTTAAGTGAATCATACTGTCTTCAAATATTATACCATCTGTCATGAGGTCTGTTAATTGTATGATGTTCGAAGACAATTTATTTAATTTTGAGACATGTTATCAGAAAGTTTCGTCAAATGTTTAAATTGTGACAGTGTGCATGTTTTGATGTGGTGAAGTTACAGAAATTTTCTAGTTTTAAAAATAAACTAGAATAGTACTGCGTACACTATTGCACTGATTTGTAAATTATGAAAGGTCGCTCAATAGATTCGAATAAAGAGAGTTATACCAATGTTGAGTCCTGTGCCTTCAAAGGCACAGAATCCAGTACCATCTTTCATGCACTTAGCTCATTAGGTTGCTGCAAACTCTAGTTTACAATAATGTAAACATCAACTAAAAACTTTGGATAGATAAATAAATAATAATAATTTTCTTTGAATATAAAAAAATATTGCAAAGCACTGTTTAGCATTTTTCTTCACTTAAGTATCCAATAAGACGGCAAATAAGGTACTGAGTATATATCATTTAATGAAAAAATAAACTGTTCATGTTGGCTGTAAAAACATATTCATTGTAATTACATAATCAGTAAAGACACACACACACAAACACACACACACACACACACACACACACACACACACACACACACACACACACACACACACACACACACACAGAGAGAGAGAGAGAGAGAGAGAGAGAGAGAGAGAGAGAGAGAGAGAGAGAGAGAGAGAGAGACAAAAACAGGTCTACACAGAAGTGTATGAAAAGGGCTTTACCTGTGGAGAAAGCAAAGCAACACTATTCATAGTTAAAAAGTTTTTAACAGAAAATTAAGCTTAATTTAATATAGCATCTATGTATGACGATGAGTCTTACTTTTTTACATCTCGCTCAGGATGAATAATCTCAGACATATTTAAAATAATGAACTCTTAAAAAGATGAAAATTAGCTTTAACAAATTCCAGAAAAATGGTATCTTTAAGTACAACGTTTGCTTTAAATATTTAGCAATTACACTCCTGGAAATAGAAAAAAGGACACAGTGACACCGGTGTGTCAGACCCACCATACTTGCTCCGGACACTGCGAGAGGGCTGTACAAGCAATGATCACACGCACGGCACAGCGGACACACCAGGAACCGCGGTGTTGGCCGTCGAATGGCGCTAGCTGCGCAGCATTTGTGCACCGCCGCCGTCAGTGTCAGCCAGTTTGTCGTGGCATACGGAGCTCCATCGCAGTCTTTAACACTGGTAGCATGCCGCGACAGCGTGGACGTGAACCGTATGTGCAGTTGACGGACTTTGAGCGAGGGCGTATAGTGGGCATGCGGGAGGCCGGGTGGACGTACCGCCGAACTGCTCAACACGTGGAGCGTGAGGTCCCCACAGTACATCGATGTTGTCACCAGTGGTCGGCGGAAGTTGCACGTGCCCGTCGACCTGGGACCGGACCGCAGCGACGCACGGATGCACGCCAAGACCGTAGGATCCTACGCAGTGCCGTAGGGGACCGAACCGCCACTTCCCAGCAAATTAGGGACACTGTTGCTCCTGGGGTATCGGCGAGGACCATTCGCAACCGTCTCCATGAAGCTGGGCTACGGTCCCGCACACCGTTAGGCCGTCTTCCGCTCACGCCCCAACATCGTGAAGCCCGCCTCCAGTGGTGTCGCGACAGGCGTGAATGGAGGGACGAATGGAGACGTGTCGTCTTCAGCGATGAGGGTCGCTTCTGCCTTGGTGCCAATGATGGTCGTATGCGTGTTTGGGGCCGTGCAGGTGAGCGCCACAATCAGGACTGCATACGACCGAGGCACACAGGGCCAACACCCGGCATCATGGTGTGGGGAGCGATCTCCTACACTGGCCGTACACCTCTGGTGATCGTCGAGGGGACACTGAATAGTGCACGGTACATCCAAACCGTCATCGAACCCATCGTTCTACCATTCCTAGACCGGCAGGGGAACTTGCTGTTCCAACAGGACAATGCACGTCCGCATGTATCCCGTGCCACCCAACGTGCTCTAGAAGGTGTAAGTCAACTACCCTGACCAGCAAGATCTCCGGATCTGTCCCACATTGAGCATGTTTGGGACTGGATGAAGCGTCGTCTCACGCGGTCTGCACGTCCAGCACGAACGCTGGTCCAACTGAGGCACCAGGTGGAAATGGCATGGCAAGCCGTTCCACAGCACTACATCCAGCATCTCTACGATCGTCTCCATGGGAGAATAGCAGCCTGCATTGCTGCGAAAGGTGGATATACACTGTACTAGTGCCGACATTGTGCATGCTCTGTTGGCTGTGTCTATGTGCCTGTGGTTCTGTCAGTGTGATCATGTGATGTATCTGACCCCAGGAATGTGTCAATAAAGTTTCCCCTTCCTGGGACAATGAATTCACGGTGTTCTTATTTCAATTTCCAGGAGTGTATTTAGACAATAAACATCTCGAACCACTAACTACTCCCTGAGTTCGTGCCAAAACTTGAGTATAACAAACAGTGACGTTAAAAAAATTATTACATTTACAACATTAACTATATCAAAGCAGTAAGACCAAGAGTCAGTTCATTTCAGAAACAATAATTTCTCAAGACACACAACGGGCTAAAATCGAAAAACCCACATTCAGTAACTGGCTAGTAATAATGTACAGAGATTAAAACCTGATTACATGAATTTCATGCACTCCCACAGAAAGAAACTACAGTTAAGCACACACCTAGCACAATTTAATTGCGAAGTGGCAGGCGAATTGAGCGAGGTACTTTAACAAACATTTAAACATGATAACTTAAACACAGCTGTTGTGTACATAGCTTGGTCCATGTGAACTTTCCTTCCTCCATCAGCTCATAGGCCCAGACCATTTGGACCGCCGCTTTGACTCCTGACAGGTAGACCTTGTATTCTCCCACTTCCTCTTCCTTCTCACCCCTTACCCGAATGTCACTAGCAGCTAAAACGTCCAGCCCCATCTTACTTGGAGCCTCTGCCAGCTCTACCTTCTTCCCAGAGTAGCCCACATTGATATTAATAGCTCCCCATCTCATTACCATTTGTTTGCCAACAACATGAAGGAAAAGGCTGTCAATTACAGGACTCGATGAATAGTGCACTAAACCATACTAAGTTTACAACGTTAGTAAGGAGCAATAGTTGGCCACACCGAAACCTTATATTTTTAAAGGGGCGCTTGGCACATGAACAATGACACAAGATTAAGCTCCGTTATCTGACAAAAATGCAAACAATGTACCAAGTTATTGCCAGTTACACTAATAAGGTTCAGTGTATGTAATTACGAAAAGCACGACACGGTAAACGAGCATTACAGTTGTCAGTGCTAACGCTATCGATCATGTACTTCAACGGACCAAGCTACATCACCAACTCACATGCAAATGTATGCTTGAGCATACTACACATGTGAGACCTTTAACCAGCATACACAGTTCCAAGGATTAATTTATATTCGTAAGAAACATTCACAACCAGTTTGCGTTTCAATTCGCTTCGTAAACAGTCGTTTCACTCAGGTTTGTTTGAAGTGCAGCAACTCACCGTTTTCTCTGCGCATAATTGGTTCCAGTCACCCGGGAAGCCGCGCGGGGTAGTCTCGCGGTCTTAGGCGCCTTGCCATATTTCGTGCCCAGGTTCGAGTCCTCCCTCGGGAATGGGCGTTTGTATCGTCCTTAGCGTAGGTTAGCATACGTCAGATAAAGTAGCCTAGCCTAGGGACCGATGACCTCAGCTGTTTGGCCCATAGCAACTTACCACCAGCAATTGACCACTTCAGGCAGAGTACACAGTGGTATCAATCGACACAGCTTCACCCACCACTTAAGCGGAGGACAACCGTAGCCGACAAAGGCAGCATCAGCTGACTGAGTCCCGGACGCCCCCACAGCACTCCTCTTATCTCCCTCTCCTGACCCCCTTCAGCACGCGTCTCCACGTTTGCGCCGGAACAACGACCTCTCGCGGCTAGTTTGTCTACTCGATCCCTCGAAATTCTTGCAAAGCCCATTCTGCAGAAAACAGGCGTCCCCTTGCATTGAGCACCAAGGCTTAGCGTATTTGCCACACATTTCTGTGACAAGATGCTGCTAGTACTTTCATGTCCTTTTACACATAGACACAGTTTTTGTGACATTTACATTATTTTTTTTCCATTTGGTAAGTTAGTGAATAAAAGATTTGCACAGAAAATCATTGTATAACTTGTGATCAATTGAAGTGTAGCTGTATATACAATGAACACCAAGAAAAACATCTGACCATATTACTGGCTATTACTTTCACAAGCCCACTTCTTTGATTTTGTTGTTGGGAAGAAGTTTCATTTCTTTGTGTATTAGGTATGTCTAATATTTTGGCAAAGATAGCTGATGCTGGCGCTTTAGTAGAAACTTGTACCTTAGGATTTATGTCTTCGGTTAACTCCTCAATGATCTTCATTCGTTGTACCTGAAACAGTCTACAGGTGATTGGTTGCCCACCATTACTCTTTTGTCGACTGAACCTCTGGGGCATAATCCGGTCGGGTACAGTTTAAACTGCCCGGCCTAGCAGGTCCGTCGTTGTTGCCGGTTGCTTCGGCTGTGCCCATTCGTTCTTCTCGCCAGGCTTGACTGACCTTGGCCTCGCCTCATATATGGTTTGATTACTTTGTCCTTTATTTCTACCGTCATTATATACAGGATTGTAACTTGTTTCAAAACGCCTCCGTCTGTTTCTATTCTGCTCATAATTTCTTCCGTTATTCTGCTGTTCCATACCGTTTGCCTTATTGTTGTAACCATTATTCATATTGATTTGATGAAAATTATCCATTTGTCTTCCACTCATTCTTCCATTATTACTGTTATAGCCTGTCTGCCTCTTTTCCATTTGATAGGCTTTATTGTAATCGTTCCTCCTTCTTTGTTCCTCCTGTAGCAAATCTACTGCAGACATGAATTCTTATCGATTATCTTCTGAAACATGTGGCAGTTTTTCCCTGATATCCATCGGAAGCTGAGCTTTGATAATCATTATCTCACTTTTGTGATCTATTGGTTAATCCCAATATCTTGCTTTATTCAAATACTTTTCGAAGTATCTCCTTTCCGTTTCGATAAGAGAAGAGTTCCGGGTTATGTACTTCCTTCTTCAATCTCCCCTGTATGCCTCTTAACCAATATCTTTTAAGGAATGCCTTTCAAGTTCATCGTAGGTGTGACACTTGTCTATTACCTCAGTCACCCAGAGACTACTGTCGCCTTGGATGTAACCTGATACATATCCCATTTTCTGTCGATTTGACCAGGCTCGCGGTGACACTCCTATGAATCGACTGATAATTACTACAGCATTTAATGTCATATTATCCGGAAAAATTATTGGGAATTCCTATGCCTTAGCATCTTCTCTTCCATGATAAATCTGGTATAATCACTCGTAGGTAACATACTTCCATACATCTGTACTCTTGGGCTTGTATGTGGATACTGCTCATCACCACCACAATTATACATGGAACCCTGATTTCTACCTCTAGAACTCTACTCTGCGCTGGCTTCCTTTCTTTCTTCAGAAGCCTCCCCCGCATTTCTTCTGTCCTTTCAGTGTTTGCTTGCAAATTCTGTGTAACTTCTCATTTCCATCTTTGGAACTCGGTTCATATCTGCTAACGAGTTTCCTTCAGTTCTTTAATCTATTTGGTGACGTAACGGCATGCCTTCAATCACTGTATTGTCTACAGTTTTCTTGATACCTTTATTAATAGACAATATCACTTGCTGTACATTATCCACTACCCAGTCGTCTAATTGTTGCTGTTGTTATTGAACTTGAAGAAAACACGCGGTTATGGTTTGAAAGTGAACATAAATGTTTTTATTAACACGCACCGAACGAATGTAACACAAGGGTAGGCTAAACATAATCATGTTAATAGGAACGTCTATAAAACCGTCTGTGGGAACTGCAGCAAAGGTAAATATGTAGTAGAGGTATCGATTCTAAATTCCAACACCCCCGCTATAAGCGATGCATCTCAGTACTTCATTCTCAGAGCCCAAATTCTTGTGTTAGTTGCTCATGTCTGGTTCTTGGCAGTGGCTTTGTCATCATATCTGTAAGCATTCCATTTGTTGAAATTTGGTCCACTGTGATTTCTCCTGTATCTATCTTTTCCTTCATGAAATGATGCCTGGTGTCAATGTGCTTAGTGCGACCCTTGTATCCACTTGTCTTTGACAGATGAATTGCACCTTTGTTGTCGCAAAACAATCTTATTTGGAAAAGGGGATATCTCTCTTTGCAGACTTTGCAGCCGAAGTTCTTCCTTACATGCAGCAGTTAAAGCCATATATTCTGCTTATGTCGTCGTCGAGAGAGCTACTGTTGGTTTTTTTTCCTATTCCATGAAATTTCTGCACCTTGTGACATAAATAAAAAACCAGCGGTTGATTTTATATCTCCTATGTCCACAGCGCAGTCAGCATCAGTGTAACCTGCGATGTTATGACCTTAGTTGGTAAATTGTAGCTTGAAGTCTTTAGTTCTCTGTATATGCCTTAAAATTCGCTTTACAGCTCGCCAGTGGGATAACCCAGGGTTATAATTAAATCTACCCACAACTCCAATTGCGTACGCTAGACCTGGTATAGTACCTAGTTGTGCATACATGAAGCTACATATGGCTTCTTTATATTGAACTTTCTTGATTGCATCTCTTTGTCTCACTGTTTTGGGCTCATTTCATGAGTTAATACTTGGTTATTGTCAAGCGGAGTGGATACTGGATTATAGTCTTCCATGTTTTTCTTTCCTAAAATCTGATTTGTATAATGAATCTGATCCAACCATAAAAGTCCAAGCTTATGATCTCTTGTCACTCAGATCCCTAGACAAATTGGATACTTCTCCACTGTCTTTTGGTTTACGTTGTTCCTTTAGTAGTTCTTTAAATGCAATTTTCTGTTGCATATTGTTACAAATTATCAGCATGTCATCTACGTAAACAGCTACAGTTAATATATCACCTCCTTAGTTTCTGTGATAAACACATGGATCAGCGGTGGACCTGCTGAAATTTAAACTTAGTAGAACTTTGTCCAGTTTGATATTCCAACAGCGACTTCACTGTTTAAGTCTAAACACTGCTTTCTTGAGTTTTTTAATACGTTGATATATGACTGTTTTTCACGTAGTCAGCTGTGGGAATTTTAACATAAATTTCTTCTTTCTAATCACTTTGCAAGAAAGCTGTCACCACATCACAATGATCAATGTCTAAGTCGTATTTAGCAGCTAGAGTAAAAAAACATCTCAGTGAATTGTACCGTATCGCTGGTGAGCATGTTTCTTCATAGTGTAAACCTTTAACTTGCGAACATCCCTTAACTACAAGTCGAGCTTTATGGCGAATTATCTCTCCTTGTAAGTCTCTTTTTATCTTAAAGACCCACCTAGCATCAATCGCCATTTGCCTTGAGGCCGGATAGCTGATTCCCAACATTTATTTTCCTCTTGTAACTTCAATTCTTCTTCTATTGCTCGAAACCATTTCTCTGAATCCTTGGAGTGCAAAGCTTATTCCTAAGTTGATGGCTATGATTCTTGTGAATCTTCTTTAGTACAATAGGTCACATAATCATCCATCTTCTTCGGTATCGGAATTCTGGAAATTCTTCTGAGCACTTATTGAGGCGGTTCAGAGTCTTCATCTATTTCGACTGGGTCTGTTTCTTCTGAAATGCTATTACCTGATCTGTTGTCCCTTGAGTCATCTTGAATTTTAATGTTCTCCTTATTTGCGAACAGAATAGATATCTGATTTGATTCCAGCTAATGATCACATGTTCCTGGCTTGTTATTATCGTATTAAATTATTTCTTCTTTAAATATCACAACTCTGGATTTAGTGATTCTTTGTTGAATCGGATGGAACAGAAGGGTATGCCTTGTTGTCTTCACAGTATCCGACGAGTATGCAATGAACACATTTCTTGTCTCATTTGTGCGTAATGGTTTTTGGTATGTGGACAAATGCCTTACAGCCGAACAGTCTTAGATGTCAGAGGTCATGTTTCCTGAGAAAGCTTCCTCTGGAGTTATGTTGTTCAAACCTTTTGTCGGTTATTTGTTAATGAGATAAACTGCGGTGGAGACTGCTTATCAACAAAAATTCGTAGGTAATTTCTCTTCAAATAACGTACACCTTGCCTTTTCCCAGATTGTTCTATTGTACCTTTCCGCAACACCATTTTGTTCTGGTGTGTAGAGAACAGTGATTTCATGTTAAACTCCTTCTTCCCTCAAAACTTTCGTCAGTCTTTCGTTAACATATCCTATTTCTTTACCAGCTCGCAAGATGCAAAGCTTTTCGCCTGTCTGATCCTCTATGATCTTTTTAAAATTGCGTATAATGTCAGATACTTGGTATTTATTGCTGACAGTATACAAAAACATCAATCAGTGCTAGAAACTACACTACTAGCAATTAAAATTGCTACACCACGAAGATGACGTGTTACAGACGCGAAATTTAATCGACAGGAAGAAGATGGTGTCATATGCAAATGATTAGCTTCTCAGAGCATTCACACAAGTTTGTCACCGGTGGCGGCACCTATAACGTGCTGACATGAGAAAAGTTCCCAACCGATTTCTCATACACAAACAGCAGTTGACCGACGTTGCCTGGTGAAACGTTGTTGTGATGCCTCGTATAAGGAGGAGGAATGAGCACCATCACGTTTCCGACTTTGATGAAGGTCGGATTGTAGCCTATCGCGATTGCGGTTTATCGTGTCGTGACATTGCTACTCGCGTTGTTCGAGATCCAATGACTGTTAGCAGAATATGGAATCGGTGGATTCAGGAGGGTAATACGGAACGCCGTGCCGGATCCCAACGGCCTCCTATCACTGGTAGTCGATATGGCTGTAACGCATAGTGCTTCCACGTCTCGACTCTTGAGTCAACAGATGGGGACGTTTGGAAGACAGCAACCATCTGCACGAACAGTTGCAGCACCATGGACTATCAGCTCGGAGACCATGGCTGCTGTTGCCCTTGACGCTGCATCACAGACAGGAGCGCCTGCAATGGTGTACTTAACGACGAACCTGGGTGCACGAATGGCAAAACGTCATTTTTTCGGATGAATCCAGGTTCTGTTTACAGCTTCATGATGGTCGCATCCGTGTTTGGCGACACCGCGGTGAACGCACATTGGAAGCGTGTATTCGTCATCGCCATACTGGGGTAACACCCGGCGTGATGGTATGGGGTGCCATTGGTTACACGTCTCGGTCACCTCTTGTTCGCATTAATGGCACTTTGAATAGTGGACGTTACATTTCAGGTGTGTTACGACCCGTGGTTCTACCCTTCATTCGATCCCTGTGAAACCCTACATTTCAACAGGATAATGCACGACCGCGTGTTGCAGGTCCTGCAAGGGCCTTTCTGGATACAGAAAATGTTGGACTGCTGGCCTGGCCAGCACATTCTTCAGATCCCTCACCAATTGAAAACGTCTGGTCAATGGTGGACATGCAACTGGCTCGTCACAATTCGCCAGTCACTACCCTTGATTAACTGTGGTATCGTGATGAAGCTGCATAGGCAGCTGCACCTGTACACGCCATCCATGCTCTGTTTGACCCAATGGCCAGGCGTATGAGAGCCGCTATTAGGGCCAGAGGTGGTTGTTCTGGGTACTGATTACTCAGAATCTATGCACTCAAATTGCGTGAAAAAATTCTTTTAGGTCTAGAAGTGCAGCGAGGAAAGGAAAATCTAGTTCGTTAACCTTCTAGGCATGTAACGCACGAAGTGTCGACGGTTCCTTTATATTTGATACCATTAGCCAAACCGTTTCGCAATTCTTCCACCTCATCTGAGTATAGGTGGCCTAATCTTCTGTGCCATAGATTCGCATCAATATACTAGGATGCATTTTTTTAATGCACATTCCGTTTATTAACGATGTTGTAGCTATCAATTTCTTCTCTGTATCTCGAATGCAACCGCCTCTATTGTCAAAAACGACTGAGTGGCAATGTTGCTCTATTTTGCTTACGGTAAGTAAATTTGTATTCATCTGAAGAACATAAAGTACATCCGTCACCTTAATATTTATTTTCTCTCGGCCTGCCACACATTTAATAAGCGTGCAACCTGTCCCATAACGGGTAAATTTTCGTAGTTGGCCACGACCACTTGTGAACTGGGAACTGACGCTACGAAAATTAAATCACATGGATGGTTTGACATGTGAGCTGACGCACCAGAGTCCAAGAATCAGTCTTTGTGTATAGCTTTAGTTGACGGTGGCATCATGAAGAATGTCTTGTATCTGGTTTCTTTAGTTAGTGATTTTTCGCTTTCCATAATTGAAATGGCCTGGGAGTCGGGACAGGTTCCATCAGGCTGGACAAAAGCAGTAATCACACCAATCTTTAAACATGGAAACAGAAAAGATTGTAACAGCTACAGAGGTATCTCTTTAATCAGAGTTGTGGGTAAAATCTTCCGAGGTATTCTTGAAAGGAAAGTGCGAGTATTAGTTGAGGACAAACTGGCTGAAAATCTCTATGGGTTTAGACCTCTTAGAGGTTGTCAGGACCAGATCTTTAGCTTACGGCAAATAATGGAGAAGTGTTATGAGTGGAACAGGGAATTGTAACTATGCTTTATAGATCTAGAAAAGACATATGACCGGGTTCCTAGGAGGAAGTTATTGTCTGTTCTACGAGATTATGGAATAGGAGGCAAACTTTTGCAAGCAATTAAAGGTCTTTACATGGATAGTCAGGCAGCAGTCAGAGTTCACGGTAAATTGAGTTCATGGTTCAGAGTAGTGCCAGGGGTAAGACAAGGCTGCAATCTGTCTCCACTGTTGTTCATATTATTTATGGATCATATGTTGAAAACAATAGACTGGCTGGGTGAGATTAAGATATGTGAACACAAAATAAGCAGTCTTGCATATGCGGATGACTTAGTTGTGATGGCAGATTCGATTGAAAGTTTGCAAAGTAATATTTCAGAGCTAGATCAGAAATGTAAGCACTATCGTATGAAGATTAGCATCTCCAAAACGAAAGTAATGTCAGTGGGAAAGAAACATAAACGGATTGAGTGCCAAGTAGGAGGAACAAAGTTAGAACAGGTGGACGGTTTCAAGTACTTAGGATGCATATTCTCACAGGATGGCAACATAGTGAAAGAACTGGAAGCGAGGTGTAGCAAAACTAATGCAGTGAGTGCTCAGCTACGATCTACTCTCTTCTGCAAGAAGGAAGTCAGTATCAAGACTAAGTTATCTGTGAACCGTTCAATCTTTCGACCAACTTTGACGTATGGGAGCAAAAGCTGGGTGCATTCAGGTTACCTTATCAACAAGGTTGAGGTTACGGATATGAAAGTAGCTAGTATGATTGCAGGTAATAGTAGATGGGAACAATGGAAGGAGGGTGTCCACAATGTGGAAATCAAAGAAAAACTGGGAATGAACTCTATAGATGTAGCAGTCAGAGCGAACAGGCTTAGATGTTTGGGTCATGTTACACGCATGGGAGAAGCAAGGTTACCCAAGAGACTCATTGGTTCAGCAGTATAGGGTAGGAGGAGTCGTGGCAGACCAAGGAGAAGAAACCTGGATTCGGTTAAGTGATTTTGAAGTAATAGGTTTAACATCAGAAGAGGCACTAATGTTAGCACTAAATAGGGGATCGTGGAGGAGTTTTATAAGTGGGGCTATGCTCCAGACTGAACGCTGAAAGGGATAATCAGTCTTAAATAATGATGATGATGACTTGATTTTACTGCGACGATTTTTCTCTGTGTGTCCATATTTGTTGCGGCTGTAATATCTCGGACCTCTGGGATTGTGGTGTGAGGTCATTCGCTTGTCTTTTTTATTCGCCCGGAGTGCCACGTCATTAACATACGAGTTGCCACAAGCTTCATCCTTTACTTCCTGTAGTTATTCGTTTTTAATGGAATCGGCGTTATCATTGGTCTGTACTCATTAGGCAGCCCGGCTAACAAGATACATCCTACCCACTCGTCTTTCACTTCAAAGTTAAGATCGATCCATTTATTTGACGTTGAAATTATTCTCGATACATATTCTTCCACAGACTATCAGTTCTCTAATCATGTTGTTAAACGCGTTCTCAACAAGCCTATTCTTCGATAAAGTCCTCAAGCCTCGTAAATTTGTTTTAATTTATCCCACGCTTCTTTTGCAGTTGAAGTGCTATGCAGATGCACATGAATAGCAGGATCAACTGATAAGATAATTTTGGCCCTTGCGGTGCATGTCTTAACTTCTTCTTTGACGTCGCCCGTTATTCACTGCCACTACTGTTCGTGCTGTAAATAAGTTTTCATTGCAAATTACTATGTATTGTAATTTTCTCTTCCTTTCAGTTTTTCAATTAACGGCAACGGATTGTCACTGACTGAACTCATGATATCGGCGTTCTGTATCTGCATCTTGATGTGACAAAAAAACGTAGTTTTTATTCACTTCAGATAAACTGCTGGGTGACTGTGCCTGGGCCGATAACCTGCTGTTATTGAACTTGAAACAAACACGCGGCTACGGTTTGAAAGTGAGCATAAATGCTTTTAATAACACACACAGAAGGAATGTAACACAAGGGTAGGCAAAACACAACCATGTTAATAGGAACGTCTATAAATTCGTCCGTGGCAACTGCGGCAAAGACAAATATGTAGCAGAGGCATCGATTTTAAATTCCAACCGTTGCTTACACTGCTGGTTTTATTTTTCTTGGACGCTTCACATCCGGACGCTATTTCCTTTGCCGTTGAGGCCCGGTTTTGTATCTCTACCTCTACCGTTTGTTGTCTCCCCCGCACGGTTTCAGTTTCACTATTTACTCTGTTTATTTCGGTCGGAAATTGTTCGTGGGTTTGCTTCATACCATTTATTTATTTCCTGATTTCTGTCTGTTCATTTGTCAAAGTACTCACATCAGTTAATACTTTGACAAAATCTTCCCTTGTGGGCAGTTCGTCCACTTTAATAGTTACACCCTTTACTTTCTGGGCTAACTCTGCCTATTCTGTAACTAAATTGCCCACAGTGGTTGTCGGATTTGTTACTTTAGCCACTATACTTGACTGTTCCATAGCTATGGCTTCTACAGTGGCAGAAATAGCCACCTGCACAAGTGATAAATGCGCTTGAGCAGCAGACATATTCGCTTACTCAGCTAAAAGTTTCGTCTGAGTAGCAGACATGTTGGACTGTTCCCTCAGCTTAATTCTCAACTAGTGTTGAAATATTCGCTTTCGTAGCAGACACAGTCATTTGAATAGCTGACATGTGAGAATGTTCTGAAGTTAAACTAGCTACGGTATTCATCAAAAGTTCTATTTGATTTACGAGCACAGCCATAGGATCTTTGGCTTCTCCTTGGCCATCACCTACGGTTTGCCCTGGGTTTTGTTCGTCACCACTGGACTACACATTCGCTTCCTGTTCCCTCTGCATTTTAAAGTGTGATCGCTTGATGCCTCAGTATACGTCCTACCAACCGATCCTTTCTTCTAGTCAAGTTGTGCCACAAACTCCTCTTCTCACCAATAGCTATGTGATCTACCCATCTAATCTTCAGCATTCTTCTGTAGCACCACATTTCGAAAGCTTCTATTCTTTTCTTGTCTAAACTATTCATCGTCCACGTTTCACTTCCATATATGGCTACACTCCATACAAATACTTTCACAAACGACTTCCTCACCCTTAAATCTGTACTCGATGTTAACAAATTTCTCTTCTTCAGAAACCCTTTCCTTGCAATTGCCTGTCTATATTTTATATCTACTTCGATCATCATCAGTTATTTTGCTCCCCAAATAGCAAAACTCCTTTACTACTTTAAGTGTCTCATTTCCTAATCTTAATTCCCTGAGCATCACCCGACCTAATTCGACTACATTCCATTAACCTCGTTTTGCTTTTGTTGATGTTCATCTTATATCCTCCCTTCAAGACACTATCCATCCCATTCAACTGCTCTTCCAAGTTCTTTGCTGTCTCTGACAGAATTACAATGTCATCGGCGAACCTCAAAATTTTTTCTTATTCTCCATGGTTTTTAATACCTACTCCGAATTTTTCTTTCGTTTCCTTCACTGCTTGCTCAATATACAGATTGAATAATATCGGGGAGAGCCTACAACCCTGCCTCACTCCCTTTTCATCCATTCCTTCCCTTTCACGTCACTCGACTCTTATAACTGCCATCTGGTTTCTGTGCAAATTGTAAATATACCGAGCGAGGTGGCAAAGTGGTTAGCGCACTGGACTCGCATTCGGGAGGACGACGGTTCAATCCCGTCTCCGGCCATCCTGATTTAGGTTTTCCGTGATTTCCCTAAATCGCTTTAGGCAAATGCCGGGGTGTTTCCTTTGAAAGGGCACTGCTGATTTCCCTCCCCATCCTTCCCTCACCCGAGCTTCCGATCCGACTCTAATGACCTCGTTGTCGACGGGACGTTAAACACTAATATCCTCCCCCTCCTCCAAATTCTAAACAGTCTTTCGCTCCCTGTATTTTACCCATGCCACATTCAGAATTAGAAGGATAGTATTCCAGTCAACATTGTCAAAAGCTTTCTCTAAGTCTGCAAATCTTAGAAACGTAGGTTTGCCTTTCCTTAATCTATTTTCTAGATACGTCGTAGGGTTAGTATTGCCTAACGTGTTCCAATATTATTACGGAATCCAAACTGATCTTCCCAGAGGTCGGCTTCCACCAGTTTTTCCTGTAAGGAATTCGTGTTGGTATTTTGCAGCCATGGCTTTTTAAAGTGATAGTTTGGGTAATTTTCACATATGTCAACACATGCTTTCTTTGGGATCTGAATTATTATATTCTGCTTGAAGTCTGAGGGTATTTCGCCTGTCTCATACATCTTGCTCACCGGATGGTAGAGTTTTGTGAGGACTGGCTCTCCCAAGGCTGTCAGTAGTTCTAATGGAATGCTGTCTACTCCTGGGGCCTTATTTCGACTTAGGTCTTTCAGTGCTCAGAGCACATTATCATACGTTATAGAAAAACGGTCGGTATTCAGATAAGCTTGGAGTCGTCTGGGAATGGATAAATACAGGTTCTGCATGATCTCCAAGGTAAGCTCATACCAATCTTCCTATAAATCAATGGTAAGTTTAATAGAGGAGTATAGCGTATGCGCATCTTTCTCTCGAAAGCCGACCATAAAGGCTCAACAGTACTGAGGTCTGGTGACTGTGGTGGTTGGGACAGGTGGACAATTAATCCTGGTGCTAACAAACCCAGTCCTCGACGATGCGAGCTGTGTGGAGCCCTGTTGTCTTGGAACACTGCATCACCATTGGGGAACAAGCGTGCTGTAGGACGGACCTGGTCGGCTACAATGGTCACATAATCCATGGCAGTAATTTGACATTGCAGAGTATACATGGGGCACATAGAATTCCATGATATTGGTGGTCAAATCATCACCGAACTCTCGCCATTTGTCACTCTTGGGACGTAAACTGGGTCAGAAGTAGGAAATTACTTCCTTACACTTCTCCACTGTCCGGGATTCCCAATTTCGGTTACACGTTTTCCTGTTCGAGCATTTGCATCACAGGTGGGTGGTACTGAATTTCAGCTATCTCTCCACCCTCCCTGCTTATGGAGCTCCTTCGGTGTTGTGTTGGTGGTAGGACAACCCATCCACTACTGCGATATTCAGTTCCGCGATGATTTATACTTTTATTTTTCGTCACCATCCTTTTCAATGATCGTCTGTCACTCAGCACACAGCCGGCCGGTGTGGCCGAGCACTTCTAGGCGCTTCAGTCTGGAAACCGTTTAACCGCTACGGTCGCAGGTTCGAATCCTGACTCGGGCATGGATGTGTGTGACGTTTTTAGGTTAGTTAGGGGACTGATGACCTCAGTTGTTAAGCCCCATAGTGAGCAGAGTCATTTGAACCATTTTGGAACTCAGTACACATTTTCAACCGTATTATGAGTTCTATGTGTGCGACATAAATCTTCGATACGGTGCCTCTTGAAACGCCAAGCGCTTCATGATTGACTAATCGTTTATTTCTATGAAATAAAATTAGTGAAGTACAACTGGAGCGGATTTATTCATAACGAAAAATTTTACGAACCGTTTTGCATGTCCCGCAAACACTATAGTATACCACATAAACTTCGGCTACCTTAGTTATGGAAGCCCCCTCTAACACCAACAATTTTTCTACTTCGAAAATAACTCAGCTCTGATATAATGCACTCGTAACTACAGAGAACACTATGAAAGAAATACTCCGTAGT
This sequence comes from Schistocerca gregaria, assembly GCF_023897955.1. Lineage (NCBI taxonomy): Eukaryota > Metazoa > Arthropoda > Insecta > Orthoptera > Acrididae > Schistocerca > Schistocerca gregaria. The sequence continues at coordinate 132,870,092 of NC_064922.1, forward strand.
GGCTGGAGAATATTATTTGTTAAAAGTCACTACCGGCTTCGCGTCACTGTCTGCCTTAGAGCCAGTCCTCACCATGCACGTCAGGAACATGTCCTAAATTATTTTAAAAATGTATCGAAAGATTGAGTACCATGTACAAAAGTACTAAAACTAGACAATGAAAATGCAATGTATTAATAAAACTTGACTGGAAATATGCAGTAAATTCCCTCTTTCAAAAATAAAATTTATAAAATTTTGAAAGTGCATGGTTAAAATACAAAATATTAGTAAAGCCTGAGTGGTAGTACCGGCTCCTTCTTCCACAACTACAATAGAATGTTATTGGACAAACGCAAAGGGCTAGTCAGGAAAGCTTAAGACTTGTTATAATAAAATAGTGTGCTATAGGAGTAATGCCCATCTATTTAGACAGTCAAAATATGCCATGAAACCCTTGCGCATTCAAGGCAGAATCAGGGAATGTTTTTAGAGCACGGTAAATCTCGACATCTTCTAAAATAATAAGGCTCTTGCCTTTGCTTTAGGAATGTAATGATCGCTTATTGTTTCTGATATCAGTGATGAAGTGACCTATGTTGCACAAATGTGCGCTTAGTGCCGACTGAGCTGGAGTCGTTGACGTGATCACTGAAGTGTGTTTCGAAGTTTCCTCACATCTGACCTATATGTTCAGCATTACAGTCGTGAGTAGTGATACTGTCTGTCCCCGATGCCATAAAATTATCAGTTGTTGCAGTATCCCTGTGTCTGAATTTTTGTCCACTATTCTTTGGGATGTAAAAAGCCAGAGTTGTATCTTTCACAGTCAAACATCTGTCGATTCTGCTGGAAGTATTACCATAGAACGGTATCCTAGGGATTTTATTATTAGCAAACGATCTGCCATTTATCTGGGTCAAGAGGGTCAAAGTTCCACAACTCTGTGGAGCATGCACGGTATTATGCTTTGCATTCACCTTCTGTGATATATTTCAGTTGATTTTACCGATAAAATTAGCGCAATATCCATTTGAATATGATTTGAACTGTCTTGCAGTTGAACTTTTTTTATAATGGCAACTCAGCTATAACTTCGCGATTTCTGTGGTGCGGCTATATTCCTCGTACGGAACATACTTCTCATCCTTGTTTAATACAAAAAATGTATATGCGTGTACGTCATTTTCAGCTTCAGTTAGCAGCAAGAATTTTGAAGAATCAGTGTACAGTAGAATTTAGTATGTTGTAATATGGCGACCCGGCATGTTCTACTCTATGGCCTTCCGTCAACAACAGATACACTATAGACTCGTCATGTCATTGTCAACCTAGAGCGCTAATACTACAGTAGCGATGGCAATCACAGAACTCAACACAACACGCGATGTCAGTTTCCGTAGCTATTTGTTACGAAGTGCACGTATTTTAGAACAGCAAGGTCTTAACGCTCGAAGAAAAAACTGAAAGTGATTCGTGAAATCCGAGGAGAATGGAGCTAAAATCACTGACGTGTGTTGTCAATCTGGACACGCGAATTCCACAAGATAAAATTGTTATTATGGTTGAACAAAATAGATCTCTAATTACGAGGCTACAAAAAGTAGAACGGAATGACGTAGATGAAGCGCTGCTCAAGCCATAGAGAAGCGTAAATATACCAATTAGTGGACCTCCCCTTATGGTGAAAGCAGAAGAATTCACCAAGAAATTAAAATATGAGGAATTTGCGTGAAGCAGTGGCTAGATTGACAGATACAAGCAACGTCATGGCATTAACATTTGGCTAAGTGAGCGTTGGAGTCAACAGTATGAATACCGAAACAGTTCAACAATGGCTGACTACTGTGGGGCCAGCAATTTGTGTAGGACATGCAGCTTGTGAAATCTTTAATGTATATGAGGCAAGCGTTTTCGTTAAATTGACACGTGACCATATACTGAAATTCAAGTGCAAAAAATAATTTGGATGCAAGTTACATAAAGAACGAATAAGAGTTCTGGATTATGTTAACACATTTGGAACCCAGAAGAAAAAATTGCTCGTCGTAGGAAAATCCAAAAATTATAGGACTTTTTTGCATGTAAAAATCTCCCATTGCAATATAATGTTAATAAAAAGTCCTGGATGACCTCAGAAATCTCCAAGGCTGAAACAACGCGTTGAGATCGGGTGCTTAGTAGTCAGTAAAGAACGATAGTGGTTTTGTTTTAGCAACTGTCCAGAACATCCTGCACTCTCTGGTGTGGAGAATATTATGCTTGTTTTTCTTCCTGCAAATACGACAATTTTAATGCAGCCCAGATATCAAGGAGTAATTACGAGCCTGAAATACCACTACCGCAAGAATATTTTATTGATAATTATACAGTGCCATGAGAAAAAGTAGGCTTTTCATATTAAAATGACGCCTGCGATCAGATGCATGTTTTGAATACAGTTAGAGAGAGAACTTTTAGTCAGCCACAGAGCGAATAGTCAGTGTCGTCCTAACCGCCGCCTGCTTCACGTCTGCTGTGCAGCGAGCTACCTTAATTGAAGTATTAACTGTATTTTTATTACTTGTCACTTCTACTTCCGTGTGTTTTTGCTTTTAGGAAGCTTTAGTTGTCGAGTGCTAGTAATAGTGGTCCGTAGAATTAATGTTTGTTTTGATTACAGTCAGAGAGAGTATTTTTAGGCAGCCATTGTGCCAGTAGTTAGTGTCGTCCTAACCGACGTCTGCTTCACGTCTGCTGTGCAGCGAGCTACCATAATTGAAGTAATATCTGCATTTTTCTTACACGTCACTTTTAATTCCGTATGTTTTTGCTTTTAGGAAGCTTTAGATGTCGAGTGCTAGTAATACTGTTCCATAGACTCCGTGTTTGCTATGAATACAGAGAGACTACCTTAAGTCAGCCGTCAGTCAGCCGTCAGTCAGCCCTCAGTCAGCCCTCAGTCAGCCCTCAGTCAGCCCTCAGTCAGCCCTCAGTCAGCCCTCAGTCAGCCCTCAGTCAGCCCTCAGTCAGCCCTCAGTCAGCCCTCAGTCAGCCCTCAGTCAGCCCTCAGTCAGCCCTCAGTCAGCCGTCAGTCAGCCGTCAGTCAGCCGTCAGTCAGCCGTCAGTCAGCCCTCAGTCAGCCGTCAGTCAGCCATTAGTCAGCCATTAGTCAGTGTCGCCCTAACCGAAGTGTGCTGTGTAGCAAGCCGCCTTGATTTAAGTGTTAACTATATTTTTCTTACTTGTCACTTCTACTTCCATGTGTATGTATTCAAAACACACACTAAGTCCATGGAACACTATTACTAGCACTCGACAACTAAAGCTTCCTAAAAGCAAAAACACACGGAAGAAGTGACAAGTAAGATAAATACAGTTAATTCTTAAATTAAGGTAGCTCGCTTCACAGCAGACGTCGGTTAGGGCGACACTGAGTACTGGCGCTATAGCTGACTAAAGGGACTCTCCCTGGAATCAAAACAAACACAATGTCGATAGCACACTATTACTAGCACTCGACAACTTAAGCTTCCTAAAATAAAACACACACGGCAGAAGAAGTGGCAAGTAAGAAAAATACAGTTAATACTTAACTTAAAGTAGCTCGCTGCACAGCAGACGTCGGTTAGGGCGACACTGACTTCTGGCTCTATGGCTAAAAGGACTCTCTCTGACTGTATTCAAAACAAACACGAAGTCAATGCAACATTATTACTAGCACTCCACGACTAAAGCTTCCTAAAAGCAAGCACACACGGAAGAAGAAGAGGCAAGTAAGAAAAATACAGTTAATACTCAAATTAAGGTAGCTCGCTGCGCAGCAGACATGAAACAGACGTCGGTTAGGGCGACACTGACTACTGGTACTATAGCTGACTAAAGGGACTCTCTCTGTATTCAAAATAAACACGAAGTCTATGGAACACAATTAATAGCACTCGACAACTAACGCTTCCTAAAAGCAAACACACACGGAAGAAGTGACATGTAAGAAAAACACAGTTAATATTAAATTTAAGGTAGCTCGCAGCACAGCAGACGTGAAGCAGACGTCGGTTAGGGCGACACTAACTTCTGGCTCTATGGCTAAAAGGACTCTCTCTGACTGTATTCAAAACAAACACGAAGTCTATGCAACACTATTACTAGCACTCGACGACTAAAGCTTCCTAAAAGCAAACACACACGGAAGAAGAAGAGACAAGTAAGAAAAATACAGTTAATACTCAAATTAAGGTAGCTCGCTGCGCAGCAGACATGAAACAGACGTCGGTTAGGGCGACACTGACTACTGTTACTATAGCTGACTAAAGTGACTCTGTATTCAAAATAAACACGAAGTCTATGGAACACAATTACTAGCACTCGACAACTAACGCTTCCTAAAAGCAAACACACACGGAAGAAGTGACATGTAAGAAAAACACAGTTAATATTAAATTTAAGGTAGCTCGCAGCACAGCAGACGTGAAGCAGACGTCGGTTAGGGCGACACTGACTTCTGGCTCTATGGCTAAAAGGACTCTCTCTGAATGTATTCAAAACAAACACGAAGTCTATGGAACACTATTAGTAGCACTCGACAACTAAAGCTTCCTAAAACTAAACACACATGGAGGAAGAAGTGACAAGTAAGAAAAATACAGTTAATACTCAAATTAAGGTAGCTCGCTGCGCAGCAGACATGAAACAGACGTCGGTTAGGGCGACACTGACTACTGGTACTATAGCTGACTAAAGGGACTCTCTCTGTATTCAAAATAAACACGAAGTCTATGGAACACTATTAGTAGCACTCGACAACTAAAGCTTCCTAAAATCAAACACACATGGGGGAAGAAGTGACAAGTAAGAAAAATACAGTTAATACTTCAATTAAGGTAGCTAATTGCACAGCAGACGTTAAGCAGACGTCGGTTAGGGCGACACTGACTACTGGCACTATGGCTGACTAAATGGACTCTCTCTGTATTCAAAATAAACCCAAAGTCTATGCAACACTATTACTAGCAGTCGACGACTTAAGCTTCCTAAAAGCAAACACACACGGAAGAAGAAGAGACAAGTAAGAAAAATACAGTTAATACTCAAATTAAGGTAGCTCGCTGCGCAGCAGACATGAAACAGACGTCGGTTAGGGCGTCACTGACTACTGGTACTGTTGTTGTTGTTGTCTTCAGTCCTGAGACTGGTTTGATGCAGCTCTCCATGCTACTCTATCCTGTGCAAGCTGCTTCATCTCCCAGTACCTACTGCAACCTACATCCTTCTGAATCTGCTTAGTGTACTCATCTCTCGCTCTCCCTCTACGATTTTTACCCTCCACGCTGCCCTCCAATGCTAAATTTGTGATCCCTTGATGCCTCAAAACATGTCCTACCAACCGATCCCTTCTTCTAGTCAAGTTGTGCCACAAACTTCTCTTCTCCCCAATCCTATTCAATACCTCCTCATTAGTTACGTGATCTATCCACCTTATCTTCAATATTCTTCTGTAGCACCACATTTCGAAAGCTTCTATTCTCTTCTTGTCCAAACTAGTTATCGTCCATGTTTCACTTCCATACTTGGCTACACTCCAAACAAATACTTTCAGAAAGGACTTCCTGATACATAAATCTATATTCGATGTTAACAAATTTCTCTTCTTCAGAAACGCTTTCCTTGCCATTGCCAGTCTACATTTTATATCCTCTCTACTTCGACCATCATCAGTTATTTTACTTCCAAAATAGCAAAACTCCTTTACTACTTTAAGTGTCTCATTTCCTAATCTAATTCCCTCAGCATCACCCGATTTAATTTGACTACATTCCATTATCCTCGTTTTGCTTTTGTTAATGTTCATCTTATATCCTCCTTTCAAGACACTGTCCATTCCGTTCAACTGCTCTTCCAAGTCCTTTGCCGTCTCTGACAGAATTACAATGTCATCGGTGAACCTCAAAGTTTTTACTTCGTCTCCATGAATTTTAATACCTACTCCAAATTTTTCTTTTGTTTCCTTTACTGCTTGCTCAATATACAGATTGAATAACATCGGGGAGAGGCTACAACCCTGTCTCACTCCTTTCCCAACCACTGCTTCCCTTTCATGCCCCTCGACTCTTATTACTGCCATCTGGTTTCTGTACAAATTATAAATAGCCTTTCGCTCCCTGTATTTTACCCCTGCCACCTTTAGAATTTGAAAAAGAGTATTCCAGTCAACATTGTCAAAAGCTTTCTCTAAGTCTACAAATGCTAGAAACGTAGGTTTGCCTTTTCTTAATCTTTTTTCTAAGATAAGTCGTAAGGTCAGTATTGCCTCACGTGTTCCAACATTTCTACGGAATCCAAACTGATCTTCCCCGAGGTCTGCATCTACCAGTTTTTCCATTCGTCTGTAAAGAATTCGCGTTAGTATTTTGCAGCCGTGGCTTATTAAACTGATAGTTCGGTAATTTTCACATCTGTCAGCACCTGCTTTCTTTGGGATTGGAATTATTATATTCTTCTTGAAGTCTGAGGGTATTTCGCCTGTCTCATACATCTTGCTCACCAGCTGGTAGAGTTTTGTCATTACTGGCTCTCCCAAGGCCGTCAGTAGTTCTAATGGAATGTTGTCTACTCCGGGGGCCTTGTTTCGACTCAGGTCTTTCAGTGCTCTGTCAAACTCTTCACGCAGTATCGTATCTCCCATTTCGTCTTCATCTACATCCTCTTCTATTTCCATAATATTGTCCTCAATACATCGCCCTTGTATAAACCTTCTATATACTCCTTCCACCTTTCTGCCTTCCCTTCTTTGCTTAGAACTGGGCTGCCATCTGAGCTCTTGATATTCATACACGTGGTTCTCTTCTCTCCAAAGGTCTCTTTAATTTTCCTGTAGGCAGTATCTATCTTACCCCTAGTGAGATAAGCTTCTACATCCTTACATTTGTCCTCTAGCCATCCCTGCTTAGCCATTTTGCACTTCCTGTCGATCTCATTTTTTAGACGTTTGTATTCCTTTTTGCCTGCTTCATTTACTGCATTTTTATATTTTCTCCTTTCATCAATTAAATTCAATATTTCTTCTGTTACCCAAGGATTTCTAGCAGCCCTCGTCTTTGTACCTACTTTATCCTCTGCTGCCTTCACTACTACATCCCTCAGAGCTACCCATTCTTCTTCTACTGTATTTCTTTCCCCTATTCCTGTCAATTGTTCCCTTATGCTCTCTCTGAAACTCTGTACAACCTCTGGTTCTTTCAGTTTATCCAGGTCCCATCTCCTTAATTTCCCACATTTTTGCAGTTTCTTCAGTTTTAATCTACAGGTCATAACCAATAGATTGTGGTCAGAGTCCACATCTGCCCCTGGAAATGTCTTACAACTTAAAACCTGGTTCCTAAATCTCTGTCTTACCATTATATAATCTATCTGATACCTTTTAGTATCTCCAGGGTTCTTCCACGTATACAACCTTCTTTCGTGATTATTAAACCAAGTGTTAGCTATGATTAAGTTGTGCTGTGTGCAAAATTCTACTAGGCGGCTTCCTCTTTCATTTCTTAGCCCCAATCCATATTCACCTACTATGTTTCCTTCTCTCCCTTTTCCTACACTCGAATTCCAGTCACCCATTACTATTAAATTTTCGTCTCCCTTCACTATCTGAATAATTTCTTTTATTTCATCGTACATTTCTTCAATTTCTTCATCATCTGCAGAGCTAGTTGGCATATAAACTTGTACTACTGTAGTAGGTGTGGGCTTCGTATCTATCTTGGCCACAATAATGCGTTCACTATGCTGTTTGTAGTAGCTTACCTGCATTCCTACTTTCCTATTCATTATTAAACCTACTCCTGCATTACCCCTATTTGATTTTGTGTTTATAACCCTGTAGTCACCTGACCAGAAGTCTTGTTCCTCCTGCCACCGAACTTCACTAATTCCCACTATATCTAACTTTAACCTATCCATTTCCCTTTTTAAATTTTCTAACCTACCTGCCCGATTAAGGGATCTGACATTCCACGCTCCGATCCGTAGAACGCCAGTTTTCTTTCTCCTGATAACGACATCCTCCTGAGTAGTCCCCGCCCGGAGATCCGAATGGGGGACTATTTTACCTCCGGAATATTTTACCCAAGAGGATGCCATCATCATTTAATCATACAGTAAAGCTGCATGTCCTCGGGAAAAATTACGGCTGTAGTTTTCCCTTGCTTTCAGCCGTTCGCAGTACCAGCACAGCAAAGCCGTTTTGGTTAATGTTGCAAGGCCAGATCAGTCAATCATCCAGACTGTTGCCCCTGCAACTACTGGAAAGGCTGCTGCCCCTCTTCAGGAACCACACGTTTGTCTGGCCTCTCAACAGATACCCCTCCGTTGTGGTTGCACCTACGGTACGACCATCTGTATCGCTGAGGCACGCAAGCCTCCCCACCAACGGCAAGGTCCATGGTTCATGAGGGGAGGTACTATAGCTGACCAAAGGGACTCTCTCTGTATTCAAAATAAACACGAAGTCTATGGAACACTATTAGTAGCGCTCGACAACTAAAGCTTCCTAAAATCAAACACACATGGAGGAAGAAGTGACAAGTAAGAAAAATACAGTTAATACTTCAATTAAGGTAGAAAATTGCACAGTAGACGTGAAGCAGACGTCGGTTAGGGCGACACTGACTACTGGCGCTATAGTTGACTAAAGGGACTCTCCCTGTATTCAAAATAAACACGAAGTCTATGGAACGCTATTACCAGCTCTCGACAACTAAAGCTTCCTAAAATCAAACACACACGGAAGAACGTACAAGTAAGAAAAATACAGTTGATACTTCGATTAAGGTAGCCAATTGCACAGCAGACGTGAGGCACACGTCGGTTAGGGCGACACTGAATACTGGCACTGTGGCTGAATAATTGGACTCTCTGTATTCAAAACAAACACGAAGTCTATGGAACACTATTACTAGCACTCGACAACTAAAGCATCCCAAAAGCAAAAAACACGCGGAAGTAGAAGTGGCAAGTAAGAAAAATACAGTTAATACTTAAATTAAGGCAGCTTGCTACACAGCAGACGTCGGTTAGGGCGACACTTACTACTGGCACTATGGCTGACTAAAAGCACTCTGACTGTATTCAAAACAAACACTAAGTCTATGGAACACAATTACTAGCACTCGCCAACTAACGCTTCCTAAAAGCAAACACACACGGAAGAAGTGACATGTAAGAAAAACACAGTTAATATTAAATTTAAGGTAGCTCGGTGCACAACAGACGTGAAGCACACGTCGGTTAGGGCGACACTGACTACTGGCACTATAGCTGACTAAAGGGACTCCCTCTGACTGTATTCAAAACAAACACGAAGTCTATGCAACATTATTACTAGCACTCGACGACTAAAGCTTCTTAAAAACAAGCACACACGGAAGAAGAAGAGACAAGTAAGAAAAATACAGTTAATACTCAAATTAAGGTAGCTCGCTGCGCAGCAGACATGAAACAGACGTCGGTTAGGGCGACACTGACTACTGGTACTATAGCTGACTAAAGGGACTCTCTCTGTATTCAAAATAAACACGAAGTCTATGGAACACAATTACTAGCACTCGACAACTAACGCTTCCTAAAAGCAAACACACACGGAAGAAGTGACATGTAAGAAAAACACAGTTAATATTAAATTTAAGGTAGCTCGCAGCACAGCAGACGTGAAGCAGACGTCGGTTAGGGCGACACTGACTTCTGGCTCTATGGCTAAAAGGACTCTCTCTGACTGTATTCAAATCAAACACGAAGTCTATGCAACACTATTACTAGCACTCGACGACTAAAGCTTCCTAAAAGCAAACACACACGGAAGAAGAAGAAGAGACAAGTAAGAAAAATACAGTTAATACTCAAATTAAGGTAGCTCGCTGCGCAGCAGACATGAAACAGACGTCGGTTAGGGCGACACTGACTACTGGTACTATAGCTGACTAAAGGGACTCTCTCTGTATTCAAAATAAACACGAAGTCTATGGAACACTATTAGTAGCACTCGACAACTAAAGCTTCCTAAAATCAAACACACATGGAGGAAGAAGTGACAAGTAAGAAAAATACAGTTAATACTTCAATTAAGGTAGCTAATTGCACAGCAGACGTTAAGCACACGTCGGTTAGGGCGACACTGACTACTGGCACTATGGCTTACTAAAGGGATTCTCTCTCTATTCAAAATAACATGAAGTCCATGGAACACTATTACAAGCACTCGACAACTAAAGCTTCCTAAAAGCAAAAACACACTGAAGTAGAAGTGACAAGCAAGAAAAATACAGTTAATACTTCAATGAAGTTAGCTCGGTGCACAGCAGACATGCAGCATACATCGGTTAGGCCGACACTAACTACTGGCTCTATGGCTAAAAGGAATCTCTCTGACTGTATTCAAAACAAACACGAAGTCTATGGAACACAATTACTAGCACTCGACAACTGACGCTTCCTAAAAGCAAACACACACGGAAGAAGTGACATGTAAGAAAAACACAGTTAATATTAAATTTAAGGTAGCTCGCAGCACAGCAGACGTGAAGCAGACGTCGGTTAGGGCGACACTGACTTCTGGCTCTATGGCTAAAAGGACTCTCTCTGACTGTATTCAAAACAAACACGAAGTCTATGCAACACTATTACTAGCACTCGACGACTAAAGCTTCCTAAAAGCAAACACACACGGAAGAAGAAGATACAAGTAAGAAAAATACAGTTAATACTCAAATTAAGGTAGCTCGCTGCGCAGCAGACATGAAACAGACGTCGGTTAGGGCGACACTGACTACTGGTACTCTAGCTGACTAAAGGGACTCTCTCTGTATTCAAAATAAACACGAAGCCTATGGAACACAATTACTAGCACTCGACAACTAACGCTTCCTAAAAGCAAACACACACGGAAGAAGTGACATGTAAGAAAAACACAGTTAATATTAAATTTAAGGTAGCTCGCAGCACAGCAGACGTGAAGCAGACGTCGGTTAGGGCGACACTGACTTCTGGCTCTATGGCTAAAAGGACTCTCTCTGACTGTATTCAATACAAACACGAAGTCTATGGAACACTATTAGTAGCACTCGACAACTAAAGCTTCCTAAAATCAAACACACATGGAGGAAGAAGTGACAAGTAAGAAAAATACAGTTAATACTTCGATTAAGTTAGAAAATTGCACAGTAGACGTGAAGCAGACGTCGGTTAGGGCGACACTGACTACTGGCGCTATAGTTGACTAAAGGGACTCTCCCTGTATTCAAAATAAACACGAAGTCTATGGAACGCTATTACTAGCTCTCGACAACTAAAGCTTCCAAAAATCAAACACACACGGAAGAACGTACAAGTAAGAAAAATACAGTTGATACTTCGATTAAGGTAGCCAATTGCACAGCAGACGTGAGGCACACGTCGGTTAGGGCGACACTGAATACTGGCACTGTGGCTGAATAAATGGACTCTCTGTATTCAAAACAAACACGAAGTCTATGGATCACTATTACTAGCACTCGACAACTAAAGCATCCCAAAAGCATAAAACACACGAAAATAGAAGTGGCAATTAAGAAAAATACAGTTAATACTTAAATTAAGGCAGCTTGCTACACAGCAGACGTCGGTTAGGGCGACACTTACTACTGGCACTATGGCTGACTAAAAGCACTCTGACTGTATTCAAAACAAACACTAAGTCTATGGAACACAATTACTAGCACTCGCCAACTAACGCTTCCTAAAAGCAAACACACACGGAAGAAGTGACATGTATGAAAAACACAGTTAATATTAAATTTAAGATAGCTCGGTGCACAGCAGACGTGAAGAACACGTCGGTTAGGGCGACACTGACTACTGGCACTATAGCTGACTAAAGGGACTCTCTCTGTATTCAAAACAGACACGAAGTCTATGGAATACTGTTACAAGCACTCGAAAACTATAGCTTCCTAAAAGCAAAAACACACTGAAGTAGAAGTGACAAGTTAGAAAAATACAGTTTATACTTAAATTAAGGTAGCTCGCTGCGCAGCAGACGTGAAGCACACGTCGCTTTGGGCGACCCTGAATACTGGCACTATGCCTGACTAAAAGGACTCTGACTGTATTCAAAACAAACACGAAGTCTATGGAACACAATTACTAGCACTCGGCAACTAAAGCTTCCTAAAAGCAAGAACACACTGAAGTAGAAGTGACAAGTAAGAAAAATACAGTTAACACTAAAATTAAGGTAGCTCGCTGCATAGCAGCCGTTGGTTATGGCGAAACTGACTTAGTTAATTTAAGTATTAACTGTATTTTTCTTACTTGTCACTTCTACTTCCGTGTGTTTTTGCTTTTAGGAAGCTTTAGTTGTCGAGTGCTACTAATAGTGTTCCACAGACTTCGTGTTTGTTTTGAATACAGTCAGAGTCTTTTTAGTCAGCCATAGCGCCAGTAGTAAGTGTCGCCCTAACAGACGTCTGCTTCACGTCTGCTGCGCAGCGAGGTACCTTAATATAAGTATTAACATATTTTTCTTACTGGTCACTTCTACTTCCGGGAGTTCTTGCTTTTGGGAAGCCATGGTTGTCGAGTGCAAGTAATAGTGTTCCATAGACTTCGTGTTTGTTCTGAATACAGTCTGAGAGAGTCCTTTTAGTCAGCCATTGTGTCATAAGTCAGTGTCGCCGTAACCGACGTCTGCTTCACGTCTGCTGTGCAGCGCGATACCTTAATTGAAGTTTTAACTGTATTTTTCTTACTTGTCACTTCTACTTCCGTCTGTTGTTGCTTTTAGGAAGCTTTAGTTGTCGACTGCTAGTAGTAGTGGTCCATAGACTTCGTATTTGTTTTGAATACAGTCAGAGAGAATCCTTTTAGTCACCCACAGTGCCATTAGTCAGTGTCGCCCTAACCGACGTCTGCTTCACGTCTGCTGTGGAACGAGCTACCTTAATTAAGGTATTAACTGTATTTTTCTTACTTGTCACTTCTACTACCGTGTCTTGTTGCTTTTAGGAACTTTAGTTGTCGAGTGCTAGTAATAGTGGCCCATAGACTTCGTGTTTGTTTTGAATACAGAGAGAGTCTCTTTAGTCAGCCATTGTGCAAGTAGTCAGTGTCGCCCTAACCGACGTCTGCTGTGCAGCGAGCTACCTTTATTTAAGTATTCACTGTATTTTTCTAACTTGTCACTTCTACTTCCGTGTGTTTTTGCTTTTTGGAAGCTTTAGTTGTCGAGTGCTAGTAATAGTATTTCATAGACTTCGTATTTGTTTTGAATACAGTCAGAATCCCTTTAGTCAGCTATAGGGCCAGTAGTCAGTGTCGCCCTAACCGACGTCAACTTCACGTCTGCTGTGCAATTAGCTACCTTAATTGAAGTATTAACTGTATTTTTCTTACGTGTCCCTTCTTCTTCCTTGTGTGTTTGCTTTTAGGAAGCTTTAGTTGTTGAGTGCTAGTAAGAGTTCCGTACACTTCGTGTTTGTTTTGAATACAGAGAGAGTCCCTTTAGTCAGCCATAGTGCCAGTAGTCAGTTACGCCCTAACCAACGTCTGCTTCACGTCTGCTGTGCAATTAGATACCTAAATTGAAGTATTATTTGTATTTTTCTTACTTGTTACTTTTTGCGTGTGTGTTTGCTTTTTGGAAGCTTTAGTTGTCGTGTGCTAGTAATAGTGTTCCGTACACTTCGTGTTTGTTTTGAATACAGAGAGAGTCCCTTTAGTCAGCCATAGTGCCAGTAATCACTTACGCCCTAACCAACGTCTGCTTCACGTCTGCTGTGCAATTAGCTACCTTAATTGAAGTATTAACTGTATTTTTCTTACTTGTAACTTCTACTTCCGAGTGTTTTTGCTTTTTGGAAGCTTTAGTTTTCGAGTGCTAGTAATAGTATTCAATAGACTTCGTGTTTGTTTTGAATACAGAGAGAGTCCCTTTAGTCAGCTATAGTGCCAGTAGTCAGTGTCGCCCTAACTGACGTCTGCTTCACGTCTGCTGTGCAATTAGCTACCTTAATTGAAGTATTATTTGTATTTATCTTACTTGTTACTTTTTAAGTGTGTGTTTGCTTTTTGGAAGCTTTAGTTGTCGAGTGCTAGTAATAGTGTTCCGTACACTTCGTGTTTGTTTTGAATACAGAGAGAGTCCCTTTAGTCAGCCTTAGTGCCAGTAGTCACTTACGCCCTAACCAACGTCTGCTTCACGTCTGCTGTGCAATTAGCTACCTTAATTGAAGTATTAACTGTATTTTTCTTACTTGTCACTTCTACTTCAGTGTGTTTTTGCTTTTTGGAAGCTTTAGTTGTCGAGTGCTAGTAATAGTGTTCCGTACACTTCGTGTTTGTTTTGAATACACAGAGAGTCCTTTTAGTCAGCCATAGTGCCAGTAGTCAATTACGCCCTAACCAACGTCTGCTTCACGTCTGCTGTGCAATTAGCTACCTTAATTGATGTAATACATGTATTTTTCTTACTTGTCACTTCTACTTCCGTGTGTTTTTGCTTTTTGGAAGCTTTAGTTGTTGAGTGCTAGTAATAGTGTTCCGTACACTTCGTGTTTGTTTTGAATTCACAGAGAGTCCTTTTAGTCAGCCATAGTGCCAGTAGTCAATTACGCCCTAACCAACGTCTGCTTCACTTCTGCTGTGCAATTAGCTACCTTAATTGAAGTAATAACTGTATATCTCCTACTTGTCACTTCTACTTCCGTGTGTTTTTGCTTTTTGGAAGCTTTAGTTGTCGAGTGCTAGTAATAGTATTCCATAGACTTCGTGTTTGTTTTGAATACAGAGAGAGTCCCTTTAGTCAGCTATAGTGCCAGTAGTCAGTGTCGCCCTAACCGACGTCTGCTGTGCAGCGAGCTACCTTTATTTAAGTATTCCCTGTATTTTTCTTACTTGTCACTTCTACTTCCATGTGTTTTTGCTTTTTGGAAGCTTTAGTTGTCGAGTGCTAGTAATAGTATTCCATTGACTTCGTGTTTGTTTTGAAAACAGAGAGAGTCCCTTTAGTCAGCTATAGTGCCAGTAGTCAGTGTCGCCCTAACCGACGTCTGCTTCACGACTGCTGTGCAATTAGCAAACTTAATTAAAGTATTAACTGTATTTTTCTTACGTGTCACTTCTTCTTCCTTGTGTGTTTGCTTTTAGGAAGCTTTAGTTGTTGAGTGCTAGTAATAGTGTTCCGTACACTTCGTGTTTGTTTTGAATACAGAGAGAGTCTTTTTAGTCAGCCATAGTGCCAGTAGTCAGTTACGCCCTAACCAACGTCTGCTTCACGTCTGCTGTGCAATTAGCTACCTTAATTGAAGTATTAACTGTATTTTTCATACTTGTCACTTCTACTTCCGTGTGTTTTTGCTTTTTGGAAGCTTTAGTTGTCGAGTGCTAGTAATAGTATTTCATAGACTTCGTGTTTGTTTTGAATACAGTCAGAATCCCTTTAGTCAGCTATAGGGCCAGTAGTCAGTGTCGCCCTAACCGACGTCAACTTCACGTCTGCTGTGCAATTAGCTACCTTAATTGAAGTATTAACTGTATTTTTCTTACGTGTCCCTTCTTCTTCCTTGTGTGTTTGCTTTTAGGAAGCTTTAGTTGTTGAGTGCTAGTAATAGTGTTCCGTACACTTCGTGTTTGTTTTGAATACAGAGAGAGTCCTTTTAGTCAGCCATAGTGCCAGTAGTCAGTTACGACCTAACCAACGTCTGCTTCACGTCTGCTGTGCAATTAGCTACCTTGATTGAAGTATTAACTGTATTTTTCTTACTTGTCACTTCTACTTCCGTGTGTTTTTGCTTTTTGGAAGCTTTAGTTGTCGAGTGCTAGTAATAGTATTCCATAGACTTCGTGTTTGTTTTGAATACAGTGAGAGTCCCTTTAGTCAGCTATAGTGCCAGTAGTCAGTGTCGCCCTAACCGACGTCTACTTCACGTCTGCTGTGCAATTAGCTACCTTAATTGAAGTTTTAACTGTATTTTTCTTAGGTGTCACTTCTTCTACCTTGTGTGTTTGCTTTTAGGAAGCTTTAGTTGTTGAGTGCTAGTAAGAGTTCCGTACACTTCGTGTTTGTTTTGAATACAGAGAGAGTCCCTTTAGTCAGCCATAGTGCCAGTAATCAATTACGCCCTAACCAACGTCTGCTTCACGTCTGCTGTGCAATTAGCTACCTTAATTGATGTAATACATGTATTTTTCTTACTTGTCACTTCTACTTCCGTGTGTTTTTGCTTTTTGGAAGCTTTAGTTGTTGAGTGCTAGTAATAGTGTTCCGTACACTTCGTGTTTGTTTTGAATTCACAGAGAGTCCTTTTAGTCAGCCATAGTGCCAGTAGTCAATTACGCCCTAACCAACGTCTGCTTCACGTCTGCTGTGCAATTAGCTACCTTAATTGAAGTAATAACTGTATATCTCCTACTTGTCACTTCTACTTCCGTGTGTTTTTGCTTTTTGGAAGCTTTAGTTGTCGAGTGCTAGTTATAGTATTCCATAGACTTCGTGTTTGTTTTGAATACAGAGAGAGTCCCTTTAGTCAGCTATAGTGCCAGTAGTCAGTGTCGCCCTATCCGACGTCTGCTGTGCAGCGAGCTACCTTTATTTAAGTACTCACTGTATTTTTCTTACTTGTCCCTTCTACTTCCGTGTGTTTTTGCTTTTTGGGAGCTGTAGTTGTCGAGTGCAAGTAATAGAATTCCATAGACTTCGTGTTTGTTTTGAATACAGAGAGAGTCCCTTTAGTCAGCCATAGTGCCAGGAGTCAGTGTCGCCCTAACCGACGTCTGCTTCACGTCTGCTGTGCAATTAGCTACCTTAATTGAAGTATTAACAGTATTTTTCTTACTTGTTACTTTTTCCGTGTGTGTTTGCTTTTTGGAAGCCTTAGTTGTCGAGTGCTAGTAATAGTATTCCATAGAGTTCGTGTTTGTTTTGAATACAGAGAGAGTCCCTTTAGTCAGCTATAGTGCCAGTAGTCAGTGTCGCCCTAACCGACGTCTGCTGTGCAGCGAGCTACCTTTATTTAAGTACTCACTGTATTTTTCTTACGTGTCACTTCTTCTTCCTCGTGTGTTTGCTTTTAGGAAGCTTTAGTTGTTGAGTGTTAGTACTAGTGTTCCGTACACTTCGTGTTTGTTTTGAATACAGAGAGAGTCCTTTTAGTCAGCCATTGTGCCAGTAGTCAGTTACGCCCTAACCAACGTCTGGTTCGTTTGCTGTGCAATTAGCTACCTTTATTGAAGTATTAACTGTATTTTTCTTACTTGTCACTTCTACTTCCGTGTGTTTTTGCTTTTTGGAAGCTTTAGTTGTCGAGTGCTAGTAATAGTATTCCATAGACTTCGTGTTTGTCTTGAATACAGAGAGAGTCCCTTTAGTCAGCTATAGTGCCAGTAGTCAGTGTCGCCCTAACCGACGTCTGCTGTGCAGCGAGCTACCTTTATTTAAGTATTCCCTGTATTTTTCTTACTTGTCACTTCTACTTCCATGTGTTTTTGCTTTTTGGAAGCTTTAGTTGTCGAGTGCTAGTAATAGTATTCCATTGACTTCGTGTTTGTTTTGAAAACAGAGAGAGTCCCTTTAGTCAGCTATAGTGCCAGTAGTCAGTGTCGCCCTAACCGACGTCTGCTTCACGACTGCTGTGCAATTAGCAACCATAATTAAAGTATTAACTGTATTTTTCTTACGTGTCACTTCTTCTTCCTTGTGTGTTTGCTTTTAGGAAGCTTTAGTTGTTGAGTGCTAGTAATAGTGTTCCGTACACTTCGTGTTTGTTTTGAATACAGAGAGAGTCCTTTTAGTCAGCCATAGTGCCAGTAGACAGTTACGCCCTAACCAACGTCTGATTCACGTCTGCTGTGCAATTAGCTACCTTAATTGAAGTATTAACTGTATTTTTCATACTTGTCACTTCTACTTCCGTGTGTTTTTGCTTTTAGGAAGCTTTAGTTGTTGAGTGCTAGTAATAGTGTTCCGTACACTTCGTGTTTGTTTTGAATACAGAGAGAGTCCTTTTAGTCAGCCATAGTGCCAGTAGTCAGTTACGCCCTAACAAACGTCTGCTTCACGACTGCTGTGCAATTAGCTACCTTAATTGAAGTATTAACTGTATTTTCCTTACGTGTCACTTTTTCTTCCTTCTGTGTTTGCTTTTAGGAAGCTTTAGTTGTTGAGTGCTAGTAATAGTGTTCCGTACACTTCGTGTTTGTTTTGAATACAGAGAGAGTCCTTTTAGTCAGCCATAGTGCCAGTAGTCAGTTACGCCCTAACCAACGTCTGCTTCACGTCTGCTGTGCAATTAGCTACCTTAATTGAAGTATTAACTGTATTTTTCTTACGTGTCACTTCTTCTTCCTTGTGTGTTTGCTTTTAGGAAGCTTTAGTTGTTGAGTGCTAGTAATAGTGTTCCGTACACTTCGTGTTTGTTTTGAATACAGAGAGAGTCTCTTTAGTCAGCCATAGTGCCAGTAGTCACTTACGCCCTTACCAACGTCTGCTTCACGTCTGCTGTGCAATTAGCTACCTTAATTGAAGTATTAACTGTATTTTTCTTACTTGTTACTTTTTCCGTTTGTGTTTCCTTTTTGGAAGCTTCAGTTGTCGAGTGCTAGTAATAGTATTCCATAGTCTTCGTGTTTGTTTTGAATACAGAGAGAGTCCCTTTAGTCAGCTATAGTGCCAGTAGTCAGTGTCGCCATAACCGACGTCTGCTGTGCAGGGAGCTACCTTTACTTAAGTATTCACTGTATTTTTCTTACTTGTCACTTCTACTTCCGTGTGTTTTTGATTTTTGGAAGCTTTAGTTGTCGAGTGCTAGTAATAGTATTCCATTGACTTCGTGTTTGTTTTGAATACAGAGAGAGTCCCTTTAGTCAGCTATAGTGCCAGTAGTCAGTGTCGCCCTAACCGACGCCTGCTTCACGTCTGCTGTGCAATTAGCTACCGTAATTGAAGTATTAACTGTATTTTTCTGATGTGTCACTTCTTCTTCCTTGTGTGTTTGCTTTTAGGAAGCTTTAGTTGTTGAGTGCTAGTAATAGTGTTCCGTACACTTCGTGTTTGTTTTGAATACAGAGAGAGTCCTTTTAGTCAGCCATAGTGCCAGTAGTCAGTTACGCCCTAACCAACGTCTGCTTCACGTCTGCTGTGCAATTAGCTACCTTAATTGAAGTATTAACTGTATTTTTCTTACTTGTCACTTCTACTTCCGTGTGTTTTTGCTTTTTGGAAGCTTTAGTTGTCGAGTGCTAGTAATAGTATTCCATAGACTTCGTGTTTGTTTTGAATACAGAGAGAGTCCCTTTAGTCAGCTATAGTGCCAGTAGTCAGTGTCGCCCTAACCGACGTCTGCTTCACGTCTGCTGTGCAATTAGCTACCTTAATTGAAGTATTAACTGTATTTTTCTTACTTGTCACTTCTACTTCCGTGTGTTTTTGCTTTTTGGAAGCTTTAGTTGTCGAGTGCTAGTTATAGTATTCCATAGACTTCGTGTTTGTTTTGAATACAGAGAGACTCCCTTTAGTCAGCTATAGTGCCAGTAGTCAGTGTCGCCCTAACCGACGTCTGCTGTGCAGCGAGCTACCTTTATTTAAGTACTCACTGCATTTTTCGTACATGTCACTTCTACTTCCGTGTGTTTTTGCTTTTTGGAAGCTTTAGTTGTCGAGTGCTAGTAATAGTATTCCATAGACTTCGTGTTTGTTTTGAAAACAGAGAGAGTCCCTTTAGTTAGCTATAGTGCCAGTAGTCAGTGTCGCACTAAGCGACGTCTGCTTCACGTCTGCTGTGCAATTAGCTACCGTAATTGAAGTATTAACTGTATTTTTCTGATGTGTCACTTCTTCTTCCTTGTGTGTTTGCTTTTAGGAAGCTTTAGTTGTTGAGTGCTAGTAATAGTGTTCCGTACACTTCGTGTTTGTTTTGAATACAGAGAGAGTCCTTTTAGTCAGCCATAGTGCCAGTAGTCAGTTACGCCCTAACCAACGTCTGCTTCACGTCTGCTGTGCAATTAGCTACCTTAATTGAAGTATTAACTGTATTTTTCTTACTTGTCACTTCTACTTCCGTGTGTTTTTGCTTTTTGGAAGCTTTAGTTGTCGAGTGCTAGTAATAGTTTTTTATAGACTTCGTGTTTGTTTTGAATAGTAAGAATCCCTTTAGTCAGCTATAGGGCCAGTAGCCTGTGTCGCCCTAACCGACGTCTGCTTCACGTCTGCTGTGCAATTAGCTACATTAATTGAAGTATTAACTGTATTTTTCTTACGTGTCCCTTCTTCTTCCTTGTGTGTTTGCTTTTAGGAAGATTTAGTTGTTGAGTGCTAGTAATAGTGTTCCGTACACTTCGTGTTTGTTTTGAATACAGAGAGAGTCCTTTTAGTCAGCCATAGTGCCAGTAGTCAGTTACGCCCTAACCAACGTCTCCTTCACGTCTGCTGTGCACTTAGCTACCTTAATTGAAGTATTAACTGTATTTTTCTTAGGTGTCACTTCTTCTACCTTGTGTGTTTGCTTTTAGGAATATTTAGTTGTTGAGTGCTAGTAATAGTGTTCCGTACACTTCGTGTTTGTTTTGAATACTGGGAGAGTCCCTTTAGTCAGCCATAGTGCCAGTAGTCAGTTACGCCCTATCCAACGTCTGCTTCACGTCTGCTGTGCAATTAGCTACCGTAATTGAAGTATTATTTGTATTTTTCTTACTTGTTACTTTTTCCGTGTCTGTTTGCTTTTTGGAAGCTTTAGTTGTCGAGTGCTAGTAATAGTGTTCCGTACACTTCGTGTTTGTTTTGAATACAGAGAGAGTCCTTTTAGTCAGCCATTGTGCCAGTAGTCAGTTACGCCCTAACCAACGTCTGGTTCGTCTGCTGTGCAATTAGCTACCTTAATTGAAGTATTAACTGTATTTTTCTTACTTGTCACTTCTACTTCCGTGTGTTTTTGCTTTTTGGAAGCTTTAGTTGTCGAGTGCAAGTTATAGTATTCCATAGACTTCGTGTTTGTTTTGAATACAGAGAGACTCCCTTTAGTCAGCTATAGTGCCAGTAGTCAGTGTCGCCCTAACCGACGTCTGCTGTGCAGCGAGCTACCTTTATTTAAGTACTCACTGTATTTTTCGTACTTGTCACTTCTACTTCCGTGTGTTTTTGCTTTTTGGAAGCTTTAGTTGTCGAGTGCTAGTAATAGTATTCCATAGACTTCGTGTTTGTTTTGAAAACAGAGAGAGTCCCTTTAGTTAGCTATAGTGCCAGTAGTCAGTGTCGCACTAACCGACGTCTGCTTCACGACTGCTGTGCAATTAGCTACCTTAATTAAAGTATTAACTGTATTTTTCTTACGTGTCACTTCTTCTTCCTTGTGTGTTTGCTTTTAGAAAGCTTTAGTTGTTGAGTGCTAGTAATAGTGTTCTGTACACTTCGTGTTTGTTTTGAATACAGAGAGAGTCCTTTTAGTCAGCAATAGTGCCAGTAGTCAGTTACGCCCTAACCAACGTCTGCTTCACGTCTGCTGTGCAATTAGCTACCTTAATTGAAGTATTAACTGTATTTTCCTTACGTGTCACTTTTTCTTCCTTGTGTGTTTGCTTTTAGGAAGCTTTAGTTGTTGAGTGCTAGTAATAGTGTTCCGTACACTTCGTGTTTGTTTTGAATACAGAGAGAGTCCTTGTAGTCAGCCATAGTGCCAGTAGTCAGTTACGCCCTAACCAACGTCTGCTTCACGTCTGCTGTGCAATTAGCTACCTTAATTGAAGTATTAACTGTATTATTCTTAGGTGTCACTTCTTCTTCCTTGTGTGTTTGCTTTTAGGAAGCTTTAGTTGTTGAGTGCTAGTAATAGTGTTCCGTACACTTCGTGTTTGTTTTGAATACAGAGAGAGTCCCTTTAGTCAGCCATAGTGCCAGTAGTCACTTACGCCCTTACCAACGTCTGCTTCACGTCTGCTGTGCAATTAGCTACCTTATTTGAAGTATTAACTGTATTTTTCTTACTTGTTACTTTTTCCGTGTGTGTTTCCTTTTTGGAAGCTTTAGTTGTCGAGTGCTAGTAATAGTATTCCATAGACTTCGTGTTTGTTTTGAATACAGAGAGAGTCCCTTTAGTCAGCTATAGTGCCAGTAGTCAGTGTCGCCCTAACCGACGTATGCTTCAAGTCTGCTGTGCAATTAGCTACCTTAATTGAAGTATTAACTGTATTTTTCTTAGGTGTCACTTCTTCTACCTTGTGTGTTTGCTTTTAGGAAGCTTTAGTTGTTGAGTGCTAGTAATAGTGATCCGTACAATTCGTGTTGGTTTTGAATACAGAGAGAGTCCCTTTAGTCAGCCATAGTGCCAGTAGTCAGTGTCGCCCTAACCGACGTCTGCTTCACGTCTGCTGTGCAATTAGCTACCTTAGTTGAAGTATTAACTGTATTTTTCTTACTTGTCATTTCTACTTCCGTGTGTTTTTGCTTTTTGGAAGCTTTAGTTGTCGAGTGCTAGTAATAGTATTCCATTGACTTCGTGTTTGTTTTGAATACAGAGAGAGTCCCTTTAGTCAGCTATGGTGCCAGTAGTCAGTGTCGCCCTAACCGACGTCTGCTTCACGTCTGCTGTGCAGCGAGCTACCTTAATTGAAGTATTAACTGTATTTTTCTTACTTGTCACTTCTACTTCCGTGTGTTTTTGCTTTTTGGAAGCTTTAGTTGTCGAGTGCTAGTAATAGTATTCCATTGACTTCGTGTTTGTTTTGAATACAGAGAGAGTCCCTTTAGTCAGCTATAGTGCCAGTAGTCAGTGTCGCCATAACCGACGTCTGCTGTGCAGGGAGCTACCTTTACTTAAGTATTCACTGTATTTTTCTTACTTGTCACTTCTACTTCCGTGTGTTTTTGATTTTTGGAAGCTTTAGTTGTCCAGTGCTAGTAATAGTATTCCATTGACTTCGTGTTTGTTTTGAATACAGAGAGAGTCCCTTTAGTCAGCTATAGTGCCAGTAGTCAGTGTCGCCCTAACCGACGTCTGCTTCACGTCTGCTGTGCAATTAGCTACCGTAATTGAAGTATTAACTGTATTTTTCTGATGTGTCACTTCTTCTTCCTTGTGTGTTTGCTGTTAGGAAGCTTTAGTTGTTGAGTGCTAGTAACAGTGTTCCGTACACTTCGTGTTTGTTTTGAATACAGAGAGAGTCCTTTTAGTCAGCCATAGTGCCAGTAGTCAGTTACGCCCTAACCAACGTCTGCTTCACGTCTGCTGTGCAATTAGCTACCTTAATTGAAGTATTAACTGTATTTTTCTTACTTGTCACTTCTACTTCCGTGTGTTTTTGCTTTTTGGAAGCTTTAGTTGTCGAGTGCTAGTAATAGTATTTCATAGACTTCGTGTTTGTTTTGAATAGTAAGAATCCCTTTAGTCAGCTATAGGGCCAGTAGCCTGTGTCGCCCTAACCGACGTCTGCTTCCCGTCTGCTGTGCAATTAGCTACCTTAATTGAAGTATTAACTGTATTTTTCTTACGTGTCCCTTCTTCTTCCTTGTGTGTTTGCTTTTAGGAAGATTTAGTTGTTGAGTGCTAGTAATAGTGTTCCGTACACTTCGTGTTTGTTTTGAATACAGAGAGAGTCCTTTTAGTCAGCCATAGTGCCAGTAGTCAGTTACGCCCTAACCAACGTCTGCTTCACGTCTGCTGTGCACTTAGCTACCTTAATTGAAGTATTAACTGTATTTTTCTTAGGTGTCACTTCTTCTACCTTGTGTGTTTGCTTTTAGGAAGCTTTAGTTGTTGAGTGCTAGTAAGAGTTCCGTACACTTCGTGTTTGTTTTGAATACAGAGAGAGTCCCTTTAGTCAGCCATAGTGCCAGTAGTCAGTTACGCCCTAACCAACGTCTGCTTCACGTCTGCTGTGCAATTAGCTACCTTAATTGAAGTATTAACTGTATTTTTCTTACTTGTCACTTCTACTTCCGTGTGTTTTTGCTTTTTGGAAGCTTTAGTTGTCGAGTGCTAGTAATAGTATTCCATAGACTTCGTGTTTGTTTTGAATACAGAGAGAGTCCCTTTAGTCAGCTATAGTGCCAGTAGTCAGTGTCGCCCTAACCGACGTCTGCTTCACGTCTGCTGTGCAATTAGCTACCTTAATTGAAGTATTAACTGTATTTTTCTTAGGTGTCATTTCTTCTACCTTGTGTGTTTGCATTTAGGAAGCTTTAGTTGTTGAGTGCTAGTAATAGTGTTCCGTACACTTCGTGTTTGTTTTGAATACAGAGAGAGTCCCTTTAGTCAGCCATAGTTCTAGTAGTCACTTACGCCCTAACCAACGTCTCCTTCACGTCTGCTGTGCACTTAGCTACCTTAATTGAAGTATTAACTGTATTTTTCTTAGGTGTCACTTCTTCTACCTTGTGTGTTTGCTTTTAGTAAGCTTTAGTTGTTGAGTGCTAGTAAGAGTTCCGTACACTTCGTGTTTGTTTTGAATACAGAGAGAGTCCCTTTAGTCAGCCATAGTGCCAGTAGTCAGTTACGCCCTAACCAACGTCTGCTTCACGTCTGCTGTGCAATTAGCTACCTTAATTGAAGTATTAACTGTATTTTTCTTACTTGTCACTTCTACTTCCGTGTGTTTTTGCTTTTTGGAAGCTTTAGTTGTCGAGTGCTAGTAATAGTATTCCATAGACTTCGTATTTGTTTTGAATACAGGGAGAGTCCCTTTAGTCAGCCATAGTGCCAGTAGTCAGTTACGCCCTAACCAACGTCTGCTTCACGTCTGCTGTGCAATTAGCTACCGTAATTGAAGTATTATTTGTATTTTTCTTACTTGTTACTTTTTCCGTGTGTGTTTGCTTTTTGGAAGCTTTAGTTGTCGAGTGCTAGTAATAGTGTTCCGTACACTTCGTGTTTGTTTTGAATACAGAGAGAGTCCTCTTAGTCAGCCATTGTGCCAGTAGTCAGTTACGCCCTAACCAACGTCTGGTTCGTCTGCTGTGCAATTAGCTACCTTAATTGAAGTATTAACTGTATTTTTCTTACTTGTCACTTCTACTTCCGTGTGTTTTTGCTTTTTGGAAGCTTTAGTTGTCGAGTGCTAGTTATAGTATTCCATAGACTTCGTGTTTGTTTTGAATACAGAGAGACTCCCTTTAGTCAGCTATAGTGCCAGTAGTCAGTGTCGCCCTAACCGACGTCTGCTGTGCAGCGAGCTACCTTTATTTAAGTACTCACTGTATTTTTCGTACTTGTCACTTCTACTTCCGTGTGTTTTTGCTTTTTGGAAGCTTTAGTTGTCGAGTGTTAGTAATAGTATTCCATAGACTTCGTGTTTGTTTTGAAAACAGAGAGAGTCCCTTTAGTTAGCTATAGTGCCAGTAGTCACTGTCGCACTAAGCGACGTCTGCTTCACGTCTGCTGTGCAATTAGCTACCGTAATTGAAGTATTAACTGTATTTTTCTGATGTGTCACTTCTTCTTCCTTGTGTGTTTGCTTTTAGGAAGCTTTACTTGTTGAGTGCTAGTAATAGTGTTCCGTACACTTCGTGTTTGTTTTGAATACAGAGAGAGTCCTTTTAGTCAGCCATAGTGCCAGTGGTCAGTTACGCCCTAACCAACGTCTGCTTCACGTCTGCTGTGCAATTAGCTACCTTAATTGAAGTATTAACTGTATTTTTCTTACTTGTCACTTCTACTTCCGTGTGTTTTTGCTTTTTGGAAGCTTTAGTTGTCGAGTGCTAGTAATAGTATTCCATAGACTTCGTGTTTGTTTTGAATACAGGGAGAGTCCCTTTAGTCAGCCATAGTGCCAGTAGTCAGTTACGCCCTAACCAACGTCTGCTTCACGTCTGCTGTGCAATTAGCTACCGTAATTGAAGTATTATTTGTATTTTTCTTACTTGTTACTTTTTCCGTGTGTGTTTGCTTTTTGGAAGCTTTAGTTGTCGAGTGCTAGTAATAGTGTTCCGTACACTTCGTGTTTGTTTTGAAAACAGAGAGAGTCCTTTTAGTCAGCCATAGTGCCAGTAGTCAGTTGCGCCCTAACCAACGTCTCCTTAACGTCTGCTGTGCACTTAGCTACCTTAATTGAAGTATTAACTGTATTTTTCTTAGGTGTCACTTCTTCTACCTTGTGTGTTTGCTTTTAGGAAGCTTTAGTTGTTGAGTGCTAGTAAGAGTTCCGTACACTTAGTGTTTCTTTTGAATACAGAGAGAGTCCCTTTAGTCAGCCATAGTGCCAGTAGTCAGTTACGCCCTAACCAACGTCTGCTTCACGTCTGCTGTGCAATTAGCTACCTTAATTGAAGTATTAACTGTATTTTTCTTACTTGTCACTTCTACTTCCGTGTGTTTTTGCTTTTTGGAAGCTTTAGTTGTCGAGTGCTAGTAATAGTATTTCATAGACTTCGTGTTTGTTTTGAATAGTCAGAATCCCTTTAGTCAGCTATAGGGCCAGTAGCCTGTGTCGCCCTAACCGACGTCTGCTTCACGTCTGCTGAGCAATTAGCTACCTTAATTGAAGTATTAACTGTATTTTTCTTACGTGTCCCTTCTTCTTCCTTGTGTGTTTGCTTTTAGGAATATTTAGTTGTTGAGTGCTAGTAATAGTGTTCCGTACACTTCGTGTTTGTTTTGAAAACAGAGAGAGTCCTTTTAGTCAGCCATAGTGCCAGTAGTCAGTTACGCCCTAACCAACGTCTCCTTAACGTCTGCTGTGCACTTAGCTACCTTAATTGAAGTATTAACTGTATTTTTTTTAGGTGTCACTTCTTCTACCTTGTGTGTTTGCTTTTAGGAAGCTTTAGTTGTTGACTGCTAGTAAGAGTTCCGTACACTTCGTGTTTCTTTTGAATACAGAGAGAGTCCCTTTAGTCAGCCATAGTGCCAGTAGTCAGTTACGCCCTAACCAACGTCTGCTTCACGTCTGCTGTGCAATTAGCTACCTTAATTGAAGTATTAACTGTATTTTTCTTACTTGTCACTTCTACTTCCGTGTGTTTTTGCTTTTTGGAAGCTTTAGTTGTCGAGTGCTAGTAATAGTATTCCATAGACTTCGTGTTTGTTTTGAATACAGGGAGAGTCCCTTTAATCAGCCATAGTGCCAGTAGTCAGTTACGCCCTAACCAACGTCTGCTTCACGTCTGCTGTGCAATTAGCTACCGTAATTGAAGTATTATTTGTATTTTTCTTACTTGTTACTTTTTCCGTGTGTGTTTGCTTTTTGGAAGCTTTAGTTGTCGAGTGCTAGTAATAGTGTTATGTACACTTCGTGTTTGTTTTGAATACAGAGAGAGTCCTTTTAGTCAGCCATTGTGCCAGTAGTCAGTTACGCCCTAACCAACGTCTGGTTCGTCTGCTGTGCAATTAGCTACCTTAATTGAAGTATTAACTGTATTTTTCTTACTTGTCACTTCTACTTCCATGTGTTTTTGCTTTTTGGAAGCTTTAGTTGTCGAGTGCTAGTTATAGTATTCCATAGACTTCGTGTTTGTTTTGAATACAGAGAGACTCCCTTTAGTCAGCTATAGTGCCAGTAGTCAGTGTCGCCCTAACCGACGTCTGCTGTGCAGCGAGCTACCTTTATTTAAGTACTCACTGTATTTTTCGTACTTGTCACTTCTACTTCCATGTGTTTTTGCTTTTTGGAAGCTTTAGTTGTCGAGTGCTAGTAATAGTATTCCATAGACTTCGTGTTTGTTTTGAAAACAGAGAGAGTCCCTTTAGTTAGCTATAGTGAAAGTAGTCAGTGTCGCACTAACCGACGTCTGCTTCACGACTGCTGTGCAATTAGCTACCTTAATTAAAGTATTAACTGTATTTTTCTTACGTGTCACTTCTTCTTCCTTGTGTGTTTGCTTTTAGGAAGCTTTAGTTGTTGAGTGCTAGTAATAGTGTTCCGTACACTTCGTGTTTGTTTTGAATACAGAGAGAGTCCTTTTAGTCAGCAATAGTGCCAGTAGTCAGTTACGCCCTAACCAACGTCTGCTTCACGTCTACTGTGCAATTAGCTACCTTAATTGAAGTATTAACTGTATTTTTCATACTTGTCACTTCTACTTCCGTGTGTTTTTGCTTTTTGGAAGCTTTAGTTGTCGAGTGCTAGTTATAGTATTCGATAGACTTCGTGTTTGTTTTGAATACAGAGAGAGTCCCTTTAGTCAGCTATAGTGCCAGTAGTCAGTGTCGCCCTAACCGACGTCTGCTGTGAAGCGAGCTACCTTTATTTAAGTACTCACTGTATTTTTCTTACTTGTCACTTCTACTTCCGTGTGTTTTTGCTTTTTGGAAGCTTTAGTTGTCGAGTGCTAGTAATAGTATTCCATAGACTTCGTGTTTGTTTTGAATACAGAGAGAGTCCCTTTAGTCAGCTATAGTGCCAGTAGTCAGTGTCGCCCTAACCGACGTCTGCTGTGCAGCGAGCTACCTTTATTTAAGTATTCACTGTATTTTTCTTACTTGTCACTTCTACTTCCGTGTGTTTTTGCTTTTTGGAAGCTTTAGTTGCCGAAAGCTTGTAATAGTATTATATAGACTTCGTGTTTGTTTTGAATACAGTCAGAATCCCTTTAGTCAGCTATAGTGCCAGTAGTCATTGTCGCCCTAACCGACGTCTGCTGTGCAATTAGCTACCTTAATTGAAGTATTAACTGTATTTTCCTTACGTGTCACTTTTTCTTCCTTGTGTGTTTGCTTTTAGGAAGCTTTAGTTGTTGAGTGCTAGTAATAGTGTTCCGTACACTTCGTGCTTGTTTTGAATACAGAGAGAGTTCCTTTAGTCAGCCATAGTGCCAGTAGTCACTTACGCCCTAACCAACGTCTGCTTCACATCTGCTGTGCAATTAGCTACCTTAATTAAAGTATTAACTGTATTTTTCTTAGGTGTCACTTCTTCTACCTTGTGTGTTTGCTTTTAGGAAGCTTTAGTTGTTGAGTGCTAGTAATAGTGTTCCGTACAATTCGTGTTGGTTTTGAATACAGAGAGAGTCCCTTTAGTCAGCCATAGTGCCAGTAGTCAGTGTCGCCCTAACCGACGTCTGCTGTGCAATTAGCTACCTTAATTGAAGTGTTAACTGTATTTTTCTTACTTGTTACTTTTTCCGTGTGTGTTTGCTTTTTGGAAGCTTTAGTTGTCGAGTGCTAGAAATAGTGTTCCATACAGTTCGTGTTTGTTTTGAATACAGAGAGAGTCACTTTAGTCAACTATAGTGCCAGTAGTCAGTGTCGACCTAACCGATGTCTGCTTCACGTCTGCTGTGCAGCGAGCTACCTTAATTGAAGTATTAATTGTGTTTTTCTTACGTGTCACTTCCTCTTCCTTGTGTGTTTGCTTTTAGGAAGCTTTAGTTGTTGAGTGCTAGTAATAGTGTTCCGTACACTTCGTGCTTGTTTTGAATACAGAGAGAGTCCCTTTAGTCAGCCATAGTGCCAGTAGTCAGTTACGCCCTAACCAACGTCTGCTTCACGTCTGCTGTGCAATTAGCTACCGTAATTGAAGTATTATTTGTATTTTTCTTACTTGTTACTTTTTCCGTGTGTGTTTGCTTTTTGGAAGCTTTAGTTGTCGAGTGCTAGTAATAGTGTTCCGTACACTTCGTGTTTGTTTTGAATACAGAGAGAGTCCTTTTAGTCAGCCATTGTGCCAGTAGTCAGTTACGCCCTAACCAACGTCTGGTTCGTCTGCTGTGCAATTAGCTACCTTAATTGAAGTATTAACTGTATTTTTCTTACTTGTCACTTCTACTTCCGTGTGTTTTTGCTTTTTGGAAGCTTTAGTTGTCGAGTGCTAGTTATAGTATTCCATAGACTTCGTGTTTGTTTTGAATACAGAGAGACTCCCTTTAGTCAGCTATAGTGCCAGTAGTCAGTGTCGCCCTAACCGACGTCTGCTGTGCAGCGAGCTACTTTTATTTAAGTACTCACTGTATTTTTCGTACTTGTCACTTCTACTTCCGTGTGTTTTTGCTTTTTGGAAGCTTTAGTTGTCGAGTGCTAGTAATAGTATTCCATAGACTTCGTGTTTGTTTTGAAAACAGAGAGAGTCCCTTTAGTTAGCTATAGTGCCAGTAGTCAGTGTCGCCCTAACCGACGTCTGCCTCACGACTGCTGTGCAATTAGCTACCTTAATTAAAGTATTAACTGTATTTTTCTTACGTGTCACTTCTTCTTCCTTGTGTGTATGCTTTTAGGAAGCTTTAGTTGTTGAGTGCTAGTAATAGTGTTCCGCACACTTCGTGTTTGTTTTGAATACAGAGAGAGTCCTTTTAGTCAGCAATAGTGCCAGTAGTCAGTTACGCCCTAACCAACATCTGCTTCACGTCTGCTGTCCAATTAGCTACCTTAATTGAAGTATTAACTGTGTTTTTCATACTTGTCACTTCTACTTCCGTGTGTTTTTGCTTTTTGGAAGCTTTAGTTGTCGAGTGCTAGTAATAGTATTCCATAGACTTCGTGTTTGTTTTGAATACAGAGAGAGTCCCTTTAGTCAGCTATACTGCCAGTAGTCACTGTTGCCCTAACCGACGTCTGCTGTGCAGCGAGCTACCTTTATTTAAGTATTCACTGTATTTTTCTTACTTGTCACTTCTACTTCCGTGTGTTTTTGCTTTTTGGAAGCTTTAGTTGTCGAATGCTTGTAATAGTATTATATAGACTTCGTGTTTGTTTTGAATACAGTCAGAATCCCTTTAGTCAGCTATAGTGCCAGTAGTCAGTGTCGCCCTAACCGACGTCTGCTGTGCAATTAGCTACCTTAATTGAAGTATTAACTGTATTTTCCTTACGTGTCACTTTTTCTTCCTTGTGTGTTTGCTTTTAGGAAGCTTTAGTTGTTGAGTGCTAGTAATAGTGTTCCGTACACTTCGTGTTTGTTTTGAATACAGAGAGAGTCCCTTTAGTCAACCATTGTGCCAGTAGTCACTTACGCCCTAACCAACATCTGCTTCACGTCTGCTGTGCAATTAGCTACATTAATTGAAGTATTAACTGTATTTTTCTTACTTGTCACTTCTACTTCCGAGTGTTTTTGCTTTTTGGAAGCTTTAGTTGTCGAGTGCTAGTAATAGTATTCCATAGACTTCGTGTTTGTTTTGAATACAGAGAGTCCCTTTAGTCAGCTATAGTGCCAGTAGTCAGTGTCGCCCTAACCGACGTCTGCTTCACGTCTGCTGTGCAATTAGCTACCTTAATTGAAGTATTAACTGTATTTTTCTTATGTGTCATTTCTTCTACCTTGTGTGTTTGCTTTTAGGAAGCTTTACTTGTTGAGTGCTAGTAATAGTGTTCCGTACACTTCGTGTTTGTTTTGAATACAGAGAGAGTCCTTTTAGTCAGCCATAGTGCCAGTGGTCAGTTACGCCCTAACCAACGTCTGCTTCACGTCTGCTGTGCAATTAGCTACCTTAATTGAAGTATTAACTGTATTTTTCTTACTTGTCACTTCTACTTCCGTGTGTTTTTGCTTTTTGGAAGCTTTAGTTGTCGAGTGCTAGTAATAGTATTCCATAGACTTCGTATTTGTTTTGAATACAGGGAGAGTCCCTTTAGTCAGCCATAGTGCCAGTAGTCAGTTACGCCCTAACCAACGTCTGCTTCACGTCTGCTGTGCAATTAGCTACCGTAATTGAAGTATTATTTGTATTTTTCTTACTTGTTACTTTTTCCGTGTGTGTTTGCTTTTTGGAAGCTTTAGTTGTCGAGTGCTAGTAATAGTGTTCCGTACACTTCGTGTTTGTTTTGAATACAGAGAGAGTCCTCTTAGTCAGCCATTGTGCCAGTAGTCAGTTACGCCCTAACCAACGTCTGGTTCGTCTGCTGTGCAATTAGCTACCTTAAT
Organism: Schistocerca gregaria; assembly: GCF_023897955.1. NCBI lineage: Eukaryota > Metazoa > Arthropoda > Insecta > Orthoptera > Acrididae > Schistocerca > Schistocerca gregaria. The sequence goes on from NC_064922.1 coordinate 132,901,850, forward strand.
TGAAGTATTAACTGTATTTTTCTTACTTGTCACTTCTACTTCCGTGTGTTTTTGCTTTTTGGAAGCTTTAGTTGTCGAGTGCTAGTTATAGTATTCCATAGACTTCGTGTTTGTTTTGAATACAGAGAGACTCCCTTTAGTCAGCTATAGTGCCAGTAGTCAGTGTCGCCCTAACCGACGTCTGCTGTGCAGCGAGCTACCTTTATTTAAGTACTCACTGTATTTTTCGTACTTGTCACTTCTACTTCCGTGTGTTTTTGCTTTTTGGAAGCTTTAGTTGTCGAGTGTTAGTAATAGTATTCCATAGACTTCGTGTTTGTTTTGAAAACAGAGAGAGTCCCTTTAGTTAGCTATAGTGCCAGTAGTCACTGTCGCACTAAGCGACGTCTGCTTCACGTCTGCTGTGCAATTAGCTACCGTAATTGAAGTATTAACTGTATTTTTCTGATGTGTCACTTCTTCTTCCTTGTGTGTTTGCTTTTAGGAAGCTTTACTTGTTGAGTGCTAGTAATAGTGTTCCGTACACTTCGTGTTTGTTTTGAATACAGAGAGAGTCCTTTTAGTCAGCCATAGTGCCAGTGGTCAGTTACGCCCTAACCAACGTCTGCTTCACGTCTGCTGTGCAATTAGCTACCTTAATTGAAGTATTAACTGTATTTTTCTTACTTGTCACTTCTACTTCCGTGTGTTTTTGCTTTTTGGAAGCTTTAGTTGTCGAGTGCTAGTAATAGTATTCCATAGACTTCGTGTTTGTTTTGAATACAGGGAGAGTCCCTTTAGTCAGCCATAGTGCCAGTAGTCAGTTACGCCCTAACCAACGTCTGCTTCACGTCTGCTGTGCAATTAGCTACCGTAATTGAAGTATTATTTGTATTTTTCTTACTTGTTACTTTTTCCGTGTGTGTTTGCTTTTTGGAAGCTTTAGTTGTCGAGTGCTAGTAATAGTGTTCCGTACACTTCGTGTTTGTTTTGAAAACAGAGAGAGTCCTTTTAGTCAGCCATAGTGCCAGTAGTCAGTTGCGCCCTAACCAACGTCTCCTTAACGTCTGCTGTGCACTTAGCTACCTTAATTGAAGTATTAACTGTATTTTTCTTAGGTGTCACTTCTTCTACCTTGTGTGTTTGCTTTTAGGAAGCTTTAGTTGTTGAGTGCTAGTAAGAGTTCCGTACACTTAGTGTTTCTTTTGAATACAGAGAGAGTCCCTTTAGTCAGCCATAGTGCCAGTAGTCAGTTACGCCCTAACCAACGTCTGCTTCACGTCTGCTGTGCAATTAGCTACCTTAATTGAAGTATTAACTGTATTTTTCTTACTTGTCACTTCTACTTCCGTGTGTTTTTGCTTTTTGGAAGCTTTAGTTGTCGAGTGCTAGTAATAGTATTTCATAGACTTCGTGTTTGTTTTGAATAGTCAGAATCCCTTTAGTCAGCTATAGGGCCAGTAGCCTGTGTCGCCCTAACCGACGTCTGCTTCACGTCTGCTGAGCAATTAGCTACCTTAATTGAAGTATTAACTGTATTTTTCTTACGTGTCCCTTCTTCTTCCTTGTGTGTTTGCTTTTAGGAATATTTAGTTGTTGAGTGCTAGTAATAGTGTTCCGTACACTTCGTGTTTGTTTTGAAAACAGAGAGAGTCCTTTTAGTCAGCCATAGTGCCAGTAGTCAGTTACGCCCTAACCAACGTCTCCTTAACGTCTGCTGTGCACTTAGCTACCTTAATTGAAGTATTAACTGTATTTTTTTTAGGTGTCACTTCTTCTACCTTGTGTGTTTGCTTTTAGGAAGCTTTAGTTGTTGACTGCTAGTAAGAGTTCCGTACACTTCGTGTTTCTTTTGAATACAGAGAGAGTCCCTTTAGTCAGCCATAGTGCCAGTAGTCAGTTACGCCCTAACCAACGTCTGCTTCACGTCTGCTGTGCAATTAGCTACCTTAATTGAAGTATTAACTGTATTTTTCTTACTTGTCACTTCTACTTCCGTGTGTTTTTGCTTTTTGGAAGCTTTAGTTGTCGAGTGCTAGTAATAGTATTCCATAGACTTCGTGTTTGTTTTGAATACAGGGAGAGTCCCTTTAATCAGCCATAGTGCCAGTAGTCAGTTACGCCCTAACCAACGTCTGCTTCACGTCTGCTGTGCAATTAGCTACCGTAATTGAAGTATTATTTGTATTTTTCTTACTTGTTACTTTTTCCGTGTGTGTTTGCTTTTTGGAAGCTTTAGTTGTCGAGTGCTAGTAATAGTGTTATGTACACTTCGTGTTTGTTTTGAATACAGAGAGAGTCCTTTTAGTCAGCCATTGTGCCAGTAGTCAGTTACGCCCTAACCAACGTCTGGTTCGTCTGCTGTGCAATTAGCTACCTTAATTGAAGTATTAACTGTATTTTTCTTACTTGTCACTTCTACTTCCATGTGTTTTTGCTTTTTGGAAGCTTTAGTTGTCGAGTGCTAGTTATAGTATTCCATAGACTTCGTGTTTGTTTTGAATACAGAGAGACTCCCTTTAGTCAGCTATAGTGCCAGTAGTCAGTGTCGCCCTAACCGACGTCTGCTGTGCAGCGAGCTACCTTTATTTAAGTACTCACTGTATTTTTCGTACTTGTCACTTCTACTTCCATGTGTTTTTGCTTTTTGGAAGCTTTAGTTGTCGAGTGCTAGTAATAGTATTCCATAGACTTCGTGTTTGTTTTGAAAACAGAGAGAGTCCCTTTAGTTAGCTATAGTGAAAGTAGTCAGTGTCGCACTAACCGACGTCTGCTTCACGACTGCTGTGCAATTAGCTACCTTAATTAAAGTATTAACTGTATTTTTCTTACGTGTCACTTCTTCTTCCTTGTGTGTTTGCTTTTAGGAAGCTTTAGTTGTTGAGTGCTAGTAATAGTGTTCCGTACACTTCGTGTTTGTTTTGAATACAGAGAGAGTCCTTTTAGTCAGCAATAGTGCCAGTAGTCAGTTACGCCCTAACCAACGTCTGCTTCACGTCTACTGTGCAATTAGCTACCTTAATTGAAGTATTAACTGTATTTTTCATACTTGTCACTTCTACTTCCGTGTGTTTTTGCTTTTTGGAAGCTTTAGTTGTCGAGTGCTAGTTATAGTATTCGATAGACTTCGTGTTTGTTTTGAATACAGAGAGAGTCCCTTTAGTCAGCTATAGTGCCAGTAGTCAGTGTCGCCCTAACCGACGTCTGCTGTGAAGCGAGCTACCTTTATTTAAGTACTCACTGTATTTTTCTTACTTGTCACTTCTACTTCCGTGTGTTTTTGCTTTTTGGAAGCTTTAGTTGTCGAGTGCTAGTAATAGTATTCCATAGACTTCGTGTTTGTTTTGAATACAGAGAGAGTCCCTTTAGTCAGCTATAGTGCCAGTAGTCAGTGTCGCCCTAACCGACGTCTGCTGTGCAGCGAGCTACCTTTATTTAAGTATTCACTGTATTTTTCTTACTTGTCACTTCTACTTCCGTGTGTTTTTGCTTTTTGGAAGCTTTAGTTGTCGAAAGCTTGTAATAGTATTATATAGACTTCGTGTTTGTTTTGAATACAGTCAGAATCCCTTTAGTCAGCTATAGTGCCAGTAGTCATTGTCGCCCTAACCGACGTCTGCTGTGCAATTAGCTACCTTAATTGAAGTATTAACTGTATTTTCCTTACGTGTCACTTTTTCTTCCTTGTGTGTTTGCTTTTAGGAAGCTTTAGTTGTTGAGTGCTAGTAATAGTGTTCCGTACACTTCGTGCTTGTTTTGAATACAGAGAGAGTTCCTTTAGTCAGCCATAGTGCCAGTAGTCACTTACGCCCTAACCAACGTCTGCTTCACATCTGCTGTGCAATTAGCTACCTTAATTAAAGTATTAACTGTATTTTTCTTAGGTGTCACTTCTTCTACCTTGTGTGTTTGCTTTTAGGAAGCTTTAGTTGTTGAGTGCTAGTAATAGTGTTCCGTACAATTCGTGTTGGTTTTGAATACAGAGAGAGTCCCTTTAGTCAGCCATAGTGCCAGTAGTCAGTGTCGCCCTAACCGACGTCTGCTGTGCAATTAGCTACCTTAATTGAAGTGTTAACTGTATTTTTCTTACTTGTTACTTTTTCCGTGTGTGTTTGCTTTTTGGAAGCTTTAGTTGTCGAGTGCTAGAAATAGTGTTCCATACAGTTCGTGTTTGTTTTGAATACAGAGAGAGTCACTTTAGTCAACTATAGTGCCAGTAGTCAGTGTCGACCTAACCGATGTCTGCTTCACGTCTGCTGTGCAGCGAGCTACCTTAATTGAAGTATTAATTGTGTTTTTCTTACGTGTCACTTCCTCTTCCTTGTGTGTTTGCTTTTAGGAAGCTTTAGTTGTTGAGTGCTAGTAATAGTGTTCCGTACACTTCGTGCTTGTTTTGAATACAGAGAGAGTCCCTTTAGTCAGCCATAGTGCCAGTAGTCAGTTACGCCCTAACCAACGTCTGCTTCACGTCTGCTGTGCAATTAGCTACCGTAATTGAAGTATTATTTGTATTTTTCTTACTTGTTACTTTTTCCGTGTGTGTTTGCTTTTTGGAAGCTTTAGTTGTCGAGTGCTAGTAATAGTGTTCCGTACACTTCGTGTTTGTTTTGAATACAGAGAGAGTCCTTTTAGTCAGCCATTGTGCCAGTAGTCAGTTACGCCCTAACCAACGTCTGGTTCGTCTGCTGTGCAATTAGCTACCTTAATTGAAGTATTAACTGTATTTTTCTTACTTGTCACTTCTACTTCCGTGTGTTTTTGCTTTTTGGAAGCTTTAGTTGTCGAGTGCTAGTTATAGTATTCCATAGACTTCGTGTTTGTTTTGAATACAGAGAGACTCCCTTTAGTCAGCTATAGTGCCAGTAGTCAGTGTCGCCCTAACCGACGTCTGCTGTGCAGCGAGCTACTTTTATTTAAGTACTCACTGTATTTTTCGTACTTGTCACTTCTACTTCCGTGTGTTTTTGCTTTTTGGAAGCTTTAGTTGTCGAGTGCTAGTAATAGTATTCCATAGACTTCGTGTTTGTTTTGAAAACAGAGAGAGTCCCTTTAGTTAGCTATAGTGCCAGTAGTCAGTGTCGCCCTAACCGACGTCTGCCTCACGACTGCTGTGCAATTAGCTACCTTAATTAAAGTATTAACTGTATTTTTCTTACGTGTCACTTCTTCTTCCTTGTGTGTATGCTTTTAGGAAGCTTTAGTTGTTGAGTGCTAGTAATAGTGTTCCGTACACTTCGTGTTTGTTTTGAATACAGAGAGAGTCCTTTTAGTCAGCAATAGTGCCAGTAGTCAGTTACGCCCTAACCAACATCTGCTTCACGTCTGCTGTCCAATTAGCTACCTTAATTGAAGTATTAACTGTGTTTTTCATACTTGTCACTTCTACTTCCGTGTGTTTTTGCTTTTTGGAAGCTTTAGTTGTCGAGTGCTAGTAATAGTATTCCATAGACTTCGTGTTTGTTTTGAATACAGAGAGAGTCCCTTTAGTCAGCTATACTGCCAGTAGTCACTGTTGCCCTAACCGACGTCTGCTGTGCAGCGAGCTACCTTTATTTAAGTATTCACTGTATTTTTCTTACTTGTCACTTCTACTTCCGTGTGTTTTTGCTTTTTGGAAGCTTTAGTTGTCGAATGCTTGTAATAGTATTATATAGACTTCGTGTTTGTTTTGAATACAGTCAGAATCCCTTTAGTCAGCTATAGTGCCAGTAGTCAGTGTCGCCCTAACCGACGTCTGCTGTGCAATTAGCTACCTTAATTGAAGTATTAACTGTATTTTCCTTACGTGTCACTTTTTCTTCCTTGTGTGTTTGCTTTTAGGAAGCTTTAGTTGTTGAGTGCTAGTAATAGTGTTCCGTACACTTCGTGTTTGTTTTGAATACAGAGAGAGTCCCTTTAGTCAACCATTGTGCCAGTAGTCACTTACGCCCTAACCAACATCTGCTTCACGTCTGCTGTGCAATTAGCTACATTAATTGAAGTATTAACTGTATTTTTCTTACTTGTCACTTCTACTTCCGAGTGTTTTTGCTTTTTGGAAGCTTTAGTTGTCGAGTGCTAGTAATAGTATTCCATAGACTTCGTGTTTGTTTTGAATACAGAGAGTCCCTTTAGTCAGCTATAGTGCCAGTAGTCAGTGTCGCCCTAACCGACGTCTGCTTCACGTCTGCTGTGCAATTAGCTACCTTAATTGAAGTATTAACTGTATTTTTCTTATGTGTCATTTCTTCTACCTTGTGTGTTTGCTTTTAGGAAGCTTTAGTTGTTGAGTGCTAGTAATAGTGTTCCGTACACTTCGTGTTTGTTTTGAATACAGAGAGAGTCCATTTAGTCAGCCATAGTGGCAGTAGTCAGTTACGCCCTAACCAATGTCTGCTTCACGTCTGCTGTGCAATTAGCTACCTTAATTGAAGTATTAACTGTATTTTCCTTACGTGTCACTTTTTCTTCCTTGTGTGTTTGCTTTTAGGAAGCTTTAGTTGTTGAGTGCTAGTAATAGTGTTCCGTACACTTCGTGTTTGTTTTGAATACAGAGAGAGTCCTTTTAGTCAGCCATAGTGCCAGTAGTCAGTTACGCCCTAACCAACGTATGCTTCACGTCTGCTGTGCAATTAGCTACCTTAATTGAAGTGTTAACTGTATTTTTCTTACTTGTTACTTTTTCCGTGTGTGTTTGCTTTTTGGAAGCTTTAGTTGTCGAGTGCTAGTATTAGTATTCCATAGACTTCGTGTTTGTTTTGAATACAGAGAGAGTCCCTTTAGTCAGCTATAGTGCCAGTAGTCAGTGTCGCCCTAACCGACGTCTGCTTCACGTCTGCTGTGCAGCGAGCTACCTTAATTGAAGTATTAACTGTATTTTTCTTACGTGTCACTTCCTCTTCCTTGTGTGTTTGCTTTTAGGAAGCTTTAGTTGTTGAGTGCTAGTAATAGTGTTCCGTACACTTCGTGTTTGTTTTGAATACAGAGAGAGTCCCTTTAGTCAGCCATAGTGCCAGTAGTCACTTACGCACTAACCAACGTCTGCTTCACGTCTGCTGTGCAATTAGCTACCTTAATTGAAGTGTTAACTGTATTTTTCTTACTTGTTACTTTTTCCGTGTGTTTTTGCGTTTTGGAAGCTTTAGTTGTCGAGTGCTAGTAATAGTATTCCATAGACTTCGTGTTTGTTTTGAATACGGAGAGTCCCTTTAGTCAGCTATAGTGCCAGTAGTCAGTGTCGCCCTAACCGCGTCTGCTGTGCAGCGAGCTACCTTTATTTAAGTATTCACTGTATTTTTCTTACTTGTCACTTCTACTTCCGTGTGTTTTTGCTTTTTGGAAGCTTTAGTTGTCGAATGCTTATAATAGTATTCTATAGACTTCGTGTTTGTTTTGAATACATAGAGAGTCCCTTTAGTCAGCTATAGTGCCAGTAGTCAGTGTCGCCCTAACCGACGTCTGCTTCACGTCTGCTGTGCAATTAGCTACCTTAATTGAAGTATTAACTGTATTTTTCTTAGGTGTCACTTCCTCTACCTTGTGTGTTTGCTTTTAGGAAGCTTTAGTTGTTGAGTGCTAGTAATAGTGTTCCGTACACTTCGTGTTTGTTTTGAATACAGAGAGAGTCCCTTTAGTCAGCCATAGTTCTAGTAGTCACTTACGCCCTAACCAACGTCTGCTTCACGCCTGCTGTGCAATTAGCTACCTTAATTGAAGTATTAACTGTATTTTTCTTACTTGTTACTTTTTGGAAGATTTAGTTGTCGAGTGCTAGAAATAGTGTTCCATAGAGTTCGTGTTCGTTTTGAATACAGAGAGTCACATTAGTCAACTATAGTGCCAGTAGTCAGTGTCGCCCTAACCGACGTCTGCTTCACGTCTGCTGTGCAGCGAGCTACCTTAATTGAAGTATTAACTGTGTTTTTCTTACGTGTCACTTCCTCTTCCTTGTGTGTTTGCTTTTAGGAAGCTTTAGTTGTTGAGTGCTAGTAATAGTGTTCCGTACACTTCGTGTTTGTTTTGAATACAGAGAGAGTCCCTTTAGTCAGCCATAGTGCCAGTAGTCACTTACGCACTAACCAACGTCTGCTTCACGTCTGCTGTGCAGCGAGCTACCGTTATTTAAGTATTCACTGTATTTTTCTTACTTGTCACTTCTACTTCCGTGTGATTTTGCTTTTGGGAAGCTTTAGTTGTCGAGTGCTAGTAATAGTATTCCATTGACTTCCTGTTTGTTTTGAATACAGAGAGAGTACCTTTAGTCAGCTATAGTGCCAGTAGTCAATTACGCCCTAACCAACGTCTGCTTCTCGTCTGCTGTGCAATTAGCTACCTTAATTGAAGTATTAACTGTATTTTTCTTACTTGTCATTTCTACTTCCGTGTGTTTTTGCTTTTTGGAAGTTTTAGTTGTCGAGTGCTAGTAATAGTATTCCATAGACTTCGTGTTTGTTTTGAATACAGAGAGTCCCTTTAGTCAGCTATAGTGCCAGTAGTCAGTGTCGCCCTAACCGACGTCTGCTGTGCAGCGAGCTACCTTTATTTAAGTATTCACTGTATTTTTCTTACTTGTCACTTCTACTTCCGTGTGTTTTGGCTTTTTGGAAGCTTTAGTTGTCGAGTGCTAGTAATAGTATTCCATTGACTTCGTGTTTGTTTTGAATACAGAGAGAGTCCCTTTAGTCAGCTGTAGTGCCAGTAGTCAGTGTCGCCCTAACCAACGTCTGCTTCACGTCTGCTGGGCAATTAGCTACCTTAATTGAAGTATTAACTGTATTTTTCTTAGGTGTCACTTCTTCTACCTTGTGTGTTTGCTTTTAGGAAGCTTTAGTTGTTGAGTGCTAGTAATAGTGTTCCGTACAATTCGTGTTTGTTTTGAATACAGAGAGAGTCCTTTTAGTCAGCCATAGTGTCAGTAGTCAGTTACGTCCTAACCAACGTCTGCTTCACGTCTGCTGTGCAATTAGCTACCTTAATTGAAGTATTAACTATATTTTTCTTACTTGTCACTTCTACTTCCGTGTGTTTTTGCTTTTTGGAAGCTTTAATTGTCGAGTGCTAGTAATAGTATTTCATAGACTTCGTGTTTGTTTTGAATACAGTCGGAATCCCTTTAGTCAGCTATAGGGCCAGTAGCCTGTGTCGCCCTAACCGACGTCTGCTTCACGTCTGCTGTGCAATTAGCTACCTTAATTGAAGTATTAACTGTATTTTTCCTACGTGTCCCTTCTTCTTCCTTGTGTGTTTGCTTTTAGGAAGATTTAGTTGTTGAGTGCTAGTTATAGTGTTCCGTACACTTCGTGTTTGTTTTGAATACAGAGAGAGTCCTTTTAGTCAGCCATAGTGCCAGTAGTCAGTTACGCCCTAACCAACGTCTCCTTCACGTCTGCTGTGCACTTAGCTACCTTAATTGAAGTATTAACTGTATTTTTCTTAGGTGTCACTTCTTCTACCTTGTGTGTTTGCTTTTTGGAAGCTTTAGTTGTCGAGTGCTAGTAATAGTATTCCATAGACTTCGTGTTTGTTTTGAATACAGAGAGAGTCCCTTTAGTCAGCTATAGTGCCAGTAGTCACATACGCACTAACCAACGTCTGCTTCACGTCTGCTGTGCAATTAGCTACCTTAATTGAAGTATTAACTGTATTTTTCTTACTTGTCATTTCTACTTCCGTGTGTTTTTGCTTTTTGGAAGTTTTAGTTGTCGAGTGCTAGTAATAGTATTCCATAGACTTCGTGTTTGTTTTGAATACAGAGAGTCCCTTTAGTCAGCTATAGTGCCAGTAGTCAGTGTCGCCCTAACCGACGTCTGCTGTGCAGCGAGCTACCGTTATTTAAGTATTCACTGTATTTTTCTTTTTTGTCACTTCTACTTCCGTGTGATTTTGCTTTTGGGAAGCTTTAGTTGTCGAGTGCTAGTAATAGTATTCCATTGACTTCCTGTTTGTTTTGAATACAGAGAGAGTCCCTTTAGTCAGCTATAGTGCCAGTAGTCAATTACGCCCTAACCAACGTCTGCTTCTCGTCTGCTGTTCAATTAGCTACCGTAATTGAAGTATTAACTGTATTTTTCTTACTTGTCATTTCTACTTCCGTGTGTTTTTGCTTTTTGGAAGTTTTAGTTGTCGGGTGCTAGTAATAGTATTCCATAGACTTCGTGTTTGTTTTGAATACAGAGAGTCCCATAAGTCAGCTATAGTGCCAGTAGTCAGTGTCGCCCTAAACGACGTCTGCTGTGCAGCGAGCTACCTTTATTTAAGTATTCACTGTATTTTTCTTATTTGTACTTCTACTTCCGTGTGTTTTTGCTTTTTGGAAGCTTTAGTTGTCGAGTGCTAGTAATAGTATTCCATTGACTTCGTGTTTGTTTTGAATACAGAGAGAGTCCCTTTAGTCAGCTACAGTGCCAGTAGTCAGTGTCGCCCTAACCGACGTCTGCTTCACGTCTGCTGGGCAATTAGCTACCTTAATTGAAGTGTTAACTGTATTTTTCTTACTTGTTACTTTTTCCGTGTGTGTTTGCTTTTTGGAAGCTTTAGTTGTCGAGTGCTAGAAATAGTGTTCCATACAGTTCGTGTTTGTTTTGAATACAGAGAGAGTCACTTTAGTCAACTATAGTGCCAGTAGTCAGTGTCGCCCTAACCGATGTCTGCTTCACGTCTGCTGTGCAGCGAGCTACCTTAATTGAAGTATTAATTGTGTTTTTCTTACGTGTCACTTCCTCTTCCTTGTGTGTTTGCTTTTAGGAAGCTTTAGTTGTTGAGTGCTAGTAAGAGTTCCGTACACTTCGTGTTTGTTTTGAATACAGGGAGAGTCCCTTTAGTCAGCCATAGTGCCAGTAGTCAGTTACGCCCTAACCAACGTCTGCTTCACGTCTGCTGTGCAATTAGCTACCGTAATTGAAGTATTATTTGTATTTTTCTTACTTGTTACTTTTTCCGTGTGTGTTTGCTTTTTGGAAGCTTTAGTTGTCGAGTGCTAGTAATAGTGTTCCGTACACTTCGTGTTTGTTTTGAATACAGAGAGAGTCCTTTTAGTCAGCCATTGTGCCAGTAGTCAGTTACGCCCTAACCAACGTCTGGTTCGTCTGCTGTGCAATTAGCTACCTTAATTGAAGTATTAACTGTATTTTTCTTACTTGTCACTTCTACTTCCGTGTGTTTTTGCTTTTTGGAAGCTTTAGTTGTCGAGTGCTAGTTATACTATTCCATAGACTTCGTGTTTGTTTTGAATACAGAGAGACTCCCTTTAGTCAGCTATAGTGCCAGTAGTCAGTGTCGCCCTAACCGACGTCTGCTGTGAAGCGAGCTACCTTTATTTAAGTACTCACTGTATTTTTCGTACTTGTCACTTCTACTTCCGTGTGTTTTTGCTTTTTGGAAGCTTTAGTTGTCGAGTGCTAGTTATACTATTCCATAGACTTCGTGTTTGTTTTTAATACAGAGAGACTCCCTTTAGTCAGCTATAGTGCCAGTAGTCAGTGTCGCCCTAACCGACGTCTGCTGTGCAGCGAGCTACCTTTATTTAAGTATTCACTGTATTTTTCTTACTTGTCACTTCTACTTCCGTGTGTTTTTGCTTTTTGGAAACTTTAGTTGTCGAATGCTTGTAATAGTATTATATAGACTTCGTGTTTGTTTTGAATACAGTCAGAATCCCTTTAGTCAGCTATAGTGCCAGTAGTCAGTGTCGCCCTAACCGACGCCTGCTGTGCAATTAGCTACCTTAATTGAAGTATTAACTGTATTTTCCTTACGTGTCACTTTTTCTTCCTTGTGTGTTTGCTTTTAGGAAGCTTTAGTTGTTGAGTGCTAGTAATAGTGTTCCGTGCACTTCGTGTTTGTTTTGAATACAGAGAGAGTCCCTTTTGTCAGCCATTGTGCCAGTAGTCACTTACGCCCTAACCAACGTCTGCTTCACGTCTGCTGTGCAATTAGCTACATTAATTGAAGTATTAACTGTATTTTTCTTACTTGTCACTTCTACCTCCGTGTGTTTTTGCTTTTTGGAAGCTTTAGTTGTCGAGTGCTAGTAATAGTATTCCATAGACTTCGTGTTTGTTTTGAATACAGAGAGTCCCTTTAGTCAGCTATAGTGCCAGTAGTCAGTGTCGCCCTAACCGACGTCTGCTTCACGTCTGCTGTGCAATTAGCTACCTTAATTGAAGTATTAACTGTATTTTTCTTATGTGTCATTTCTTCTACCTTGTGTGTTTGCTTTTAGGAAGCTTTAGTTGTTGAGTGCTAGTAATAGTGTTCCGTACACTTCGTGTTTGTTTTGAATACAGAGAGAGTCCATTTAGTCAGCCATAGTGGCAGTAGTCAGTTACGCCCTAACCAATGTCTGCTTCACGTCTGCTGTGCAATTAGCTACCTTAATTGAAGTATTAACTGTATTTTCCTTACGTGTCACTTTTTCTTCCTTGTGTGTTTGCTTTTAGGAAGCTTTAGTTGTTGAGTGCTAGTAATAGTGTTCCGTACACTTCGTGTTTGTTTTGAATACAGAGAGAGTCCTTTTAGTCAGCCATAGTGCCAGTAGTCAGTTACGCCCCAACCAACGTATGCTTCACGTCTGCTGTGCAATTAGCTACCTTAATTGAAGTGTTAACTGTATTTTTCTTACTTGTTACTTTTTCCGTGTGTGTTTGCTTTTTGGAAGCTTTAGTTGTCGAGTGCTAGTAATAGTATTCCATAGACTTCGTGTTTGTTTTGAATACAGAGAGAGTCCCTTTAGTCAGCTATAGTGCCAGTAGTCAGTGTCGCCCTAACCGACGTCTGCTTCACGTCTGCTGTGCAGCGAGCTACCTTAATTGAAGTATTAACTGTATTTTTCTTACGTGTCACTTCCTCTTCCTTGTGTGTTTGCTTTTAGGAAGCTTTAGTTGTTGAGTGCTAGTAATAGTGTTCCGTACACTTCGTGTTTGTTTTGAATACAGAGAGAGTCCCTTTAGTCAGCCATAGTGCCAGTAGTCACTTACGCACTAACCAACGTCTGCTTCACGTCTGCTGTGCAATTAGCTACCTTAATTGAAGTGTTAACTGTATTTTTCTTACTTGTTACTTTTTCCGTGTGTTTTTGCGTTTTGGAAGCTTTAGTTGTCGAGTGCTAGTAATAGTATTCCATAGACTTCGTGTTTGTTTTGAATACAGAGAGTCCCTTTAGTCAGCTATAGTGCCAGTAGTCAGTGTCGCCCTAACCGCGTCTGCTGTGCAGCGAGCTACCTTTATTTAAGTATTCACTGTATTTTTCTTACTTGTCACTTCTACTTCCGTGTGTTTTTGCTTTTTGGAAGCTTTAGTTGTCGAATGCTTATAATAGTATTCTATAGACTTCGTGTTTGTTTTGAATACATAGAGAGTCCCTTTAGTCAGCTATAGTGCCAGTAGTCAGTGTCGCCCTAACCGACGTCTGCTTCACGTCTGCTGTGCAATTAGCTACCTTAATTGAAGTATTAACTGTATTTTTCTTAGGTGTCACTTCTTCTACCTTGTGTGTTTGCTTTTAGGAAGCTTTAGTTGTTGAGTGCTAGTAATAGTGTTCCGTACACTTCGTGTTTGTTTTGAATACAGAGAGAGTCCCTTTAGTCAGCCATAGTTCTAGTAGTCACTTACGCCCTAACCAACGTCTGCTTCACGCCTGCTGTGCAATTAGCTACCTTAATTGAAGTATTAACTGTATTTTTCTTACTTGTTACTTTTTGGAAGCTTTAGTTGTCGAGTGCTAGAAATAGTGTTCCATAGAGTTCGTGTTCGTTTTGAATACAGAGAGAGTCACTTTAGTCAACTATAGGGCCAGTAGTCAGTGTCGCCCTAACCGACGTCTGCTTCACGTCTGCTGTGCAGCGAGCTACCTTAATTGAAGTATTAACTGTGTTTTTCTTACGTGTCACTTCCTCTTCCTTGTGTGTTTGCTTTTAGGAAGCTTTAGTTGTTGAGTGCTAGTAATAGTGTTCCGTACACTTCGTGTTTGTTTTGAATACAGAGAGAGTCCCTTTAGTCAGCCATAGTGCCAGTAGTCACTTACGCACTAACCAACGTCTGCTTCACGTCTGCTGTGCATCGAGCTACCGTTATTTAAGTATTCACTGTATTTTTCTTACTTGTCACTTCTACTTCCGTGTGATTTTGCTTTTGGGAAGCTTTAGTTGTCGAGTGCTAGTAATAGTATTCCATTGACTTCCTGTTTGTTTTGAATACAGAGAGAGTACCTTTAGTCAGCTATAGTGCCAGTAGTCAATTACGCCCTAACCAACGTCTGCTTCTCGTCTGCTGTGCAATTAGCTACCTTAATTGAAGTATTAACTGTATTTTTCTTACTTGTCATTTCTACTTCCGTGTGTTTTTGCTTTTTGGAAGTTTTAGTTGTCGAGTGCTAGTAATAGTATTCCATAGACTTCGTGTTTGTTTTGAATACAGAGAGTCCCTTTAGTCAGCTATAGTGCCAGTAGTCAGTGTCGCCCTAACCGACGTCTGCTGTGCAGCGAGCTACCTTTATTTAAGTATTCACTGTATTTTTCTTACTTGTCACTTCTACTTCCGTGTGTTTTTGCTTTTTGGAAGCTTTAGTTGTCGAGTGCTAGTAATAGTATTCCATTGACTTCGTGTTTGTTTTGAATACAGAGAGAGTCCCTTTAGTCAGCTGTAGTGCCAGTAGTCAGTGTCGCCCTAACCGACGTCTGCTTCACGTCTGCTGGGCAATTAGCTACCTTAATTGAAGTATTAACTGTATTTTTCTTAGGTGTCACTTCTTCTACCTTGTGTGTTTGCTTTTAGGAAGCTTTAGTTGTTGAGTGCTAGTAATAGTGTTCCGTACAATTCGTGTTTGTTTTGAATACAGAGAGAGTCCTTTTAGTCAGCCATAGTGTCAGTAGTCAGTTACGTCCTAACCAACGTCTGCTTCACGTCTGCTGTGCAATTAGCTACCTTAATTGAAGTATTAACTATATTTTTCTTACTTGTCACTTCTACTTCCGTGTGTTTTTGCTTTTTGGAAGCTTTAATTGTCGAGTGCTAGTAATAGTATTTCATAGACTTCGTGTTTGTTTTGAATACAGTCGGAATCCCTTTAGTCAGCTATAGGGCCAGTAGCCTGTGTCGCCCTAACCGACGTCTGCTTCACGTCTGCTGTGCAATTAGCTACCTTAATTGAAGTATTAACTGTATTTTTCCTACGTGTCCCTTCTTCTTCCTTGTGTGTTTGCTTTTAGGAAGATTTAGTTGTTGAGTGCTAGTTATAGTGTTCCGTACACTTCGTGTTTGTTTTGAATACAGAGAGAGTCCTTTTAGTCAGCCATAGTGCCAGTAGTCAGTTACGCCCTAACCAACGTCTCCTTCACGTCTGCTGTGCACTTAGCTACCTTAATTGAAGTATTAACTGTATTTTTCTTAGGTGTCACTTCTTCTACCTTGTGTGTTTGCTTTTTGGAAGCTTTAGTTGTCGAGTGCTAGTAATAGTATTCCATAGACTTCGTGTTTGTTTTGAATACAGAGAGAGTCCCTTTAGTCAGCTATAGTGCCAGTAGTCAGTGTCGCCCTAACCGACGTCTGCTGTGCAGCGAGCTACCTTTATCTAAGTATTCACTGTATTTTTCTTACTTGTCACTTCTACTTCCGTGTGTTTTTGCTTTTTGGAAGCTTTAGTTGTCGAGTGCTAGTAATAGTATTCCATTGACTTCGTGTTTGTTTTGAATAGAGAGAGAGTCCCTTTAGTCAGCTGTAGTGCCAGTAGTCAGTGTTGCCCTAACCGACGTCTGCTTCACGTCTGCTGGGCAATTAGCTACCTTAATTGAAGTATTAACTGTATTTTTCTTAGGTGTCACTTCTTCTACCTTGTGTGTTTGCTTTTAGGAAGCTTTAGTTGTTGAGTGCTAGTAATAGTGTTCCGTACAATTCGTGTTTGTTTTGAATACAGAGAGAGTCCTTTTAGTCAGCCATAGTGCCAGTAGTCACTTACGCACTAACCAACGTCTGCTTCACGTCTGCTGTGCAATTAGCTACCTTAATTGAAGTGTTAACTGTATTTTTCTTACTTGTTACTTTTTCCGTGTGTTTTTGCGTTTTGGAAGCTTTAGTTGTCGAGTGCTAGTAATAGTATTCCATAGACTTCGTGTTTGTTTTGAATACAGAGAGTCCCTTTAGTCAGCTATAGTGCCAGTAGTCAGTGTCGCCCTAACCGCGTCTGCTGTGCAGCGAGCTACCTTTATTTAAGTATTCACTGTATTTTTCTTACTTGTCACTTCTACTTCCGTGTGTTTTTGCTTTTTGGAAGCTTTAGTTGTCGAATGCTTATAATAGTATTCTATAGACTTCGTGTTTGTTTTGAATACATAGAGAGTCCCTTTAGTCAGCTATAGTGCCAGTAGTCAGTGTCGCCCTAACCGACGTCTGCTTCACGTCTGCTGTGCAATTAGCTACCTTAATTGAAGTATTAACTGCATTTTTCTTAGGTGTCACTTCTTCTACCTTGTGTGTTTGCTTTTAGGAAGCTTTAGTTGTTGAGTGCTAGTAATAGTGTTCCGTACACTTCGTGTTTGTTTTGAATACAGAGAGAGTCCCTTTAGTCAGCCATAGTTCTAGTAGTCACTTACGCCCTAACCAACGTCTGCTTCACGCCTGCTGTGCAATTAGCTACCTTAATTGAAGTATTAACTGTATTTTTCTTACTTGTTACTTTTTGGAAGCTTTAGTTGTCGAGTGCTAGAAATAGTGTTCCATAGAGTTCGTGTTCGTTTTGAATACAGAGAGAGTCACTTTAGTCAACTATAGTGCCAGTAGTCAGTGTCGCCCTAACCGACGTCTGCTTCACGTCTGCTGTGCAGCGAGCTACCTTAATTGAAGTATTAACTGTGTTTTTCTTACGTGTCACTTCCTCTTCCTTGTGTGTTTGCTTTTAGGAAGCTTTAGTTGTTGAGTGCTAGTAATAGTGTTCCGTACACTTCGTGTTTGTTTTGAATACAGAGAGAGTCCCTTTAGTCAGCCATAGTGCCAGTAGTCACTTACGCACTAACCAACGTCTGCTTCACGTCTGCTGTGCAGCGAGCTACCGTTATTTAAGTATTCACTGTATTTTTCTTACTTGTCACTTCTACTTCCGTGTGATTTTGCTTTTGGGAAGCTTTAGTTGTCGAGTGCTAGTAATAGTATTCCATTGACTTCCTGTTTGTTTTGAATACAGAGAGAGTACCTTTAGTCAGCTATAGTGCCAGTAGTCAATTACGCCCTAACCAACGTCTGCTTCTCGTCTGCTGTGCAATTAGCTACCTTAATTGAAGTATTAACTGTATTTTTCTTACTTGTCATTTCTACTTCCGTGTGTTTTTGCTTTTTGGAAGTTTTAGTTGTCGAGTGCTAGTAATAGTATTCCATAGACTTCGTGTTTGTTTTGAATACAGAGAGTCCCTTTAGTCAGCTATAGTGCCAGTAGTCAGTGTCGCCCTAACCGACGTCTGCTGTGCAGCGAGCTACCTTTATTTAAGTATTCACTGTATTTTTCTTACTTGTCACTTCTACTTCCGTGTGTTTTTGCTTTTTGGAAGCTTTAGTTGTCGAGTGCTAGTAATAGTATTCCATTGACTTCGTGTTTTTTTGAATACAGAGAGAGTCCCTTTAGTCAGCTGTAGTGCCAGTAGTCAGTGTCGCCCTAACCATCGTCTGCTTCACGTCTGCTGGGCAATTAGCTACCTTAATTGAAGTATTAACTGTATTTTTCTTAGGTGTCACTTCTTCTACCTTGTGTGTTTGCTTTTTGGAAGCTTTAGTTGTCGAGTGCTAGTAATAGTATTCCATAGACTTCGTGTTTGTTTTGAATACAGAGAGAGTCCCTTTAGTCAGCTATAGTGCCAGTAGTCACATACGCACTAACCAACGTCTGCTTCACGTCTGCTGTGCAATTAGCTACCTTAATTGAAGTATTAACTGTATTTTTCTTACTTGTCATTTCTACTTCCGTGTGTTTTTGCTTTTTGGAAGTTTTAGTTGTCGAGTGCTAGTAATAGTATTCCATAGACTTCGTGTTTGTTTTGAATACAGAGAGTCCCTTTAGTCAGCTATAGCGCCAGTAGTCAGTGTCGCCCTAACCGACGTCTGCTGTGCAGCGAGCTACCGTTATTTAAGTATTCACTGTATTTTTCTTTTTTGTCACTTCTACTTCCGTGTGTTTTTGCTTTTTGGAAGCTTTAGTTGTCGAGTGCTAGTAATAGTATTCCATAGACTTCGTGTTTGTTTTGAATACAGAGAGAGTCCCTTTAGTCAGCTATAGTGCCAGTAGTCACATACGCACTAACCAACGTCGGCCTCACGTCTGCTGTGCAATTAGCTACCTTAATTGAAGTATTAACTGTATTTTTCTTACTTGTCATTTCTACTTCCGTGTGTTTTTGCTTTTTGGAAGTTTTAGTTGTCGAGTGCTAGTAATAGTATTCCATAGACTTCGTGTTTGTTTTGAATACAGAGAGTCCCTTTAGTCAGCTATAGTGCCAGTAGTCAGTGTCGCCCTAACCGACGTCTGCTGTGCAGCGAGCTACCGTTATTTAAGTATTCACTGTATTTTTCTTTTTTGTCACTTCTACTTCCGTGTGTTTTTGCTTTTTGGAAGCTTTAGTTGTCGAGTGCTAGTAATAGAATTCCATTGACTTCGTGTTTGTTTTGAATACAGAGAGAGTCCCTTTAGTCAGCTATAGTGCCAGTAGACAATTACGCCCTAACCAACGTCTGCTTCTCGTCTGCTGTGCAATTAGCTACCGTAATTGAAGTATTCACTGTATTTTTCTTATTTGTACTTCTACTTCCGTGTGTTTTTGCTTTTTGGAAGCTTTAGTTGTCGAGTGCTAGTAATAGTATTCCATTGACTTCGTGTTTGTTTTGAATACAGAGAGAGTCCCTTTAGTCAGCTACAGTGCCAGTAGTCAGTGTCGCCCTAACCGATGTCTGCTTCACGTCTGCTGTGCAGCGCGCTACCTTAATTGAAGTATTAATTGTGTTTTTCTTACGTGTCACTTCCTCTTCCTTGTGTGTTTGCTTTTAGGAAGCTTTAGTTGTTGAGTGCTAGTAAGAGTTCCGTACACTTCGTGTTTGTTTTGAATACAGGGAGAGTCCCTTTAGTCAGCCATAGTGCCAGTAGTCAGTTACGCCCTAACCAACGTCTGCTTCACGTCTGCTGTGCAATTAGCTACCGTAATTGAAGTATTATTTGTATTTTTCTTACTTGTTACTTTTTCCGTGTGTGTTTGCTTTTTGGAAGCTTTAGTTGTCGAGTGCTAGTAATAGTGTTCCGTACACATCGTGTTTGTTTTGAATACAGAGAGAGTCCTATTAGTCAGCCATTGTGCCAGTAGTCAGTTACGCCCTAACCAACGTCTGGTTCGTCTGCTGTGCAATTAGCTACCTTAATTGAAGTATTAACTGTATTTTTCTTACTTGTCACTTCTACTTCCGTGTGTTTTTGCTTTTTGGAAGCTTTAGTTGTCGAGTGCTAGTTATAGTATTCCATAGGCTTCGTGTTTGTTTTGAATACAGAGAGACTCCCTTTAGTCAGCTATAGTGCCAGTAGTCAGTGTCGCCCTAACCGACGTCTGCTGTGAAGCGAGCTACCTTTATTTAAGTACTCACTGTATTTTTCGTACTTGTCACTTCTACTTCCGTGTGTTTTTGCTTTTTGGAAGCTTTAGTTGTCGAGTGCTAGTAATAGTATTCCATAGACTTCGTGTTTGTTTTGAAAACAGAGAGAGTCCCTTTAGTTAGCTATAGTGCCAGTAGTCAGTGTCGCCCTAACCGACGCCTGCTGTGCAATTAGCTACCTTAATTGAAGTATTAACTGTATTTTCCTTACGTGTCACTTTTTCTTCCTTGTGTGTTTGCTTTTAGGAAGCTTTAGTTGTTGAGTGCTAGTAATAGTGTTCCGTACACTTCGTGTTTGTTTTGAATACAGAGAGAGTCCCTTTAGTCAGCCATTGTGCCAGTAGTCACTTACGCCCTAACCAACGTCTGCTTCACGTCTGCTGTGCAATTAGCTACATTAATTGAAGTATTAACTGTATTTTTCTTACTTGTCACTTCTACCTCCGTGTGTTTTTGCTTTTAGGAAGCTTTAGTTGTCGAGTGCTAGTAATAGTATTCCATAGACTTCGTGTTTGTTTTGAATACAGAGAGTCCCTTTAGTCAGCTATAGTGCCAGTAGTCAGTGTCGCCCTAACCGACGTCTGCTTCACGTCTGCTGTGCAATTAGCTACCTTAACTGAAGTATTAACTGTATTTTTCTTATGTGTCATTTCTTCTACCTTGTGTGTTTGCTTTTAGGAAGCTTTAGTTGTTGAGTGCTAGTAATAGTGTTCCGTACACTTCGTGTTTGTTTTGAATACAGAGAGAGTCCATTTAGTCAGCCATAGTGGCAGTAGTCAGTTACGCCCTAACCAATGTCTGCTTCACGTCTGCTGTGCAATTAGCTACCTTAATTGAAGTATTAACTGTATTTTCCTTACGTGTCACTTTTTCTTCCTTGTGTGTTTGCTTTTAGGAAGCTTTAGTTGTTGAGTGCTAGTAATAGTGTTCCGTACACTTCGTGTTTGTTTTGAATACAGAGAGAGTCCCTTTAGTCAGCCATAGTTCTAGTAGTCACTTACGCCCTAACCAACGTCTGATTCACGCCTGCTGTGCAATTAGCTACCTTAATTGAAGTATTAACTGTATTTTTCTTACTTGTTACTTTTTGGAAGCTTTAGTTGTCGAGTGCTAGGAATAGTGTTCCATAGAGTTCGTGTTCGTTTTGAATACAGAGAGAGTCACTTTAGTCAACTATAGTGCCAGTAGTCAGTGTCGCCCTAACCGACGTCTGTTTCACGTCTGCTGTGCAGCGAGCTACCTTAGTTGAAGTATTAACTGTGTTTTTCTTACGTGTCACTTCCTCTTCCTTGTGTGTTTGCTTTTAGGAAGCTTTAGTTGTTGAGTGCTAGTAATAGTGTTCCGTACACTTCGTGTTTGTTTTGAATACAGAGAGAGTCCCTTTAGTCAGCCATAGTGCCAGTAGTCACTTACGCACTAACCAACGTCTGCTTCACGTCTGCTGTGCAGCGAGCTACCGTTATTTAAGTATTCACTGTATTTTTCTTACTTGTCACTTCTACTTCCGTGTGATTTTGCTTTTGGGAAGCTTTAGTTGTCGAGTGCTACTAATAGTATTCCATTGACTTCCTGTTTGTTTTGAATACAGAGAGAGTCCCTTTAGTCAGCTATAGTGCCAGTAGTCAATTACGCCCTAACCAACGTCTGCTTCTCGTCTGCTGTGCAATTAGCTACCTTAATTGAAGTATTAACTGTATTTTTCTTACTTGTCATTTCTACTTCCGTGTGTTTTTGCTTTTTGGAAGTTTTAGTTGTCGAGTGCTAGTAATAGTATTCCATAGACTTCGTGTTTGTTTTGAATACAGAGATTCCCTTTAGTCAGCTATAGTGCCAGTAGTCAGTGTCGCCCTAACCGGCGTCTGCTGTGCAGCGAGCTACCTTTATTTAAGTATTCACTGTATTTTTCTTACTTGTCACTTCTACTTCCGTGTGTTTTTGCTTTTTGGAAGCTTTAGTTGTCGAGTGCTAGTAATAGTATTCCATTGACTTCGTGTTTGTTTTGAATACAGAGAGAGTCCCTTTAGTCAGCTATAGTGCCAGTAGTCAGTGTCGCCCTAACCGACGTCTGCTTCACGTCTGCTGGGCAATTAGCTACCTTAATTGAAGTATTAACTGTATTTTTCTTAGGTGTCACTTCTTCTACCTTGTGTGTTTGCTTTTAGGAAGCTTTAGTTGTTGAGTGCTAGTAATAGTGTTCCGTACAATTCGTGTTTGTTTTGAATACAGAGAGAGTCCTTTTAGTCAGCCATAGTGTCAGTAGTCAGTTACGTCCTAACCAACGTCTGCTTCACGTCTGCTGTGCAATTAGCAACCTTAATTGAAGTATTAACTGTATTTTTCTTACTTGTCACTTCTACTTCCGTGTGTTTTTGCTTTTTGGAAGCTTTAGTTGTCGAGTGCTAGTAATAGTATTTCATAGACTTCGTGTTTGTTTTGAATACAGTCGGAATCCCTTTAGTCAGCTATAGGGCCAGTAGCCTGTGTCGCCCTAACCGACGTCTGCTTCACGTCTGCTGTGCAATTAGCTACCTTAATTGAAGTATTAACTGTATTTTTCTTACGTGTCCCTTCTTCTTCCTTGTGTGTTTGCTTTTAGGAAGATTTAGTTGTTGAGTGCTAGTTATAGTGTTCCGTACACTTCGTGTTTGTTTTGAATACAGAGAGAGTCCTTTTAGTCAGCCATAGTGCCAGTAGTCAGTTACGCCCTAACCAACGTCTCCTTCACGTCTGCTGTGCACTTAGCTACCTTAATTGAAGTATTAACTGTATTTTTCTTAGGAGTCACTTCTTCTACCTTGTGTGTTTGCTTTTTGGAAGCTTTAGTTGTCGAGTGCTAGTAATAGTATTCCATTGACTTCGTGTTTGTTTTGAATACAGAGAGAGTCCCTTTAGTCAGCTATAGTGCCAGTAGTCAATTACGCCCTAACCAACGTCTGCTTCTCGTCTGCTGTTCAATTAGCTACCGTAATTGAAGTATTAACTGTATTTTTCTTACTTGTCATTTCTACTTCCGTGTGTTTTTGCTTTTTGGAAGTTTTAGTTGTCGGGTGCTAGTAATAGTATTCCATAGACTTCGTGTTTGTATTGAATACAGAGAGTCCCATAAGTCAGCTATAGTGCCAGTAGTCAGTGTCGCCCTAAACGACGTCTGCTGTGCAGCGAGCTACCTTTATTTAAGTATTCACTGTATTTTTCTTATTTGTACTTCTACTTCCGTGTGTTTTTGCTTTTTGGAAGCTTTAGTTGTCGAGTGCTAGTAATAGAATTCCATTGACTTCGTGTTTGTTTTGAATACAGAGAGAGTCCCTTTAGTCAGCTACAGTGCCAGTAGTCAGTGTCGCCCTAACCGACGTCTGCTTCACGTCTGCTGGGCAATTAGCTACCTTAATTGAAGTGTTAACTGTATTTTTCTTACTTGTTACTTTTTCCGTGTGTGTTTGCTTTTTGGAAGCTTTAGTTGTCGAGTGCTAGAAATAGTGTTCCATACAGTTCGTGTTTGTTTTGAATACAGAGAGTGTCACTTTAGTCAACTATAGTGCCAGTAGTCAGTGTCGCCCTAACCGATGTCTGCTTCACGTCTGCTGTGCAGCGCGCTACCTTAATTGAAGTATTAATTGTGTTTTTCTTACGTGTCACTTCCTCTTCCTTGTGTGTTTGCTTTTAGGAAGCTTTAGTTGTTGAGTGCTAGTAAGAGTTCCGTACACTTCGTGTTTGTTTTGAATACAGGGAGAGTCCCTTTAGTCAGCCATAGTGCCAGTAGTCAGTTACGCCCTAACCAACGTCTGCTTCACGTCTGCTGTGCAATTAGCTACCGTAATTGAAGTATTATTTGTATTTTTCTTACTTGTTACTTTTTCCGTGTGTGTTTGCTTTTTGGAAGCTTTAGTTGTCGAGTGCTAGTAATAGTGTTCCGTACACTTCGTGTTTGTTTTGAATACAGAGAGAGTCCTTTTAGTCAGCCATTGTGCCAGTAGTCAGTTACGCCCTAACCAACGTCTGGTTCGTCTGCTGTGCAATTAGCTACCTTAATTGAAGTATTAACTGTATTTTTCTTACTTGTCACTTCTACTTCCGTGTGTTTTTGCTTTTTGGAAGCTTTAGTTGTCGAGTGCTAGTTATAGTATTCCATAGACTTCGTGTTTGTTTTGAATACAGAGAGACTCCCTTTAGTCAGCTATAGTGCCAGTAGTCAGTGTCGCCCTAACCGACGTCTGCTGTGAAGCGAGCTACCTTTATTTAAGTACTCACTGTATTTTTCGTACTTGTCACTTCTACTTCCGTGTGTTTTTGCTTTTTGGAAGCTTTAGTTGTCGAGTGCTAGTAATAGTATTCCATAGACTTCGTGTTTGTTTTGAAAACAGAGAGAGTCCCTTTAGTTAGCTATAGTGCCAGTAGTCAGTGTCGCCCTAACCGACGCCTGCTGTGCAATTAGCTACCTTAATTGAAGTATTAACTGTATTTTCCTTACGTGTCACTTTTTCTTCCTTGTGTGTTTGCTTTTAGGAAGCTTTAGTTGTTGAGTGCTAGTAATAGTGTTCCGTACACTTCGTGTTTGTTTTGAATACAGAGAGAGTCCCTTTAGTCAGCCATTGTGCCAGTAGTCACTTACGCCCTAACCAACGTCTGCTTCACGTCTGCTGTGCAATTAGCTACATTAATTGAAGTATTAACTGTATTTTTCTTACTTGTCACTTCTACCTCCGTGTGTTTTTGCTTTTAGGAAGCTTTAGTTGTCGAGTGCTAGTAATAGTATTCCATAGACTTCGTGTTTGTTTTGAATACAGAGAGTCCCTTTAGTCAGCTATAGTGCCAGTAGTCAGTGTCGCCCTAACCGACGTCTGCTTCACGTCTGCTGTGCAATTAGCTACCTTAACTGAAGTATTAACTGTATTTTTCTTATGTGTCATTTCTTCTACCTTGTGTGTTTGCTTTTAGGAAGCTTTAGTTGTTGAGTGCTAGTAATAGTGTTCCGTACACTTCGTGTTTGTTTTGAATACAGAGAGAGTCCATTTAGTCAGCCATAGTGGCAGTAGTCAGTTACGCCCTAACCAATGTCTGCTTCACGTCTGCTGTGCAATTAGCTACCTTAATTGAAGTATTAACTGTATTTTCCTTACGTGTCACTTTTTCTTCCTTGTGTGTTTGCTTTTAGGAAGCTTTAGTTGTTGAGTGCTAGTAATAGTGTTCCGTACACTTCGTGTTTGTTTTGAATACAGAGAGAGTCCCTTTAGTCAGCCATAGTTCTAGTAGTCACTTACGCCCTAACCAACGTCTGATTCACGCCTGCTGTGCAATTAGCTACCTTAATTGAAGTATTAACTGTATTTTTCTTACTTGTTACTTTTTGGAAGCTTTAGTTGTCGAGTGCTAGAAATAGTGTTCCATAGAGTTCGTGTTCGTTTTGAATACAGAGAGAGTCACTTTAGTCAACTATAGTGCCAGTAGTCAGTGTCGCCCTAACCGACGTCTGTTTCACGTCTGCTGTGCAGCGAGCTACCTTAGTTGAAGTATTAACTGTGTTTTTCTTACGTGTCACTTCCTCTTCCTTGTGTGTTTGCTTTTAGGAAGCTTTAGTTGTTGAGTGCTAGTAATAGTGTTCCGTACACTTCGTGTTTGTTTTGAATACAGAGAGAGTCCCTTTAGTCAGCCATAGTGCCAGTAGTCACTTACGCACTAACCAACGTCTGCTTCACGTCTGCTGTGCAGCGAGCTACCGTTATTTAAGTATTCACTGTATTTTTCTTACTTGTCACTTCTACTTCCGTGTGATTTTGCTTTTGGGAAGCTTTAGTTGTCGAGTGCTACTAATAGTATTCCATTGACTTCCTGTTTGTTTTGAATACAGAGAGAGTCCCTTTAGTCAGCTATAGTGCCAGTAGTCAATTACGCCCTAACCAACGTCTGCTTCTCGTCTGCTGTGCAATTAGCTACCTTAATTGAAGTATTAACTGTATTTTTCTTACTTGTCATTTCTACTTCCGTGTGTTTTTGCTTTTTGGAAGCTTTAGTTGTCGAGTGCTAGTAATAGTATTTCATAGACTTCGTGTTTGTTTTGAATACAGTCGGAATCCCTTTAGTCAGCTATAGGGCCAGTAGCCTGTGTCGCCCTAACCGACGTCTGCTTCACGTCTGCTGTGCAATTAGCTACCTTAATTGAAGTATTAACTGTATTTTTCTTACGTGTCCCTTCTTCTTCCTTGTGTGTTTGCTTTTAGGAAGATTTAGTTGTTGAGTGCTAGTTATAGTGTTCCGTACACTTCGTGTTTGTTTTGAATACAGAGAGAGTCCTTTTAGTCAGCCATAGTGCCAGTAGTCAGTTACGCCCTAACCAACGTCTCCTTCACGTCTGCTGTGCACTTAGCTACCTTAATTGAAGTATTAACTGTATTTTTCTTAGGAGTCACTTCTTCTACCTTGTGTGTTTGCTTTTTGGAAGCTTTAGTTGTCGAGTGCTAGTAATAGTATTCCATAGACTTCGTGTTTGTTTTGAATACAGAGAGAGTCCCTTTAGTCAGCTATAGTGCCAGTAGTCACATACGCACTAACCAACGTCGGCCTCACGTCTGCTGTGCAATTAGCTACCTTAATTGAAGTATTAACTGTATTTTTCTTACTTGTCATTTCTACTTCCGTGTGTTTTTGCTTTTTGGAAGTTTTAGTTGTCGAGTGCTAGTAATAGTATTCCATAGACTTCGTGTTTGTTTTGAATACAGAGAGTCCCTTTAGTCAGCTATAGTGCCAGTAGTCAGTGTCGCCCTAACCGACGTCTGCTGTGCAGCGAGCTACCGTTATTTAAGTATTCACTGTATTTTTCTTTTTTGTCACTTCTACTTCCGTGTGTTTTTGCTTTTTGGAAGCTTTAGTTGTCGAGTGCTAGTAATAGTATTCCATTGACTTCGTGTTTGTTTTGAATACAGAGAGAGTCCCTTTAGTCAGCTATAGTGCCAGTAGACAATTACGCCCTAACCAACGTCTGCTTCTCGTCTGCTGTGCAATTAGCTACCGTAATTGAGGTATTCACTGTATTTTTCTTATTTGTACTTCTACTTCCGTGTGTTTTTGCTTTTTGGAAGCTTTAGTTGTCGAGTGCTAGTAATAGTATTCCATTGACTTCGTGTTTGTTTTGAATACAGAGAGAGTCCCTTTAGTCAGCTACAGTGCCAGTAGTCAGTGTCGCCCTAACCGACGTCTGCTTCACGTCTGCTGGGCAATTAGCTACCTTAATTGAAGTATTAACTGTATTTTTCTTAGGTGTCACTTCTTCTACCTTGTGTGTTTGCTTTTAGGAAGCTTTAGTTGTTGAGTGCTAGTAATAGTGTTCCGTACAATTCGTGTTTGTTTTGAATACAGAGAGAGTCCTTTTAGTCAGCCATAGTGTCAGTAGTCAGTTACGTCCTAACCAACGTCTGCTTCACGTCTGCTGTGCAATTAGCTACCTTAATTGAAGTATTAACTGTATTTTTCTTACTTGTCACTTCTACTTCCGTGTGTTTTTGCTTTTTGGAAGCTTTAGTTGTCGAGTGCTAGTAATAGTATTTCATAGACTTTGTGTTTGTTTTGAATACAGTCAGAATCCCTTTAGTCAGCTATAGGGCCAGTAGCCTGTGTCGCCCTAACCGACGTCTGCTTCACGTATGCTGTGCAATTAGCTACCTTAATTGAAGTATTAACTGTATTTTTCTTACGTGTCCCTTCTTCTTCCTTGTGTGTTTGCTTTTAGGAAGATTTAGTTGTTGAGTGCTAGTAATAGTGTTCCGTACACTTCGTGTTTGTTTTGAATACAGAGAGAGTCCTTTTAGTCAGCCATAGTGCCAGTAGTCAGTTACGCCCTAACCAACGTCTCCTTCACGTCTGCTGTGCAATTAGCTACCTTAATTGAAGTATTAACTGTATTTTTCTTACGTGTCCCTTCTTCTTCCTTGTGTGTTTGCTTTTAGGAAGATTTAGTTGTTGAGTGCTAGTAATAGTGTTCCGTACACTTCGTGTTTGTTTTGAATACAGAGAGAGTCCTTTTAGTCAGCCATAGTGCCAGTAGTCAGTTACGCCCTAACCAACGTCTCCTTCACGTCTGCTGTGCACTTAGCTACCTTAATTGAAGTATTAACTGTATTTTTCTTAGGTGTCACTTCTTCTACCTTGTGTGTATGCTTTTAGGAAGCTTTAGTTGTTGAGTGCTAGTAAGAGTTCCGTACACTTCGTGTTTGTTTTGAATACAGGGAGAGTCCCTTTAGTCAGCCATAGTGCCAGTAGTCAGTTACGCCCTAACCAACGTCTGCTTCACGTCTGCTGTGCAATTAGCAACCTTAATTGAAGTATTATTTGTATTTTTCTTACTTGTTACTTTTTCCGTGTGTGTTTGCTTTTTGGAAGCTTTAGTTGTCGAGTGCTAGTAATAGTGTTCCGTACACTTCGTGTTTGTTTTGAATACAGAGAGAGTCCTTTTAGTCAGCCATAGTGCCAGTAGTCAGTTACGCCCTAACCAACGTCTGCTTCACGTCTGCTGTGCAATTAGCTACCTTAATTGAAGTATTAACTGAATTTTTCTTACTTGTCACTTCTACTTCAGTGTGTTTTTGCTTCTTGGAAGCTTTAGTTGTCGAGTGCTAGTAATAGTATTCCATAGACTTCGTGTTTGTTTTGAATACAGTCATAGTACCTTTAGTCAGCTATAGTGCCAGTAGTCAGTGTCGCCCTAACCGACGTCTGCTTCACGTCTGCTGTGCAGCGAGCTACCTTAATTGAAGTATTAACTGTGTTTTTCTTACGTGTCACTTCCTCTTCCTTGTGTGTTTGCTTTTAGGAAGCTTTAGTTGTTGAGTGCTAGTAATAGTGTTCCGTACACTTCGTGTTTGTTTTGAATACAGAGAGAGTCCCTTTAGTCAGCCATAGTGCCAGTAGTCACTTACGCACTAACCAACGTCTGCTTCACGTCTGCTGTGCAATTAGCTACCTTAATTGAAGTATTAACTGTATTTTTCTTACTTGTCACTTCTACTTCCGTGTGTTTTTGCTTTTTGGAAGCTTTAGTTGTCGAGTGCTAGTAATAGTAATCCATTGACTTCGTGTTTGTTTTGAATACAGAGAGAGTCCCTTTAGTCAGCTATAGTGCCAGTAGTCAGTGTCGCCCTAACCGACGTCTGCTTCACGTCTGCTGTGCAATTAGCTACCTTAATTGAAGTATTAACTGTATTTAGCTTAGGTGTCACTTCTTCTACCTTGTGTGTTTGCTTTTAGGAAGATTTAGTTGTTGAGTGCTAGTAATAGTGTTCCGTACACTTCGTGTTTGTTTTGAATACAGAGAGAGTCCCTTTAGTCAGCTATAGTGCCAGTAGTCAGTGTCGCCCTAACCGACGTCTGCTTCACGTCTGCTGTGCAATTAGCTACCTTAATTGAAGTATTAACTGTATTTTTCTTAGGTGTCACTTCTTCTATCTTGTGTGTTTGCTTTTAGGAAGCTTTAGTTGTTGAGTGCTAGTAAGTGTTCCGTACACTTCGTGTTTGTTTTGAATACAGAGAGAGTCCCATTAGTCAGCCATAGTGCCAGTAGTCAGTTACGCCCTAACCAACGTCTGCTTCACGTCAGCTGTGCAATTAGCTACCTTAATTGAAATATTATTTGTATTTTTCTTACTTGCTACTTTTTCCGTGTGTGTTTGCTTTTTGGAAGCTTTAGTTGTCGAGTGCTAGTAATAGTGTTCCGTACACTTCGTGTTTGTTTTGAATACAGAGAGAGTCCCTTTAGTCAGCCATAGTGCCAGTAGTCACTTACGCCCTAACCAACGTCTGCTTCACGTCTGCTGTGCAGTTAGCTACCTTAATTGAAGTATTAACCGTATTTTTCTTACTTGTCACTTCTACTACCGTGTGTTTTTGCTTTTTGGAAGCTTAAGTTGTCGAGTGCTACTAATAGTAATCCATTGACTTCGTGTTTGTTTTGAATACAGAGAGAGTCCCTTTAGTCAGCTATAGTGCCAGTAGTCAGTGTCGCCCTAACCAACGTCTGCTTCACGTCTGCTGTGCAATTAGCTACCTTAATTGAAGTATTAACTGTATTTTTCTTACGTCTCCCATCTTCTTCCTTGTGTGTTTGGTTTTAGGAAGCTTTAGTTGTTGAGTGCTAGTAATAGTGTTCCGAACACTTCGTGTTTGTTTTGAATACAGAGAGAGTCCTTTTAGTCAGCCATAGTGCCAGTAGTCAGTTACGACCTAACCAACTTCTGCTTCACGCCTGCTGTGCAATTAGCTACCTTAATTGAAGTATTAACTGTATTTCTCTTACTTGTCACTTCTACTTCCGTGTGTTTTTGCTTTTTGGAAGCTTTAGTTGTCGAGTGCTAGTAATAGTATTCCATAGACTTCGTGTTTGTTTTGAATACAGAGAGAGTCCCTTTAGTCAGCTATAGTGCCAGTAGTCAGTGTCGCCATAACTGACGTCTGCTTCACGTCTGCTGTGCAATTAGCTACCTTAATTGAAGTATTAACTGTATTTTTCTTAGGTGTCACTTCGTCTACCTTGTGTGTTTGCTTTTAGGAAGCTTTAGTTGTTGAGTGCTAGTAAGAGTTCCGTACACTTCGTGTTTGTTTTCAATACAGAGAGAGTCCCTTTAGTCAGCTATAGTGCCAGTAGTCAGTGTCGCCCTAACCGAAGTCTGCTTCACGTCTGCTGTGCAATTAGCTACCTTAATTGAAGTATTATTTGTATTTTCTTACTTGTTACTTTTTCCGTGTTTGTTTGCTTTTTGGAAGCTTTAGTTGTCGAGTGCTAGTTACAGTATTCCATAGACGTCGTGTTTGTTTTGAATACAGAGAGAGTCCCTTTAGTCAGCTATAGTGCCAGTAGTCAGTGTCGCCCTAACCGACGTCTGCTGTGCAGCGAGCTACCTTTATTGAAGTATTCACTGTATTTTTCTTACTTGTCACTTCTACTTCCGTGTGTTTTTGCTTTTTGGAAGCTTTAGTTGTCGAGTGCTAGTAACAGTATTCCATTAACTTCGTGTTTGTTTTGAAAACAGAGAGAGTCCCTTTAGTCAGCTATAGTGCCAGTAGTCAGTGTCGCCGTAACCGACGTCTGCTTCACGACTGCTGTGCGATTAGCTACCTTAATTAAAGTATTAACTGTATTTTTCTTACGTGTCATTTCTTCTACCTTGTGTGTTTGCTTTTAGGAAGTTTTAGTTGTTGAGTGCTAGTAATAGTGTTCCGTACACTTAGTGTTTGTTTTGAATACAGAGAGAGTCCTTTTAGTCAGCCATAGTGCCAGTTGTCAGTTACGCCCTAACCAACGTCTGCTTCACGTCTGCTGTGCAATTAGCTACCTTAATTGAAGTATTAACTGTATTTTCCTTACGTGTCACTTCATCTTCCTTGTGTGTTTGCTTTTAGGAAGCTTTAGTTGTTGAGTGCTAGTAATAGTGTTCCGTACACTTCGTGTTTGTTTTGAATACAGAGAGAGTCCCTTTAGTCAGCTATAGTGCCAGTAGTCAGTGTCGCCCTAACCGACGTCTGCTTCACGTCTGCTGTGCAATTAGCTACCTTAATTGAAGTATTAACTGTATTTTTCTTACGTGTCACTTCTTCTTCCTTGTGTGTTTGCTTTTATGAAGCTTTAGTTGTTGAGTGCTAGTAATAATGTTCTGTACACTTCGTGTTTGTTTTGAATACAGAGAGAGTCCTTTTAGTCAGCCATAGTGCCAGTAGTCAGTTACGACCTAACCAACGTCTGCTGTGCAATTAGCTATCTTAATTAAAGTATTAACTGTATTTTTCTTACGTGTCACTTCTTCTTCCTTGTGTGTTTGCTTTTAGGAAGCTTTAGTTGTTGAGTGCTAGTAATAGTGTTCCGTACACTTCGTGCTTGTTTTGAATACAGAGAGAGTCCTTTTAGTCAGCCATAGTGCCAGTAGTCACTTACACCCTAACCAACATCTGCTTCACTTCTGCTGTGCAATTAGCTACCTTAATTGAAGTATTAACTGTATTTTTCTTACTTGTCACTTCTACTTCCGTGTGTTTTTGCATTTAGGAAGCTTTAGTTGTCGAGTGCTAGTAATAGTATTCCATAGATTTCGTGTTTGTTTTGAATACAGAGAGAGTCCCTTTAGTCAGCTATAGTGCCAGTAGTCAGTGTCGCCCTAACCGACGTCTGCTGTGCAGTAAGCTACCTTTATTTAAGTATTCACTGTATTTATCTTACTTGTCACTTCTACTTCCGTGTGTTTTTGCTTTTTGGAAGCTTTAGTTGTCGAATGCTTGTAATAGTATTCCATAGACTTCGTGTTTGTTTTGAATACAGAGAGAGTCACTTTAGTCAACTATAGTGCCAGTAGTCAGTGTCGCCCTAACCGACGTCTGCTTCACGTCTGCTGTGCAGCGAGCTACCTTAATTGAAGTATTAACTGTGTTTTTCTTACGTGTCACTTCCTCTTCCTTGTGTGTTTGCTTTTAGGAAGCTTTAGTTGTTGAGTGCTAGTAATAGTGTTCCGTACACTTCGTGTTTGTTTTGAATACAGAGAGAGTCCCTTTAGTCAGCCATAGTGCCAGTAGTCACTTACGCACTAACCAACGTCTGCTTCACGTCTGCTGTGCAATTAGCTACCTTAATTGAAGTATTAACTGTATTTTTCTTACTTGTCACTTCTACTTCCGTGTGTTTTTGCTTTTTGGAAGCTTTAGTTGTCGAGTGCTAGTAATAGTAATCCATTGGCTTCGTGTTTGTTTTGAATACAGAGAGAGTCCCTTTAGTCAGCTATAGTGCCAGTAGTTAGTGTCGCCCTAACCGACGTCTGCTTCACGTCTGCTGTGCAGTTAGCTACCTTAATTGAAGTATTAACTGTATTTTGCTTAGGTGTCACTTCTTCTACCTTTTTTGTTTGCTTTTAGGAAGATTTAGTTGTTGAGTGCTAGTAATAGTGTTCCGTACACTTCGTGTTTGTTTTGAATACAGAGAGAGTCCCTTTAGTCAGCTATAGTGCCAGTAGTCAGTGTCGCCCTAACCGACGTCTGCTTCACGTCTGCTGTGCAATTAGCTACCTTAATTGAAGTATTAACTGTATTTTTCTTAGGTGTCACTTCTTCTATCTTGTGTGTTTGCTTTTAGGAAGCTTTAGTTGTAGAGTGCTAGTAATAGTGTTCCGTACACTTCATGTTTGTTTTGAATACAGAGAGAGTCCCTTTAGTCAGCTATAGTGCCAGTAGTCAGTGTCGCCCTAACCGACGTCTGCTGTGCAGTGAGCTACCTTTATTTAAGTATTCACTGTATTTATCTTACTTGTCACTTCTACTTCCGTGTGTTTTTGCTTTTTGGAAGCTTTAGTTGTCGAATGCTTGTAATAGTATTCCATAGACTTCGTGTTTGTTTTGAATACAGTCAGAATCCCTTCAGTCAGCTATAGTGCCAGTAGTCAGTGTCGCCCTAAGCGACGTCTGCTTCACGTCTGCTGTGCAATTAGCTACCTTAATTGAAGTATTAACTGTATTTTTCTTACGTGTCCCTTCTTCTTCCTTGTGTGTTTGCTTTTAGGAAGCTTTAGTTGTTGAGTGCTAGTAATAGTGATCCGTACACTTCGTGTTTGTTTTGAATACAGAGAGAGTCCCTTTAGTCAGCCATTGTGCCAGTAGTCACTTACGCCCTAACCAACGTCTGCTTCACGTCTGCTGTGCAATTAGCTACCTTAATTGAAGTATTAACCGTATTTTTCTTACTTGTCACTTCTACTTCCGTGTGTTTTTGCTTTTTGGAAGCTTTAGTTGTCGAGTGCTAGTAATAGTATTCCATAGACTTCGTGTTTGTTTTGAATACAGAGAGAGTCCCTTTAGTCAGCTATAGTGCCAGTAGTCAGTGTCGCCCTAACCGACGTCTGCTGTGCAGTGAGCTACCTTTATTTAAGTATTCACTGTATTTATCTTACTTGTCACTTCTACTTCCGTGTGTTTTTGCTTTTTGGAAGCTTTAGTTGTCGAATGCTTGTAATAGTATTCCATAGACTTCGTGTTTGTTTTGAATACAGTCAGAATCCCTTCAGTCAGCTATAGTGCCAGTAGTCAGTGTCGCCCTAAGCGACGTCTGCTTCACGTCTGCTGTGCAATTAGCTACCTTAATTGAAGTATTAACTGTATTTTTCTTACGTGTCCCTTCTTCTTCCTTGTGTGTTTGCTTTTAGGAAGCTTTAGTTGTTGAGTGCTAGTAATAGTTTTCCGTACACTTCGTGTTTGTTTTGAATACAGAGAGAGTCCTTTTAGTCAGTCATAGTGCCAGTAGTCAGTTACGACCTAACCAACGTCTGCTTCACGTCTGCTGTGCAATTAGCTACCTTAATTGAAGTATTAACTGTATTTTTCTTACTTGTCACTTCTACTTCCTTGTGCTTTTGCTTTTTGGAAGCTTTAATTGTCGAGTGCTAGTAATAGTATTCCATAGACTTCGTGTTTGTTTTGAATACAGAGAGAGTCCCTTTAGTCAGCTATAGTGCCAGTAGTCAGTGTCGCCCTAACCGACGTCTGCTTCACGTCTGCTGTGCAATTAGCTACCTTAATTGAAGTATTAACTGTATTTTTCTTACTTGTTACTTTTTCCGTGTGTTTGCTTTTTGGAAGCTTTAGTTGTCGAGTGCTAGAAATAGTGTTCCATAGAGTTCGTGTTTGTTTTGAATACAGAGAGAGTCACTTTAGTCAACTATAGTGCCAGTAGTCAGTGTCGCCCTAACCGACGTCTGCTTCACGTCTGCTGTGCAGCGAGCTACCTTAATTGAAGTATTAACTGTGTTTTTCTTACGTGTCACTTCCTCTTCCTTGTGTGTTTGCTTTTAGGAAGCTTTAGTTGTTGAGTGCTAGTAATAGTGTTCCGTACACTTCGTGTTTGTTTTGAATACAGAGAGAGTCCCTTTAGTCAGCCATAGTGCCAGTAGTCACTTACGCACTAACCAACGTCTGCTTCACGTCTGCTGTGCAATTAGCTACCTTAATTGAAGTATTAACTGTATTTTTCTTACTTGTCACTTCTACTTCCGTGTGTTTTTGCTTTTTCGAAGCTTTAGTTGTCGAGTGCTAGTAATAGTAATCCATTGACTTCGTGTTTGTTTTGAATACAGAGAGAGTCCCTTTAGTCAGCTATAGTGCCAGTAGTCAGTGTCGCCCTAACCGACGTCTGCTTCACGTCTGCTGTGCAGTTAGCTACCTTAATTGAAGTATTAACTGTATATTGCTTAGGTGTCACTTCTTCTACCTTTTTTGTTTGCTTTTAGGAAGATTTAGTTGTTGAGTGCTGGTAATAGTGTTCCGTACACTTCGTGTTTGTTTTGAATACAGAGAGAGTCCCTTTAGTCAGCTATAGTGCCAGTAGTCAGTGTCGCCCTAACCGACGTCTGCTTCACGTCTGCTCTGCAATTAGCTACCTTAATTGAAGTATTAACTGTATTTTTCTTAGGTGTCACTTCTTCTATCTTGTGTGTTTGCTTTTAGGAAGCTTTAGTTGTTGAGTGCTAGTAAGTGTTCCGTACACTTCGTGTTTGTTTTGAATACAGAGAGAGTCCCATTAGTCAGCCATAGTGCCAGTAGTCAGTTACGCCCTAACCAACGTCTGCTTCACGTCAGCTGTGCAATTAGCTACCTTAATTGAAATATTATTTGTATTTTTCTTACTTGTTACTTTTTCCGTGTGTGTTTGCTTTTTGGAAGCTTTAGTTGTCGAGTGCTAGTAATAGTGTTCCGTACACTTCGTGTTTGTTTTGAATACAGAGAGAGTCCCTTTAGTCAGCCATAGTGCCAGTAGTCACTTACGCCCTAACCTACGTCTGCTTCACGTCTGCTGTGCAATTAGCTACCTTAATTGAAGTATTAACCGTATTTTTCTTACTTGTCACTTCTACTTCCGTGTGTTTTTGCTTTTTGGAAGCTTTAGTTGTCGAGTGCTAGTAATAGTATTCCATAGACTTCGTGTTTGTTTTGAATACAGAGAGAGTCCCTTTAGTCAGCTATAGTGCCAGTAGTCTGTGTCCCCCTAACCGACGTCTGCTTCACGACTGCTGTGCAATTAGCTACCTTAATTAAAGTATTAACTGTATTTTTCTTACGTGTCACTTCTTCTTCCTTGTGTGTTTTCTTTTAGGAAGTTTTAGTTGTTGTGTGCTAGTAATAGTGTTCCATACACTTCGTGTTTGTTTTGAATACAGAGAGAGTCCTTTTAGTCAGCCATAGTGCCGGTAGTCAGTTACGCAATAACCAACGTCTGCTTCACGTCTGCTGTGCAATTAGCTACCTTAATTGAAGTATTAACTGTATTTTTCTTACTTGTCACTTCTACTTCCGTGTGCTTTTGCTTTTTGGAAGCTTTAGTTGTCGAGTGCTAGTTATAGTATTCCATAGACGTCGTGTTTGTTTCGAATACAGAGAGAGTCCCTTTAGTCAGCTATAGCGCCAGTAGTCAGTGTCGCCCTAACCGACGTCTGCTTCACGTCTGCTGTGCAATTAGCTACCTTAATTGAAGTATTAACTGTATTTTTCTTAGGTGTCATTTCTTCTACCTTGTGTGTTTGCTTTTAGGAAGCTTTAGTTGTTGAGTGCTAGTAATAGTGTTCCGTACACTTCGTGTTTGTTTTGAATACAGAGAGAGTCCTTTTAGTCAGCCATAGTGCCAGTTGTCAGTTACGCCCTAACCAACGTCTGCTTCACGTCTGCTGTGCAATTAGCTACCTTAATTGAAGTATTAACTGTATTTTCCTTACGTGTCACTTCTTCCTCCTTGTGTGTTTGCTTTTAGGAAGCTTTAGTTGTCGAGTGCTAGTAATAGTATTCCATAGACTTCGTGTTTGTTTTGAATACAGAGAGAGTCCCTTTAGTCAGCAATAGTGCCAGTAGTCACTTACGCCCTAACCAACGTCTGCTTCACGTCTGCTGTGCAATTAGCTACCTTAATTGAAGTGTTAACTGTATTTTTCTTATTTGTCACTTCTACTTCCGTGTGTTTTTGCTTTTTGGAAGCTTTAGTTGTCGAGTGCTAGTAATAGTGTTCCATTGACTTCGTGTTTGTTTTGAATACAGAGAGAGTCCCTTTAGTCAGCTATAGTGCCAGTAGTCAGTGTCGCCCTAACCGACGTCTGCTGTGCAGTAAGCTACCTTTATTTAAGTATTCACTGTATTTATCTTACTTGTCACTTCTACTTCCGTGTGTTTTTGCTTTTTGGAAGCTTTAGTTGTCGAATGCTTGTAATAGTATTCCATAGACTTCGTGTTTGTTTTGAATACAGAGAGAGTCACTTTAGTCAACTATAGTGCCAGTAGTCAGTGTCGCCCTAACCGACGTCTGCTTCACGTCTGCTGTGCAGCGAGGTACCTTAATTGAAGTATTAACTGTGTTTTTCTTACGTGTCACTTCCTCTTCCTTGTGTGTTTGCTTTTAGGAAGCTTTAGTTGTTGAGTGCTAGTAATAGTGTTCCGTACACTTCGTGTTTGTTTTGAATACAGAGAGAGTCCCTTTAGTCAGCCATAGTGCCAGTAGTCACTTACGCACTAACCAACGTCTGCTTCACGTCTGCTGTGCAATTAGCTACCTTAATTGAAGTATTAACTGCATTTTTCTTACTTGTCACTTCTACTTCCGTGTGTTTTTGCTTTTTGGAAGCTTTAGTTGTCGAGTGCTAGTAATAGTAATCCATTGGCTTCGTGTTTGTTTTGAATACAGAGAGAGTCCCTTTAGTCAGCTATAGTGCCAGTAGTTAGTGTCGCCCTAACCGACGTCTGCTTCACGTCTGCTGTGCAGTTAGCTACCTTAATTGAAGTATTAACTGTATTTTGCTTAGGTGTCACTTCTTCTACCTTTTTTGTTTGCTTTTAGGAAGATTTAGTTGTTGAGTGCTAGTAATAGTGTTCCGTACACTTCGTGTTTGTTTTGAATACAGAGAGAGTCCCTTTAGTCAGCTATAGTGCCAGTAGTCAGTGTCGCCCTAACCGACGTCTGCTTCACGTCTGCTGTGCAATTAGCTACCTTAATTGAAGTATTAACTGTATTTTTCTTAGGTGTCACTTCATCTATCTTGTGTGTTTGCTTTTAGGAAGCTTTAGTTGTCGAGTGCTAGTAATAGTGTTCCGTACACTTCATGTTTGTTTTGAATACAGAGAGAGTCCCTTTAGTCTGCCATTGTGCCAGTAGTCACTTACGCCCTAACCAACGTCTGCTTCACGTCTGCTGTGCAATTAGCTACCTTAATTGAAGTATTAACCGTATTTTTCTTACTTGTCACTTCTACTTCCGTGTGTTTTTGCTTTTTGGAAGCTTTAGTTGTCGAGTGCTAGTAATAGTATTCCATAGACTTCGTGTTTGTTTTGAATACAGAGAGAGTCCCTTTAGTCAGCTATAGTGCCAGTAGTCAGTGTCGCCCTAACCGACGTCTGCTGTGCAGTGAGCTACCTTTATTTAAGTATTCACTGTATTTATCTTACTTGTCACTTCTACTTCCGTGTGTTTTTGCTTTTTGGAAGCTTTAGTTGTCGAATGCTTGTAATAGTATTCCATAGACTTCGTGTTTGTTTTGAATACAGTCAGAATCCCTTCAGTCAGCTATAGTGCCAGTAGTCAGTGTCGCCCTAAGCGACGTCTGCTTCACGTCTGCTGTGCAATTAGCTACCTTAATTGAAGTATTAACTGTATTTTTCTTACGTGTCCCTTCTTCTTCCTTGTGTGTTTGCTTTTAGGAAGCTTTAGTTGTTGAGTGCTAGTAATAGTGTTCCGTACACTTCGTGTTTGTTTTGAATACAGAGAGAGTCCCTTTAGTCAGCCATTGTGCCAGTAGTCACTTACGCCCTAACCAACGTCTGCTTCACGTCTGCTGTGCAATTAGCTACCTTAATTGAAGTATTAACCGTATTTTTCTTACTTGTCACTTCTACTTCCGTGTGTTTTTGCTTTTTGGAAGCTTTAGTTGTCGAGTGCTAGTAATAGTATTCCATAGACTTCGTGTTTGTTTTGAATACAGAGAGAGTCCCTTTAGTCAGCTATAGTGCCAGTAGTCAGTGTCGCCCTAACCGACGTCTGCTGTGCAGTGAGCTACCTTTATTTAAGTATTCACTGTATTTATCTTACTTGTCACTTCTACTTCCGTGTGTTTTTGCTTTTTGGAAGCTTTAGTTGTCGAATGCTTGTAATAGTATTCCATAGACTTCGTGTTTGTTTTGAATACAGTCAGAATCCCTTCAGTCAGCTATAGTGCCAGTAGTCAGTGTCGCCCTAAGCGACGTCTGCTTCACGTCTGCTGTGCAATTAGCTACCTTAATTGAAGTATTAACTGTATTTTTCTTACGTGTCCCTTCTTCTTCCTTGTGTGTTTGCTTTTAGGAAGCTTTAGTTGTTGAGTGCTAGTAATAGTTTTCCGTACACTTCGTGTTTGTTTTGAATACAGAGAGAGTCCTTTTAGTCAGTCATAGTGCCAGTAGTCAGTTACGACCTAACCAACGTCTGCTTCACGTCTGCTGTGCAATTAGCTACCTTAATTGAAGTATTAACTGTATTTTTCTTACTTGTCACTTCTACTTCCTTGTGCTTTTGCTTTTTGGAAGCTTTAATTGTCGAGTGCTAGTAATAGTATTCCATAGACTTCGTGTTTGTTTTGAATACAGAGAGAGTCCCTTTAGTCAGCTATAGTGCCAGTAGTCAGTGTCGCCCTAACCGACGTCTGCTTCACGTCTGCTGTGCAATTAGCTACCTTAATTGAAGTATTAACTGTATTTTTCTTACTTGTTACTTTTTCCGTGTGTTTGCTTTTTGGAAGCTTTAGTTGTCGAGTGCTAGAAATAGTGTTCCATAGAGTTCGTGTTTGTTTTGAATACAGAGAGAGTCACTTTAGTCAACTATAGTGCCAGTAGTCAGTGTCGCCCTAACCGACGTCTGCTTCACGTCTGCTGTGCAGCGAGCTACCTTAATTGAAGTATTAACTGTGTTTTTCTTACGTGTCACTTCCTCTTCCTTGTGTGTTTGCTTTTAGGAAGCTTTAGTTGTTGAGTGCTAGTAATAGTGTTCCGTACACTTCGTGTTTGTTTTGAATACAGAGAGAGTCCCTTTAGTCAGCCATAGTGCCAGTAGTCACTTACGCACTAACCAACGTCTGCTTCACGTCTGCTGTGCAATTAGCTACCTTAATTGAAGTATTAACTGTATTTTTCTTACTTGTCACTTCTACTTCCGTGTGTTTTTGCTTTTTCGAAGCTTTAGTTGTCGAGTGCTAGTAATAGTAATCCATTGACTTCGTGTTTGTTTTGAATACAGAGAGAGTCCCTTTAGTCAGCTATAGTGCCAGTAGTCAGTGTCGCCCTAACCGACGTCTGCTGTGCAGCGAGCTACCTTTATGTAAGTATTCACTGTATTTTTCCTACTTGTCACTTCTACTTCCGTGTGTTTTTGCTTTTTGGAAGCTTTAGTTGTCGAATGCTTGTAATATTATTCTATAGACTTCGTGTTTGTTTTGAATACAGTCAGAATCCCTTCAGACAGCTATAGTGCCAGTAGTCAGTGTCGCCCTAACCGACGTCTGCTTCACGTCTGCTGTGCAATTTGCTACCTTAATTGAAGTATTAACTGTATTTTTCTTACTTGTCACTTCTACTTCCTTGTGCTTTTGCTTTTTGGAAGCTTTAGTTGTCGAGTGCTAGTAATAGTATTCCATAGACTTCGTGTTTGTTTTGAATACAGAGAGAGTCCCTTTAGTCAGCTATAGTGCCAGTAGTCATGGTCGCCCTAACCGACGTCTGCTGTGCAGCGAGCTACCTTTATTTAAGTACTCACTGTATTTTTCTTACTTGTCACTTCTACTTCCGTGTGTTTTTGCTTTTTGGAAGCTTTAGTTGTCGAGTGCTAGTAATAGTATTCCATAGACTTCGTGTTTGTTTTGAATACAGAGAGAGTCCCTTTAGTCAGCTATAGTGCCAGTAGTCATGGTCGCCCTAACCGACGTCTGCTTCACGTCTGCTGTGCAATTAGCTACCTTAATTGAAGTATTAACTGTATTTTTCTCACGTGTCACTTCTTCTTCCTTGTGTGTTTGCTTTTAGGAAGCTTTAGTTGTTGAGTGCTAGTAATAGTGTTCCGTACACTTTGTGTTTGTTTTGAATACAGAGAGAGTCCTTTTAGTCAGCCATAGTGCCAGTAGTCACTTACACCCTAACCAACATCTGCTTCACGTCTGGTGTGCAATTAGCTACCTTAATTAAAGTATTAACTGTATTTTTCTTACTTGTCACTTCTACTTCCGTGTGTTTTTGCATTTAGGAAGCTTTAGTTGTCGAGTGCTAGTAATAGTATTCCATAGATTTCGTGTTTGTTTTGAATACAGAGAGAGTCCCTTTAGTCAGCTATAGTGCCAGTAGTCAGTGTCGCCCTAACCGAAGTCTGCTTCACGTCTGCTTTGCAATTAGCTACCTTAATTGGAGTATTAACTGTATTTTTCTTACGTGTCCCTTCTTCTTCCTTGTGTGTTTGCTTTTAGGAAGCTTTAGTTGTTGAGTGCTCGTAATAGTTTTCCGTACACTTCGTGTTTGTTTTGAATACAGAGAGAGTCCTTTTAGTCAGCCATAGTGCCAGTAGTCAGTTACGACCTAACCAACGTCTGCTTCACGTGTGCTGTGCAATTAGCTACCTTAATTGAAGTATTAACTGTATTTTTCTTACTTGTCACTTCTACTTCCGTGTGTTTTTGCTTTTTGGAAGCTTTAGTTGTCGAGTGCTAGTAATAGTACTCCATAGACGTCGTGTTTGTTTTGAATACAGAGAGAGTCCCTTTAGTCAGCTATAGTGCCAGTAGTCTGTGTCCCCCTAACCGACGTCTGCTTCACGACTGCTGTGCAATTAG
This sequence comes from Schistocerca gregaria, assembly GCF_023897955.1. Lineage (NCBI taxonomy): Eukaryota > Metazoa > Arthropoda > Insecta > Orthoptera > Acrididae > Schistocerca > Schistocerca gregaria. The sequence continues at coordinate 132,943,249 of NC_064922.1, forward strand.
CTACCTTAATTAAAGTATTAACTGTATTTTTCTTACGTGTCACTTCTTCTTCCTTGTGTGTTTTCTTTTAGGAAGTTTTAGTTGTTGAGTGCTAGTAATAGTGTTCCATACACTTCGTGTTTGTTTTGAATACAGAGAGAGTCCTTTTAGTCAGCCATAGTGCCGGTAGTCAGTTACGCAATAACCAACGTCTGCTTCACGTCTGCTGTGCAATTAGCTACCTTAATTGAAGTATTAACTGTATTTTTCTTACTTGTCACTTCTACTTCCGTGTGCTTTTGCTTTTTGGAAGCTTTAGTTGTCGAGTGCTAGTTATAGTATTCCATAGACGTCGTGTTTGTTTCGAATACAGAGAGAGTCCCTTTAGTCAGCTATAGCGCCAGTAGTCAGTGTCGCCCTAACCGACGTCTGCTTCACGTCTGCTGTGCAATTAGCTACCTTAATTGAAGTATTAACTGTATTTTTCTTAGGTGTCATTTCTTCTACCTTGTGTGTTTGCTTTTAGGAAGCTTTAGTTGTTGAGTGCTAGTAATAGTGTTCCGTACACTTCGTGTTTGTTTTGAATACAGAGAGTCCTTTTAGTCAGCCATAGTGCCAGTTGTCAGTTACGCCCTAACCAACGTCTGCTTCACGTCTGCTGTGCAATTAGCTACCTTAATTGAAGTATTAACTGTATTTTCCTTACGTGTCACTTCTTCCTCCTTGTGTGTTTGCTTTTAGGAAGCTTTAGTTGTCGAGTGCTAGTAATAGTATTCCATAGACTTCGTGTTTGTTTTGAATACAGAGAGAGTCCCTTTAGTCAGCAATAGTGCCAGTAGTCACTTACGCCCTAACCAACGTCTGCTTCACGTCTGCTGTGCAATTAGCTACCTTAATTGAAGTGTTAACTGTATTTTTCTTATTTGTCACTTCTACTTCCGTGTGTTTTTGCTTTTTGGAAGCTTTAGTTGTCGAGTGCTAGTAATAGTGTTCCATTGACTTCGTGTTTGTTTTGAATACAGAGAGAGTCCCTTTAGTCAGCTATAGTGCCAGTAGTCAGTGTCGCCCTAACCGACGTCTGCTGTGCAGCGAGCTACCTTTATGTAAGTATTCACTGTATTTTTCCTACTTGTCACTTCTACTTCCGTGTGTTTTTGCTTTTTGGAAGCTTTAGTTGTCGAGTGCTAGTAGTAGTATTCCATTGACTTCGTGTTTGTTTTGAAAACAGAGAGAGTCCCTTTAGTCAGCTATAGTGCCAGTAGTCAGTGTCGCCCTAACCGACGTCTCCTTCACGACTGCTGTGCAATTAGCTACCTTAATTAAAGTATTAACTGTATTTTTCTTACGTGTCGCTTCTTCTTCCTTGTGTGTTTGCTTTTAGGAAGCTTTAGTTGTTGAGTGCTAGTAATAGTGTTCCGTACACTTCGTGTTTGTTTTGAATACAGAGCGAGTCCTTTTAGTCAGCCATAGTGCCAGTAGTCACTTACGCCCTAACCAACGTCTGCTTCACGTCTGCTGTGCAATTAGCTACCTTAATTGAAGTATTAACTGTATTTTTCTTACTTGTCACTTCTACTTCCGTGTGTTTTTGCATTTTGGAAGCTTTAGTTGTCTAGTGCTAGTAATAGTATTCCATAGATTTCGTGTTTGTTTTGAATACAGAGAGAGTCCCTTTAGTCAGCTATAGTGCCAGTAGTCAGTGTCGCCCTAACCGAAGTCTGCTTCACGTCTGCTGTGCAATTAGCTACCTTAATTGAAGTATTAACTGTATTTTTCTTACTTGTCACTTCTACTTCCGTGTGTTTTTGCTTTTTGGAAGCTTTAGTTGTCGAGTGCTAGTAATAGTATTCCATTAACTTCGTGTTTGTTTTGAAAACAGAGTACCTTTAGTCAGCTATAGTGCCAGTAGTCAGTGTCGCCCTAACCGACGCTGTGCAATTAGCTACCTTAATTAAAGTATTAACTGTATTTTCCTTACGTGTCACTTCTTCTTCCTTGTGTGTTTTCTTTTAGGAAGTTTTAGTTGTTGAGTGCTAGTAATAGTGTTCCATACACTTCGTGTTTGTTTTGAATACAGAGAGAGTCCTTTTAGTCAGCCATAGTGCCGGTAGTCAGTTACGCAATAACCAACGTCTGCTTCACGTCTGCTGTGCAATTAGCTACCTCAATTAGTTTAGTTGTCAAATGCTTGTAATAGTATTACATAGACTTCGTGTTTGTTTTGAATACAGTCAGAATCCCTTTAGTCAGCTATAGTGCCAGTAGTCAGTGTCGCCCTAACCGACGTCTGCTTCACGTCTGCTGTGCAATTAGCTACCTTAATTGAAGTATTAACTGTATTTTTCTTAGGTGTCATTTCTTCTACCTTGTGTGTTTGCTTTTAGGAAGCTTTAGTTGTTGTGTGCTAGTAATAGTGTTCCGTACACTTCGTGTTTGTTTTGAATACAGAGAGAGTCCTTTTAGTCAGCCATAGTGCCAGTTGTCAGTTACGCCCTAACCAACGTCTGCTTCACGTCTGCTGTGCAATTAGCTACCTTAATTGAAGTATTAACTGTATTTTCCTTACGTGTCACTTCTTCTTCCTTGTGTGTTTGCTTTTAGGAAGCTTTAGTTGTTGAGTGCTAGTAATAGTGTTCCGTACACTTCGTGTTTGTTTTGAATACAGAGAGAGTCCCTTTAGTCAGCCATAGTGCCAGTAGTCACTTACGCCCTAACCAACGTCTGCTTCACGTCTGCTGTGCAATTAGCTACCTTAATTGAAGTATTAACTGTATTTTCCTTACGTGTCACTTCTACTTCCGTGTGTTTTTGCTTTATGGAAGCTTTAGTTGTCGAGTGCTAGTAATAGTATTCCATAGACTTCGTGTTTGTTTTGAATACAGAGAGAGTCCCTTTAGTCAGCTATAGTGCCAGTAGTCAGTGTCGGCCTAACCGACGTCTGCTGTGAAGCGAGCTACCTTTATTTAAGTAATCACTGTATTTTTCTTACTTGTCACTTCTACTTCCGTGTGTTTTTGCTTTTTGGAAGCTTTAGTTGTCGAGTGCTTGTAATAGTATTCCATAGACTTCGTGTTTGTTTTGAATACAGTCAGAATCATTTTAGTCAGCTGTAGTGCCAGTAGTCAGTGTCGCCCTAACCGACGTCTGCTGTGAAGCGAGCTACCTTTATTTAAGTAATCACTGTATTTTTCTTACTTGTCACTTCTACTTCCGTGTGTTTTTGCTTTTTGGAAGCTTTAGTTGTCGAGTGCTAGTAATAGTATTCCATAGATTTCGTGTTTGTTTTGAATACAGAGAGAGTCCCTTTAGTCAGCTATAGTGCCAGTAGTCAGTGTCGCCCTAACCGAAGTCTGCTTCACGTCTGCTGTGCAATTAGCTACCTTAATTGATGTATTAACTGTATTTTTCTTAGGTGTCACTTCGTCTACATTGTGTGTTTGCTTTTAGGAAGCTTTAGTTGTTGAGTGCTAGTAAGAGTTCCGTACACTTCGTGTTTGTTTTGAATACAGAGAGAGTCCCTTTAGTCAGCCATAGTGCCAGTAGTCACTTACGCCCTAACCAACGTCTGCTTCACGTCTGATGTGCAATTAGCTACCTTAATTGAAGTATTATTTGTATTTTTCTTACTTGTTACTTTTTCCGTGTGTGTTTGCTTTTTGGAAGCTTTAGTAGTCGAGTACTAGTAATAGTGTTCCGTACACTTCGTGTTTGTTTTGAATACAGAGAGAGTCCCTTTAGTCAGCCATAGTGCCAGTAGTCACTTACGCCCTAACAAACGTCTGCTTCACGTCTGCTGTGCAATTAGCTACCTCAATTGAAGTATTAACTGTATTTTTCTTACTTGTCACTTCTACTTCCGTGTGTTTTTGCTTTTTGGAAGCTTTAGTTGTCGAGTGCTAGTAATAGTATTCCATTGACTTCGTGTTAGTTTTGAATACAGAGAGAGTCCCTTTAGTCAGCTATAGTGCCAGTAGTCAGTGTCGCCCTAACCGACGTCTGCTGTGAAGCGAGCTACCTTTATTTAAGTAATCACTGTATTTTTCTTACTTGTCACTTCTACTTCCGTGTGTTTTTGCTTTTTGGAAGCTTTAGTTGTCGAGTGCTTGTAATAGTATTCCATAGACTTCGTGTTTGTTTTGATTACAGTCAGAATCCCTTTAGTCAGCTATAGTGCCAGTAGTCAGTGTCGCCCTAACCGACGTCTGCTTCACGTCTGCTGTGCAATTAGCTACCTTAATTGAAGTATTATTTGTATTTTTTTTTACTTGGTACTTTTTCCGTGTGTGTTTGCTTTTTGGAAGCTTTAGTTGTAGAGTGCTAGTAATAGTGTTCCGTACACTTCGTGTTTGTTTTGAATACAGAGAGAGTCCCTTTAGTCAGCAATAGTGCCAGTAGTCACTTACGCCCTAACCAACGTCTGCTTCACGTCTGCTGTGCAATTAGCTACCTTAATTGAAGTGTTAACTGTATTTTTCTTATTTGTCACTTCTACTTCCGTGTGTTTTTGCTTTTTGGAAGCTTTAGTTGTCGAGTGCTAGTAATAGTGTTCCATTGACTTCGTGTTTGTTTTGAATACAGAGAGAGTCCCTTTAGTCAGCTATAGTGCCAGTAGTCAGTGTCGCCCTAACCGACGTCTGCTTCACGTCTGCTGTGAAAATTAGCTACCTTAATTAAAGTATTAACTGTATTTTTCTTACGTGTCACTTCTTCTTCCTTGTGTGTTTGCTTTTAGGAAGCTTTAGTTGTTGAGTACTAGTAATAGTGTTCCGTACACTTCGTGTTTGTTTTGAATACAGAGAGAGTCCCTTTAGTCAGCCAGAGTGCCAGTAGTCAGTTACGCCCTAACCAACGTCTGCTTCACGACTGCTGTGCAATTGTTGTTGTTGTTGTTGTCTTCAGTCCTGAGACTGGTTTGATGCAGCTCTCCATGCTACTCTATCCTGTGCAAGCTGCTTCATCTCCCAGTACCTACTGCAACCTACATCCTTCTGAATCTGCTTAGTGTACTTATCTCTCGGTCTCCCTCTACGATTTTTACCCTCCACGCTGCCCTCCAATGCTAAATTTGTGATCCCTTGATGCCTCAAAACATGTCCTACCAACCGATCCCTTCTTCTAGTCAAGTTGTGCCACAAACTTCTCTTCTCCCCAATCCTATTCAATACCTCCTCATTAGTTACGTGATCTATCCACATTATCTTCAGTATTCTTCTGTAGCACCACATTTCGAAAGCTTCTATTCTCTTCTTGTCCAAACTAGTTATCGTCCATGTTTCACTTCCATACATGGCTACACTCCAAACAAATACTTTCAGAAACGACTTCCTGATCCATAAATCTATATTCGATGTTAACAAATTTCTCTTCTTCAGAAACGCTTTCCTTGCCATTGCCAGTCTACATTTTATATCCTCTCTACTTCGACCATCATCAGTTATTTTACTTCCTAAATAGCAAAACTCCTTTACTACTTTAAGTGTCTCATTTCCTAATCTAATTCCCTCAGCATCACCCGATTTAATTTGACTACATTCCATTATCCTCGTTTTGCTTTTGTTAATGTTCATCTTATATCCTCCTTTCAAGACACTGTCCATTCCGTTCAACTGCTCTTCCAAGTCCTTTGCCGTCTCTGACAGAATTACAATGTCATCGGCGAACCTCAAGGTTTTTACTTCGTCTCCATGAATTTTAATACCTACTCCAAATTTTTCTTTTGTTTCCTTTACTGCTTGCTCAATATACAGATTGAATAACATCGGGGAGAGGCTACAACCCTGTCTCACTCCTTTTCCAACCACTGCTTCCCTTTCATGCCCCTCGACTCTTATTACTGCCATCTGGTTTCTGTACAAATTATAAATAGCCTTTCGCTCCCTGTATTTTACCCCTGCCACCTTTAGAATTTGAAAAAGAGTATTCCAGTCAACATTGTCAAAAGCTTTCTCTAAGTCTACAAATGCTAGAAACGTAGGTTTGCCTTTTCTTAATCTTTCTTCTAAGATAAGTCGTAAGGTCAGTATTGCCTCACGTGTTCCAACATTTCGACGGAATCCAAACTGATCCTCCCCGAGGTCTGCATCTACCAGTTTTTCCATTCGTCTGTAAAGAATTAGCGTTAGTATTTTGCAGCCGTGGCTTATTAAACTGATAGTTCGATAATTTTCACATCTGTCAACACCTACTTTCTTTGGGATTGGAATTATTATATTCTTCTTGAAGTCTGAGGGTATTTCGCCTGTCTCATACATCTTGCTCACCAGCTGGTAGAGTTTTGTCATGACTGGCTCTCCCAAGGCCGTCAGTAGTTCTAATGGAATGTTGTCTACTCCGGGGGCCTTGTTTCCACTCAGGTCTTTCAGTGCTCTGTCAAACTCTTCACGCAGTATCGTATCTCCCATTTCGTCTTCATCTACATCCTCTTCTATTTCCATAATATTGTCCTCAAGTACATCGCCCTTGTATAAACCTTCTATATTCTCCTTCCACCTTTCTGCCTTCCCTTCTTTGCTTAGAACTGGGCTGCCATCTGAGCTCTTGATATTCATACACGTGGTTCTCTTCTCTCCAAAGGTCTCTTTAATTTTCCTGTAGGCAGTATCTATCTTACCCCTAGTGAGATAAGCTTCTACATCCTTACATTTGTCCTCTAGCCATCCCTGTTTAGCCATTTTGCACTTCCTGTCGATCTCATTTTTTAGACGTTTGTATTCCTTTTTGCCTGCTTCATTTACTGCATTTTTATATTTTCTCCTTTCATCAATTAAATTCAATATTTCTTCTGTTACCCAAGGATTTCTAGCAGCCCTCGTCTTTGTACCTACTTTATCCTCTGCTGCCTTCACTACTACATCCCTCAGAGCTACCCATTCTTCTTCTACTGTATTTCTTTCCCCTATTCCTGTCAATTGTTCCCTTATGCTCTCTCTGAAACTCTGTACAACCTCTGGTTCTTTCAGTTTATCCAGGTCCCATCTCCTTAATTTCCCACCTTTTTGCAGTTTCTTCAGTTTTAATCTACAGGTCATAACCAATAGATTGTGGTCAGAGTCCACATCTGCCCCTGGAAATGTCTTACAACTTAAAACCTGGTTCCTAAATCTCTGTCTTACCATTATATAATCTATCTGATACCTTTTAGTATCTCCAGGGTTCTTCCACGTATACAACCTTCTTTCATGATTCTTAAACCAAGTGTTAGCTATGATTAAGTTGTGCTCTGTGCAAAATTCTATTAGGCGGCTTCCTCTTTCATTTCTTAGCCCCAATCCATATTCACCTATTATGTTTCCTTCTCTCCCTTTTCCTACACTCGAATTCCAGTCACCCATTACTATTAAATTTTCGTGTCCCTTCACTATCTGAATAATTTCTTTTATTTCATCGTACATTTCTTCAATTTCTTCGTCATCTACAGAGCTAGTTGGCATATAAACTTGTACTACTGTAGTAGGTGTGGGCTTCGTATCTATCTTGGCCACAATAATGCGTTCACTATGCTGTTTGTAGTAGCTTACCCGCATTCCTATTTTCCTATTCATTATTAAACCTACTCCTGCATTACCCCTATTTGATTTTGTGTTTATAACCCTGTAGTCACCTGACCAGAAGTCTTGTTCCTCCTGCCACCGAACTTCACTAATTCCCACTATATCTAACTTTAACCTATCCATTTCCCTTTTTAAATTTTCTAACCTACCTGCCCGATTAAGGGATCTGACATTCCACGCTCCGATCCGTAGAACGCCAGTTTTCTTTCTCCTGATAACGACATCCTCCTGAGTAGTCCCCGCCCGGAGATCCGAATGGGGGACTATTTTACCTCCGGAATATTTTACCCAAGACAATGCCATCATCATTTAATCATACAGTAAAGCTGCATGTCCTCGGGAAAAATTACGGCTGTAGTTTCCCCTTGCTTTCAGCCGTTCGCAGTACCAGCACAGCAAGGCCGTTTTGGTTAATGTTGCAAGGCCAGATCAGTCAATCATCCAGACTGTTGCCCCTGCAACTACTGAAAAGGCTGCTGCCCCTCTTCAGGAACCACACGTTTGTCTGGCCTCTCAACAGATACCCCTCCGTTGTGGTTGTACCTACGGTACGGCCATCTGTATCGCTGAGGCACGCAAGCCTCCCCACCAACGGCAAGGTCCATGGTTCATGGGGGGAGGTCTGTGCAATTAGCTATCATAATTAAAGTATTAACTGTATTTTTCTTACGTGTCACTTCTTCTTCCTTGTGTGTTTTCTTTTAGGAAGTTTTAGTTGTTGAGTGCTAGTAATAGTGTTCCGTACACTTCGTGTTTGTTTTGAATACAGAGAGAGTCCTTTTAGTCAGCCATAGTGCCGGTACTCAGTTACGCAATAACCAACGTCTGCTTCACGTCTGCTGTGCAATTAGCTACCTCAATTGAAGTATTAACTGTATTTTTCTTACTTGTCACTTCTACTTCCGTGTGCTTTTGTTTTTGGAAGCTTTAGTTGTCGAGTGCTTGTAATAGAATTCCATAGACTTCGTGTTTGTTTTGAATACAGTCAGAATCATTTTAGTCAGCTATAGTACCAGTAGTCAGTGTCGCCCTAACCGACGTCTGCTGTGAAGCGAGCTACCTTTATTTAAGTAATCACTGTATTTTTCTTACTTGTCACCTCTACTTCCGTGTGTTTTTGCTTTTTGGAAGCTTTAGTTGTCGAGTGCTAGTTATAGTATTCCATAGACTTCGTGTTTGTTTTGAATACAGAGAGAGTCCCTTTAGTCATTTATAGTGCCAGTAGTCAGTGTCGCCCTAACCGACGTCTGCTGTGCAGCGAGCTACCTTTATTTAAGTACTCACTGTATTTTTCTTACTTGTCACTTCTACTTCCGTGTGTTTTTGCTTTTTGGACGCTTTAGTTGTCGAGTGCTAGTAATAGTATTCCATAGACTTCGTGATTGTTTTGAATACAGAGAGAGTCCCTTTAGTCAGCTATAGTGCCAGTAGTCAATGTCGCCCTAACCGACGTCTGCTTCACGTCTGCTGTGAAAATTAGCTACCTTAATTAAAGTATTAACTGTATTTTTCTTACGTGTCACTTCTTCTTCCTTGTGTGTTTGCTTTTAGGAAGCTTTAGTTGTTGAGTGCTAGTAATAGTGTTCCGTACACTTCGTGTTTGTTTTGAATACAGAGAGAGTCCCTTTAGTCAGCCAGAGTGCCAGTAGTCAGTTACGCCCTAACCAACGTCTGCTTCACGACTGCTGTGCAATTAGCTATCATAATTAAAGTATTAACTGTATTTTTCTTACGTGTCACTTCTTCTTCCTTGTGTGTTTTCTTTTAGGAAGTTTTAGTTGTTGAGTGCTAGTAATAGTGTTCCGTACACTTCGTGTTTGTTTTGAATACAGAGAGAGTCCTTTTAGTCAGCCATAGTGCCGGTACTCAGTTACGCAATAACCAACGTCTGCTTCACGTCTGCTGTGCAATTAGCTACCTCAATTGAAGTATTAACTGTATTTTTCGTACTTGTCACTTCTACTTCCGTGTGCTTTTGTTTTTGGAAGCTTTAGTTGTCGAGTGCTTGTAATAGTATTCCATAGACTTCGTGTTTTGAATACAGTCAGAATCATTTTAGTCAGCTATAGTACCAGTAGTCAGTGTCGCCCTAACCGACGTCTGCTGTGAAGCGAGCTACCTTTATTTAAGTAATCACTGTATTTTTCTTACTTGTCACCTCTACTTCCGTGTGTTTTTGCTTTTTGGAAGCTTTAGTTGTCGAGTGCTAGTTATAGTATTGCATAGACTTCGTGTTTGTTTTGAATACAGAGAGAGTCCCTTTAGTCATTTATAGTGCCAGTAGTCAGTGTCGCCCTAACCGACGTCTGCTGTGCAGCGAGCTACCTTTATTTAAGTACTCACTGTATTTTTCTTACTTGTCACTTCTACTTCCGTGTGTTTTTGCTTTTTGGACGCTTTAGTTGTCGAGTGCTTGTAATAGTATTCCATAGACTTCGTGTTTGTTTTGAATACAGTCAGAATCCCTTTAGTCATCTATAGTGCCAGTAGTCAGTGTCGCCCTAACCGACGTCTGCTTCACGTCTGCTGTGCAATTAGCTACCTTAATTGAAGTATTAACTGTATTTTTCTTAGGTGTCATTTCTTCTACGTTGTGTGTTTGCTTTTTGGAAGCTTTAGTTGTTGAGTGCTAGTAATAGTGTTCCGTACACTTCGTGTTTGTTTTGAATACAGAGAGAGTCCTTTTAGTCAGCCATAGTGCCAGTTGTCAGTTACGCCCTAACCAACGTCTGCTTCACGTCTGCTGTGCAATTAGCTACCTCAATTGAAGTATTAACTGTATTTTTCTTACTTGTCACTTCTACTTCCGTGTGTTTTTGCTTTTTGGAAGCTTTAGTTGTCGAATGCTTGTAATAGTATTCCATAGACTTCGTGTTTGTTTTGAATACAGAGAGAGTCCCTTTAGTCAGCTATAGTGCCAGTAGTCAGTGTCGCCCTAACCGACGTCTGCTGTGCAGCGAGCTACCTTTATTTAAGTATTCACTGTATTTTTCTTACTTGTCACTTCTACTTCCGTGTGTTTTTGCTTTTTGGAAGCTTTAGTTGTCGAGTGCTAGTAATAGTATTCCATTGACTTCGTGTTTGTTTGAAAACAGAGAGAGTCCCTTTAGTCAGCTATAGTGCCAGTAGTCAGTGTCGCCCTAAACGACGTCTGCTTCACGACTGCTGTGCAATTAGCTACCTTAATTAAAGTATTAACTGTATTTTTCTTACGTGTCACTTCTTCTTCCTTGTGTGTTTGCTTTTAGGAAGCTTTAGTTGTTGAGTGCTAGTAATAGTGTTCCGTACACTTCGTGTTTGTTTTGAATACAGAGAGAGTCCTTTTAGTCAGCCATAGTGCCAGTAGTCAGTTACGCCCTAACCAACGTCTGCTTCACGTCTGCTGTGCAATTAGCAACCTCAATTGAAGTATTAACTTTATTTTTCTTACTTGTCACTTCTACTTCCGTGTGCTTTTGCTTTTTGGAAGCTTTAGTTGTCGAGTGCTAGTTATAGTATTCCATAGATTTCGTGTTTGTTTTGCATACAGAGAGAGTCCCTTTAGTCAGCTATAGTGCCAGTACTCAGTGTCGCCCTAACCGACGTCTGCTGTGCAGCGAGCTACCTTTATTTAAGTACTCACTGTATTTTTCTTACTTGTCACTTCTACTTCCGTGTGTTTTTGCTTTTTGGAAGCTTTAGTTGTCGAGTGCTAGTAATAGTATTCCATAGACTTCGTGTTTGTTTTGAATACAGAGAGAGTCCCTTTAGTCAGCTATAGTGCCAGTAGTCAGTGTCGCCCTAACCGACGTCTGCTGTGCAGCGAGCTACCTTTATTTAAGTATTCACTGTATTTTTCTTACTTGTCACTTCTACTTCCGTGTGTTTTTGCTTTTTGGAAGCTTTAGTTGTCGAGTGCTTGTAATAGTATTCCATAGACTTCGTGTTTGTTTTGAAAACAGTCAGAACCCCTTTAGTCAGCTATAGTGCCAGTAGTCAGTGTCGCCCTAACCGACGTCTGCTTCACGTCTGCTGTGCAATTAGCTACCTTAATTGAAGTATTATTTGTATTTTTCTTACTTGGTACTTTTTCCGTGTGTGTTTGCTTTTTGGAAGCTTTAGTTGTCGAGTGCTAGTAATAGTGTTCCGTACACTTCGTGTTTGTTTTGAATACAGAGAGAGTCCCTTTAGTCAGCTATAGTGCCAGTAGTCAGTGTCGCCCTAACCGACGTCTGCTTCACGTCTGCTGTGCAATTAGCTACCTTAATTGAAGTATTAACTGTATTTTTCTTACGTGTCTCTTCTTCTTCCCTGTGTGTTTGCTTTTAGGAAGCTTTAGTTGTTGAGTGCTAGTAATAGTGTTCCGTTCACTTCGTGTTTGTTTTGAATACAGAGCGAGTCATTTTAGTCAGCCATAGTGCCAGTAGTCAATTACGCCCTAACCAACGTCTGCTTCACGTCTGCTGTGCAATTTGCTACCTTAATTGAAGTATTATTTGTATTTTTCTTACTTGTTACTTTTTCCGTGTGTGTTTGCTTTTTGGAAGCTTTAGTAGTCGAGTGCTAGTAATAGTGTTCCGTACACTTCGTGTTTGTTGTGAATACAGAGAGAGTCCCTTTAGTCAGCCATAGTGCCAGTAGTCACTTACGCCCTAACCAACGTCTGCTTCACGTCTGCTGTGCAATTAGCTACCTTAATTGAAGTATTAACTGTATTTTTCTTACTTGTCACTTCTACTTCCGTGTGTTTTTGCTTTTTGGAAGCTTTATTTGTCGAGTGCTAGTAATAGTGTTCCGTACACTTCGTGTTTGTTTTGAATACAGAGAGAGTCCCTTTAGTCAGCAATAGTGCCAGTAGTCACTTACGCCCTAACCAACGTCTGCTTCACATCTGCTGTGCAATTAGCTACCTTAATTGAAGTATTAACTGTATTTTTCTTATTTGTCACTTCTACTTCCGTGTGTTTTTGCTTTTTGGAAGCTTTAGTTGTGGAGTGCTAGTAATAGTATTCCATTCACTTCGTGTTTGTTTTGAATACAGAGAGAGTCCCTTTTGTCAGCTATAGTGCCAGTAGTCAGTCTCGCCCTAACCGACGTCTGCTGTGAAGCGAGCTACCTTTATTTAAGTAATCACTGTATTTTTCTTACTTGTCACTTCTACTTCCGTGTGTTTTTGCTTTTTGGAAGCTTTAGTTGTCGAATGCTTGTAATAGTATTCCATAGACTTCGTGTTAGTTTTGAATACAGTCAGAATCATTTTAGTCAGCTATAGTACCAGTAGTCAGTGTCGCCCTAACCGACGTCTGCTGTGAAGCGAGCTACCTTTATTTAAGTAATCACTGTATTTTTCTTACTTGTCACTTCTACTTCCGTGTGTTTTTGCTTTTTGGACGCTTTAGTTGTCGAGTGCTAGTAATAGTATTCCATAGACTTCATGATTGTTTTGAATACAGAGAGAGTCCCTTTAGTCAGCTATAGTGCCAGTAGTCAGTGTCGCTATAACCGACGTCTGCTGTGCAGCGAGCTACCTTTATTTAAGTACTCACTGTATTTTTCTTACTTGTCACTTCTACTTCCGTGTGTTTTTGCTTTTTGGACGCTTTAGTTGTCGAGTGCTAGTAATAGTATTCCATAGACTTCGTGATTGTTTTGAATACAGAGAGAGTCCCTTTAGACAGCTATAGTGCCAGTAGTCACTTACGCCCTAACCAATGTCTTCTTCACGTCTGCTGTGCAATTAGCTACCTTAATTGAAGTATTAACTGTATTTTTCTTACTTGTCACTTCTACTTCCGTGTGTTTTTGCTTTTTGGAAACTTTAGTTGTCGAGTGCTAGTAATAGTATTCCATTCACTTCGTGTTTGTTTTGAATACAGAGAGAGTCCCTTTAGTCAGCTATAGTGCCAGTAGTCAGTGTCGCCCTAACCGACGTCTGCTGTGAAGCGAGCTACCTTTATTTAAGTAATCACTGTATTTTTCTTACTTGTCACTTCTACTTCCGTGTGTTTTTGCTTTTTGGAAGCTTTAGTTGTCGAGTGCTTGTAATAGTATTCCATAGACTTCGTGTTTGTTTTGAATACAGTCAGAATCCCTTTAGTCATCTATAGTGCCAGTAGTCAGTGTCGCCTTAACCGACGTCTGCTTCACGTCTGCTGTGCAATTAGCTACCTTAATTGAAGTATTAACTGTATTTTTCTTAGGTGTCATTTCTTCTACCTTGTGTGTTTGCTTTTTGGAAGCTTTAGTTGTTGAGTGCTAGTAATAGTGTTCCGTACACTTCGTGTTTGTTTTGAATACAGAGAGAGTCCTTTTAGTCAGCCATAGTGCCAGTTGTCAGTTACGCCCTAACCAACGTCTGCTTCACGTCTGCTGTGCAATTAGCTACCTTAATTGAAGTATTAACTGTATTTTCCTTACGTGTCACTTCTTCTTCCTTGTGTGTTTGCTTTTAGGAAGCTTTAGTTGTTGAGTGCTAGTAATAGTGTTCCGTACACTTCGTGTTTGTTTTGAATACAGAGAGAGTCCCTTTAGTCAGCCATAGTGCCAGTAGTCACTTACGCCCTAACCAACGTCTTCTTCACGTCTGCTGTGCAATTAGCTACCTCAATTGAAGTATTAACTGTATTTTTCTTACTTGTCACTTCTACTTCCGTGTGTTTTTGCTTTTTGGAAGCTTTAGTTGTCGAATGCTTGTAATAGTATTCCATAGACTTCGTGTTTGTTTTGAATACAGAGAGAGTCCCTTTAGTCAGCTATAGTGCCAGTAGTCAGTGTCGCCCTAACCGACGTCTGCTGTGCAGCGAGCTACCTTTATTTAAGTATTCACTGTATTTTTCTTACTTGTCACTTCTACTTCCGTGTGTTTTTGCTTTTTGGAAGCTTTAGTTGTCGAGTGCTAGTAATAGTATTCCATTGACTTCGTGTTTGTTTGAAAACAGAGAGAGTCCCTTTAGTCAGCTCTAGTGCCAGTAGTCAGTGTCGCCCTAAACGACGTCTGCTTCACGACTGCTGTGCAATTAGCTACCTTAATTAAAGTATTAACTGTATTTTTCTTACGTGTCACTTCTTCTTCCTTGTGTGTTTGCCTTTAGGAAGCTTTAGTTGTTGAGTGCTAGTAATAGTGTTCCGTACACTTCGTGTTTGTTTTGAATACAGAGAGAGTCCTTTTAGTCAGCCATAGTGCCAGTAGTCAGTTACGCCCTAACCAACGTCTGCTTCACGTCTGCTGTGCAATTAGCAACCTCAATTGAAGTATTAACTTTATTTTTCTTACTTGTCACTTCTACTTCCGTGTGCTTTTGCTTTTTGGAAGCTTTAGTTGTCGAGTGCTAGTTATAGTATTCCGTAGATTTCGTGTTTGTTTTGCATACAGAGAGAGTCCCTTTAGTCAGATATAGTGCCAGTACTCAGTGTCGCCCTAACCGACGTCTGCTGTGCAGCGAGCTACCTTTATTTAAGTACTCACTGTATTTTTCTTACTTGTCACTTCTACTTCCGTGTGTTTTTGCTTTTTGGAAGCTTTAGTTGTCGAGTGCTAGTAATAGTATTCCATAGACTTCGTGTTTGTTTTGAATACAGAGAGTCCCTTTAGTCAGCTATAGTGCCAGTAGTCAGTGTCGCCCTAACCGACGTCTGCTGTGCAGCGAGCTACCTTTATTTAAGTATTCACTGTATTTTTCTTACTTGTCACTTCTACTTCCGTGTGTTTTTGCTTTTTGGAAGCTTTAGTTGTCGAGTGCTTGTAATAGTATTCCATAGACTTCGTGTTTGTTTTGAATACAGTCAGAACCCCTTTAGTCAGCTATAGTGCCAGTAGTCAGTGTCGCCCTAACCGACGTCTGCTTCACGTCTGCTGTGCAATTAGCTACCTTAATTGAAGTATTATTTGTATTTTTCTTACTTGGTACTTTTTCCGTGTGTGTTTGCTTTTTGGAAGCTTTAGTTGTCGAGTGCTAGTAATAGTGCTCCGTACACTTCGTGTTTGTTTTGAATACAGAGAGAGTCCCTTTAGTCAGCTATAGTGCCTGTAGTCAGTGTCGCCCTAACCGACGTCTGCTTCACGTCTGCTGTGCAATTCGCTACCTTAATTGAAGTATTAACTGTATTTTTCTTACGTGTCTCTTCTTCTTCCCTGTGTGTTTGCTTTTAGGAAGCTTTAGTTGTTGAGTGCTAGTAATAGTGTTCCGTTCACTTCGTGTTTGTTTTGAATACAGAGAGAGTCATTTTAGTCAGCCGTAGTGCCAGTAGTCAATTACGCCCCAACCAACGTCTGCTTCACGTCTGCTGTGCAATTTGCTACCTTAATTGAAGTATTATTTGTATTTTTCTTACTTGTTACTTTTTCCGTGTGTGTTTGCTTTTTGGAAGCTTTAGTAGTCGAGTGCTAGTAATAGTGTTCCGTACACTTCGTGTTTGTTGTGAATACAGAGAGAGTCCCTTTAGTGAGCCATAGTGCCAGTAGTCACTTACGCCCTAACCAACGTCTGCTTCACGTCTGCTGTGCAATTAGCTACCTTAATTGAAGTATTAATTGTATTTTTCTTACTTGTCACTCTTACTTCCGTGTGTTTTTGCTTTTTGGAAGCTTTAGTTGTCGAGTGCTAGTAATAGTGTTCCGTACACTTCGTGTTTGTTTTGAATACAGAGAGAGTCCCTTTAGTCAGCAATAGTGCCAGTAGTCACTTACGCCCTAACCAACGTCTGCTTCACGTCTGCTGTGCAATTAGCTACCTTAATTGAAGTATTAACTGTATTTTTCTTATTTGTCACTTCTACTTCCGTGTGTTTTTGCTTTTTGGAAGCTTTAGTTGTGGAGTGCTAGTAATAGTATTCCATTCACTTCGTGTTTGTTTTGAATACAGAGAGAGTCCCTTTTGTCAGCTATAGTGCCAGTAGTCAGTGTCGCCCTAACCGACGTCTGCTGTGAAGCGAGATACCTTTATTTAAGTAATCACTGTATTTTTCTTACTTGTCACTTCTACTTCCGTGTGTTTTTGCTTTTTGGAAGCTTTAGTTGTCGAATGCTTGTAATAGTATTCCATAGACTTCGTGTTTGTTTTGAATACAGTCAGAATCATTTTAGTCAGCTATAGTACCAGTATTCAGTGTCGCCCTAACCGACGTCTGCTGTGAAGCGAGCTACCTTTATTTAAGTAATCACTGTATTTTTCTTACTTGTCACTTCTACTTCCGTGTGTTTTTGCTTTTTGGACGCTTTAGTTGTCGAGTGCTAGTAATAGTATTCCATAGACTTCGTGATTGTTTTGAATACAGAGAGAGTCCCTTTAGTCAGCTATAGTGCCAGTAGTCAGTGTCGCCCTAACCGACGTCTGCTGTGCAGCGAGCTACCTTTATTTAAGTACTCACTGTATTTTTCTTACTTGTCACTTCCACTTCCGTGTGTTTTTGCTTTTTGCACGCATTAGTTGTCGAGTGCTAGTAATAGTATTCCATAGACTTCGTGATTGTTTTGAATACAGAGAGAGTCCCTTTAGTCAGCTATAGTGCCAGTAGTCAGTGTCGCCCTAACCGACGTCTGCTTCACGTCTGCTGTGCAATTAGCTACCTTAATTGAAGTATTAACTGTATTTTTCTTACGTCTCCCTTCTTCTTCCTTGTGTGTTTGCTTTTAGCAAGCTTTAGTTGTTGAGTACTAGTAATAGCGTTCCGTACACTTCGTGTTTGTTTTGAATACAGAGAGAGTCCTTTTAGTCAGCCATAGTGCCAGTAGTCAGATACGACGTAACCAACGTCTGCTTCACGTCTGCTGTGCAATTAGCTACCTTAATTGATGTATTAACTGTATTTTTCTTAGGTGTCACTTCGTCTACATTGTGTGTATGCTTTTAGGAAGCTTTAGTTGTTGAGTGCTAGTAAGAGTTCCGTACACTTCGTGTTTGTTTTGAATACAGAGAGAGTCCCTTTAGTCAGCCATAGTGCCAGTAGTCACTTACGCCCTAACCAACGTCTGCTTCTCGTCTGATGTGCAATTAGCTACCTTAATTGAAGTATTATTTGTATTTTTCTTACTTGTTACTTTTTCCGTGTGTGTTTGCTTTTTGGAAGCTTTAGTAGTCGAGTACTAATAATAGTGTTCCGTACACTTCGTGTTTGTTTTGAATACAGAGAGAGTCCCTTTAGTCAGCCATAGTGTAAGTAGTCACTTACGCCCTAACAAACGTCTGCTTCACGTCTGCTGTGCAATTAGCTACCTCAATTGAAGTATTAACTGTATTTTTCTTACTTGTCACTTCTACTTCCGTGTGTTTTTGCTTTTTGGAAGCTTTAGTTGTCGAGTGCTAGTAATAGTATTCCATTGACTTCGTGTTAGTTTTGAATACAGAGAGAGTCCCTTTAGTCAGCTATAGTGCCAGTAGTCAGTGTCGCCCTAACCGCCGTCTGCTGTGAAGCGAGCTACCTTTATTTAAGTAATCACTGTATTTTTCTTACTTGTCACTTCTACTTCCATGTGTTTTTGCTTTTTGGAAGCTTTACTTGTCGAGTGCTTGTAATAGTATTCCATAGACTTCGTGTTTGTTTTGATTACAGTCAGAATCCCTTTAGTCAGCTATAGTGCCAGTAGTCAGTGTCGCCCTAACCGACGTCTGCTTCACGTCTGCTGTGCAATTAGCTACCTTAATTGAAGTATTATTTGTATTTTTTTTACTTGGTACTTTTTCCGTGTGTGTTTGCTTTTTGGAAGCTTTAGTTGTAGAGTGCTAGTAATAGTGTTCCGTACACTTCGTGTTTGTTTTGAATACAGAGAGAGTCCCTTTAGTCAGCTATAGTGCCAGTAGTCACTTACGCCCTAACCAACGTCTGCTTCACGTCTGCTGTGCAATTAGCTACCTTAATTGAAGTATTAACTGTATTTTTCTTACTTGTCACTTCTACTTCCGTGTGTTTTTGCTTTTTGGAAGCTTTAGTTGTCGAGTGCTAGTAATAGTATTCCATAGACTTCGTGTTTGTTTTGAATACAGAGAGAGTCCCTTTAGTCAGCTATAGTGCCAGTAGTCAGTGTCGCCCTAACCGACGTCTTCTTCACGACTGCTGTGCAATTAGCTACCTTAATTAAAGTATTAACTGTATTTTTCTTACGGGTCACTTCTTCTTCCTTGTGTGTTTGCCTTTAGGAAGCTTTAGTTGTTGAGTGCTAGTAATAGTGTTCCGTACACTTCGTGTTTGTTTTGAATACAGAGAGAGTCCTTTTAGTCAGCCATAGTGCCGGTACTCAGTTACGCAATAACCAACGTCTGCTTCACGTCTGCTGTGCAATTAGCTACCTCAATTGAAGTATTAACTGTATTTTCGTACTTGTCACTTCTACTTCCTTGTGCTTTTGTTTTTGGAAGCTTTAGTTGTCGAGTGCTTGTAATAGTATTCCATAGACTTCGTGTTTGTTTTGAATACAGTCAGAATCATTTTAGTCAGCTATAGTACCAGTAGTCAGTGTCGCCCTAACCGACGTCTGCTGTGAAGCGAGCTACCTTTATTTAAGTAATCACTGTATTTTTCTTACTTGTCACCTCTACTTCCGTGTGTTTTTGCTTTTTGGAAGCTTTAGTTGTCGAGTGCTAGTTATAGTATTCCATAGACTTCGTGTTTGTTTTGAATACAGAGAGAGTCCCTTTAGTCATTTATAGTGCCAGTAGTCAGTGTCGCCCTAACCGACGTCTGCTGTGCAGCGAGCTACCTTTATTTAAGTACTCACTGTATTTTTCTTACTTGTCACTTCTACTTCCGTGTGTTTTTGCTTTTTGGACGCTTTAGTTGTCGAGTGCTAGTAATAGTATTCCATAGACTTCGTGATTGTTTTGAATACAGAGAGAGTCCCTTTAGTCAGCTATAGTGCCAGTAGTCAGTGTCGCCCTAACCGACGTCTGCTTCACGTCTGCTGTGCAATTAGCTACCTTAATTGAAGTATTAACTGTATTTTTCTTACGTCTCCCTTCTTCTTCCTTGTGTGTTTGCTTTAAGGAAGCTTTAGTTGTTGAGTACTAGTAATAGCGTTCCGTACACTTCGTGTTTGTTTTGAATACAGAGAGAGTCCTTGTAGTCAGCCATAGTGGCAGTAGTCAGTGTCGCCCTAACCGACGTCTGCTTCACGTCTGCTGTGCAATTAGCTACCTTAATTGATGTATTAACTGTATTTTTCTTAGGTGTCACTTTGTCTACCTTGTGTGTTTGCTTTTAGGAAGCTTTAGTTGTTGAGTGCTACTAAGAGTTCCGTACACTTCGTGTTTGTTTTGAATAAAGAGAGAGTCCCTTTAGTCAGCCATAGTGCCAGTAGTCACTTACGCCCTAACCAACGTCTGCTTCACGTCTGATGTGCAGTTAGCTACCTTTATTGAAGTATTATTTGTATTTTTCTTACTTGTTACTTTTTCCGTGTGTGTTTGCTTTTTGGAAGCTTTAGTAGTCGAGTGCTAGTAATAGTGTTCCGTACACTTCGTGTTTGTTTTGAATACAGAGAGAGTCCCTTTAGTCAGCCATACTGCCAGAAGTCACTTACGCCCTAACAAACGTCTGCTTCACGTCTGCTGTGCAATTAGCTACCTTAATTGAAGTATTATTTGTATTTTTTTTACTTGGTACTTTTTCTGTGTGTTTGCTTTTTGGAAGCTTTAGTTGTCGAGTGCTAGTAATAGTATTCCATTGACTTCGTGTTTGTTTTGAATACAGAGAGAGTCCCTTTAGTCAGCTATAGTGCCAGTAGTCAGTGTCGCCCTAACCGACGTCTGCTGTGAAGCGAGCTACCTTTATTTAAGTAATCACTGTATTTTTCTTACTTGTCACTTCTACTTCCGTGTGTTTTTGCTTTTTGGAAGCTTTAGTTGTCGAGTGCTTGTAATAGTATTCCATAGACTTCGTGTTTGTTTTGAATACAGTCGGAATCCCTTTAGTCATCTATAGTGCTAGTAGTCAGTGTCGCCCTAACCGACGTCTGCTTCACGTCTGCTGTGCAATTAGCTACCTCAATTGAAGTATTAACTGTATTTTTCTTACTTGTCACTTCTACTTCCGTGTGTTTTTGCTTTTTGGAAGCTTTAGTTGTCGAATGCTTGTAATAGTATTCCATAGACTTCGTGTTTGTTTTGAATACAGAGAGAGTCCCTTTAGTCAGCTATAGTGCCAGTAGTCAGTGTCGCCCTAACCGACGTCTGCTGTGCAGCGAGCTACCTTTATTTAAGTATTCACTGTATTTTTCTTACTTGTCACTTCTACTTCCGTGTGTTTTTGCTTTTTGGAAGCTTTAGTTGTCGAGTGCTAGTAATAGTATTCCATTGACTTCGTGTTTGTTTGAAAACAGAGAGAGTCCCTTTAGTCAGCTATAGTGCCAGTAGTCAGTGTCGCCCTAAACGACGTCTGCTTCACGACTGCTGTGCAGCGAGCTACCTTTATTTAAGTACTCACTGTATTTTTCTTACTTGTCACTTCTACTTCCGTGTGTTTTTGCTTTTTGGAAGCATTAGTTGTCGAGTGCTAGTAATAGTATTCCATAGACTTCGTGTTTGTTTTGAATACAGAGAGAGTTCCTTTAGTCAGCTATAGTGCCAGTAGTCAGTGTCGCCCTAACCGACGTCTGCTGTGCAGCGAACTACCTTTATTTAAGTATTCACTGTATTTTTCTTACTTGTCACTTCTACTTCCGTGTGTTTTTGCTTTTTGGAAGCTTTAGTTGTCGAGTGCTAGTAATAGTGTTCCGTACACTTC